>NW_006408579.1:1585652-1592561 GCF_000296735.1 Chrysochloris asiatica
TCACTGGAGAAGGATATCATGTTTGGTAAGGTGGAGGATCAGAGAAAAAGAAGAAGACCCCCAATGAGATGGATTGGCCAAGTGACAGCTTCGATGGACTCAAGCATGGCAACAGTAGTGAGGTTGGCCCAGGATCGGGCAGTGTTTTGTTCTGCTGTGCATAAGGTTACTGTGGGTCAGTATCAACTCAATGGTACCTAACAACAACAACAACAACATATTACAAGAACGGAAAGTTGGTCAATGAGAAGAGTGTAGGATTAAGAGAGAATGTAAATGTTGCCAGAACATTCATTCATATACTGGAGGCAACCTCCATCCCCTAAGAAACTTCCATTTCAACTGATTGGCTGCTCACATCAGATCATAAAATGGAAGGAGATTAAATAGTGTCTGTCAAACCACTGAGAATCATAGCCTGGCCAAGTTGACACATAACATTAACCATCACAGTGGATTTGCAGTAAATCTTGACAATCTACATGCCTAAAAGTTCTCAAATCCTTTGGGAACCATTACATAGATAGTTCTGATTTTATACCTCTTTTCTACCAAGGTTTAACAACCAGATGATTGTTTCATACCCGGGAAAGACAGAGATCTCTCCTAATAATATCAATCTATTCCATTTATGGAAGAACTGCATTTTCTTACAACAGTAGTTTTCAGAGGTGGGAACGACTTTTCGTGTGTGTGTGTGTGTGGCGGGGGGGCGGGGTGGCAGAGAAGGAAAGGGATAAAACAAATGGCTCTTGGAACCTAAAGTGAATGCAACTTCATGTTTTTGTGTTTTTTATAAGATTTTATTGTGAATTATGTGATAGTTTACATGGGAGAACATTAGCTTTACATTCATCCTATCATATTTCATTTCATTGCAATGATTACAGTCCCCTCCATGCATCATCAAATAACCAAGGGGTACACCCCAGAAGCCTGCCTCCTAGCCATCAGCACACAGCCCCCTCTCCTTCCCTGAGTCCAGAGTCCCTAGCTGCTCCATCTCTCCATGTCTTCATCTCTGCCTCCATCTCTGGTGTCACTACTTCTTTGGGTAGGGTCCCGCACTCTGCTCCTCTCCCTTGATGGTCCCAGGGACCTCTGCTCCTGGACTGCAAAGTCAGTCACTCCCCTCCTTTTGTTACAAAATGTCTACCATTACATTTCCAACCCTCACAGTCAGTCCTGATAGCAATTATCCACTATTGAACCACAAGAGTCTTATCCCCAACTCCTTTCATCAGCCCCATCCAGGCAGATTGGAAACCACTCAGTAGAGATTATACTTCCCCCACATCCTCTGGAACTAGGCTCCCTCTTGAAAACTTGCAAGCCAGTCACTTCTTGCCTTTGTAGGCCCCCATTTTGGGTAGCCAATATGTAAGTTGCCCATCTCTGTCAACCCTGCATACCGAGGGGGTGGGGACGATTCTCGCTGTACAGATTTGTTCCCACTTTTGAACTACTACATCCATAAATATAGGTCAAGTTCATAAAATTATAGCAGATTTTGTTTTCCTCTTATTTCTTCTTCTGGTCTAGTTCTGATCATCTAGCTATTGAAGCCATGTCAAATGGGTACTATCTACAAGTATAAGTGTTCTTGTGCATCTCCCCTTACTTCATATCAGCTGGACGCTTCACTCTCCACTCTAGTCCTTTTTGGCTTTGTCACTGTCTCTGGGTCCAGGAGTCCCCAGGTCTTGCCACACTGCTGGCCAACATGTTTCAATCTGGCTTCACAGTAATCTATTAAACATGGTTGGATTTAGCTCACAGCTTCACTGCTGTTTTTCCCCTGCTTCCCCTTATTGGTGACCAACGTGGTCAGCAGCCAGACCACATGCCTGTTTGTGTATTTTCCTTAGTCTTAGTCTTGGAAGGGGGTTTGCCCTGAGGGGACCTGACCACTTGCCTTGATGGTTCCCTGGCAAACAACTTGCTTGTTCTTGTAGTAAGTCAATCAGACCACCATTATTGTTTTTTCTTTTTCCTGCCAATCTTTCTTTCAGAAAGTATCTTCTGTTCTTCTAGCTGCTCCAGGCTGGTCTGCTTGTCATTTCAAGTGGAAATTTCCCACCTCAGAAGATTCTAGATGGGGATCAGGATTCCACCTATGGTCTTACTCAATGCAAAGGCTCCACAGGAAGCCTCCTTCCCTGGGCAAGTTCTAGCCCCATTTTAGGTATTACAATCAGTTATAGGCTGAAGACAGACTTAAAAGCTTACTATGGTGATGTTTCTGGCTATTCCTTTCTCTCCCCCTCAAGTGTCTGTTTTCCCTAGGCAAGGGAAACCAAAATTCAAAAGACAGCCAAGTATCTGAACATTATTTCCCCTCTTTTACCCATTCAAACCATGCCTCAGTCCCTGTGTCCCAGAGCCCTGTTGTTCCAAGATTGTGCATACATCATCATTTACCTGTGTCCCACTTAGTCCATGCAAACCTGCCTAGCCATTCTCCCATCCACCTTGTTCTTCAATTCCTCTCCTCTTTCTTTTGAATTGCCGCCCCCCAGCACCCAAACTTCATGCCTTTTATTATTTGTTTTTCTTGGGAGGAATCAGTACTAAATTACTTGACCTGTCTTTTAAAAATAGCATTACATCCACTGATTCAATCTCATTATGTATAAAGTTTGCTTTTATTACCCTCCCCTCTTTGATTAATAACCATTTTTGTCCATGGGCATAATTTTCTTCCCTTTTACTTTTGACCTGTTTATAATCTAGATTTATTTCTGCTGTAATTCAGCCATAAATTATCCAAGCGTACAGTTCTCCTTGTATGAATCCAGTGTTCTCAGTTTATACCTTCTTTGTCCCTATGTTGAGCCACATATTAATTACACGTGAACCTATTTGTTTCTTCCAGTGAATTGGAGCCTATAGACTTGTTGTTAGTGCCATCAAATCAGTTCCAACTCATAGCGATCCTGTATAGGGTTTCTGAGGAGTGACTGGTGGGTATGAACGGCCAACCTTGTAGTTATCAGTCCAGTGCTTATCCCACAGCACTTATCCAAACCAGGAGTCCATGGAGGGAAGACGTTTATTGTGAGACTTTTCCCCATCAGTCCAGAACTTCCTTATAAAAAGTTCTCAGTAAATACTGGTTTAAATTTGTTGGCAGTTGTGAATCAGACAAATCTCGGCTGATTCTCTTTCTATTTATCTGCATAAGTAAAAGTCATACTTTTTGGTACAAGGATAAACTAAATCGGTGAGATTAACAAGGTAAGTGAGAGAATTACAGGGAAAAACCTTAATCAAAATAATACGTTCTACAGAAAAAAATCAGACTAATGACCATAAATATTAACTTTGTTTTACATTAAAATATGAATTGACCAACTTGATCATGGAATTAGATAGTCTTGTTAATTTAATTTTGGTGGAGCTAATGGGAGATGAAAGGTTAACTGTAAAAACCTTTATATAGAAAAATCTTTCTATAATGGATAGTCTATTTTATACCTTAATTTATTATTAAGCGTTCATTGATCTGCTTGTTTCTTAAAGTTAAAAAATTACCACTTAAAAAATACCCAAATAAATTTAAGAGGCTGCTTATAGGTCCTTAGACCAAGACACTCACAGGGAGGAAAAGAAAAATAAATTATACAGACAGTCTCTGGGTTATAAACAAGATCCAGTCTGTGTCTTTAAATATATTTGGTAGGTGAGTCAGAACAGGTGCATATGGTTATTATTTAGCCTGGCTTTAGTGAGGGTCTCCAAAATGGTTTATTCTGGTTCTACCCCATGCTGAAAATTTTACATTTCCTCCCCAGATATACTAAATCAGAACCTACTTTTTAACAAAAGCTCCATGTGATAACTTTATATGTAACCAGTACATAACTGACTGTCATAGAATACTGCTGGGGAGGTGAACTCCTTTCCAGGTTTTAATTGCTGTGCTGCTTAGAAAGGGAAGTAGCAGTCTAGGGGAAAACAGGTCACCAGTCTTAATAGCGTACTTCTTCTCAGAAGCCCCCAAATCAGCAGCCATAGTGAGAAGTTGGCTCCCAATGGGAAAAACAAAGAGATCCTACTCAGCAACGCACCCTGCTAGTAACTTGTTTTTTAAATTTTATCCAGTAGTCACCTATTCTTGAATCTTCCCATAAGATTCCTTGAGGCACCATAGAGGGGCTTGCGGATCTTTTTAATGGACAATATAATTTAGTGGAAAGGAGATCTAGTAGTATAGTGGGTTACACTTTGGGCTACTAACCCCAAAGCCAAAAGTTCAAATCTACCAGTTGTTCAACGGGAGAAAGATGACGCTTTCTGCTCCTGTAAAGATTTACAGCCTTGGAAACCCTATGCAGGGTAGCTATGAGTCAGAATCGATTCCACGGCACACCACCACCATCATCGTGATCTAGTGGAAGGACCCTTAATGGCACAGTGGTTAAGTACTGGACTGCTAACTGAAAATTCAGTAGTTCAAACCCACCAGCAGCTCCACAGGGGAAAGATGTGGTAGTCCGCTTCTACAAAGATTACAGCCTTGGATAAACAATGGGGCAGTTCTACCCTGTCCTCCTCTGTCTATAGGATTCAGAATTGGCTGGATGACAAGGTTTTGGTTTTGTGTTTGCAGACTAGGGGTTCCTAGTGTGGACTTGGGACCAAGCTGCTTAGATCCAACCCTTAGCTTTATTGCCTGATGGTTTTATGCCCTCTTTATTCCATGTTCACTGTCTGGAAAATATAGCATCCATCTCATAGAGTTTACTGTTATGAAAATCTAATCGTCTAATCAATGGCATTACTGCGGGGTGAAGGGGGTATAGACCACCCTAGGTAACACTGTCAGAAGGGGTGAAACCAAAATGTCTATAATATATTTCTGGAGTGTTTCATCAGAAATATATTCATTTAAAAATAAATATCCCTGTAGTTATAGCAATAAAAACATTTTTGTAAGCCCAGCTTACATGTCTTAATATACCCACAAGGCAAAACTCTATGCTCCTTTACTTTTTGAACCTTCTAATGCACTCTGGTCACAGATGTCATTATTATCCAATTACAATGATGCTTCGAATCATGTTGTTTTGGATGCACACACTATAAGCATTCACCGTTGTTTTCATTCCTGCCGGTGTTTTTATAGTCACTGATTTTGTAAAATTTTCTGGTGCTATAGCTACAATACTGTGGTAATTAGTATTTATAAAACTATATCAATAACTGTTTTGAGAATGAAATAGTAATTAAAGGGAAAGATGGAAAATAAAAAAAGCCTTCACTCAATTACTAATAATGATGTAACTAATAATGCTGTAATTCAGTGTAGAAAGATTTTACAAACAACTGTGCTGTTAGTAATAATATAATCTAAGAAATATTACATCAAAGCAATTTACAATATTTATGACATATTATTCTGATTAAAACTGCTAATAGACATTACTAAGGATTTACATGGTACGGGAGGAGGTCCATAGTGGGGTGAGAACGTGACTTCACACACTGGGCAACACCAATCCCAGTGGTACTACTGAGTCTAATGTTTAACTGTAAAGTGTTCGAAAGAGTCCCTGGATAGTAATCACTACTTAAGTGTTAACCACTATCAGTGTTAACCACTACTTAAGTGTTAACCACTGTTACCTAGGGTGGTCTATACCCCCTTCACCCCGTAGTAATGACATTGATTAGACCATTTGATTTTCATAACAGTAAACTCTATTAGATAGAAGCTATATTTTCCAGACAGTGAACATGGAATAATTATGAGGGACACTCACCATTCATCTGTCAGTTTGTTAATACTTTAGTGGCTTGTGTGTGACTGTGATTCTGGAAGCTATGCCACAGGTATTTTAAGGTCACCCAATATTTCAGTGGAGCTTCCTAAGACAGCCTAGGAAGAAGGAGACGAGAACTATTTCTGAATGTTTAGGCACTGAAAACCTAATGAATAACAGCAGAACATTGTCAGATATAGTGCCGGAAGATGATAACATGAATAGCACAGAATACTGTCAGATATACTGCTGGAAGATGAGCCCCTCAAGTTGGAAGGCATGCAAACTAGGACTGGGAAGAGCTGCCTTCTCAAAATAGAGTTGATCATGATGAAGTAAATAGAGTAAATCTTTCAGGATCTTCATTTGTGATGGGTATGACTCAAAATGAGGAGAAACAGCTGTAAACATCCATTCATAATCAGAACATGCAATGTGTATGAAGTATGAAACTAGGAAAATTGGAGTCATCAAAGATGAAATGCAATGCATAAAGATGGGTATCCTAGGCATTTTTATTCATATTTGTGCCCATTTAAAAGACAGGTGACCCAATGGAATGTGGAAATTATTGAACAATATCATTAATATCACATATGAGTAAAATTTTGCTGAAAGTAATTTAAAAAACAGTTGCAACAGTATATCAAAATAGAACTTCCAGAAATTCAGACTGGACTCAGAAGAGGATGTGGAACTAGCAATATCATTGCTGATGTCAGATAGATCTTGGCTGAAAACAGAGAATATCAGAAAGATGTTTACTTGTGCTTTATTGACTATACAAAAGCTTTCAACTGTGTAGATCATGATAAACTATGGATAGCATTGCAAATAATGGGTATTCCAGAACACTTGCTTGTGTTTATGAGGAACCTGTACATAGACTAAGAGATAGGTATTAGAAGTGAACAAGGGGATACTGAACAGCTTAAAATCAGGAAAGGTGTGTGTTAGGATTGTATCATTTCACCATACTTATTCAATCTGTGTATGCAGCAAATAATCCAAGAAACTGGATTATATGAAGAAGAACATGGCATCAGGATTGGAGGAAGACTCATTAACAGCTTGTGATGTATAGATGATATAACCTTGCTTCCTGGAAATGAAAAGGACTTTAAAAACTTATGAAGATCAAAGA
>NW_006408579.1:1593387-1594939 GCF_000296735.1 Chrysochloris asiatica
TGGGACTGCCCAGAATATCATCCCTGCATCTACTGGTGCTGCCAAGGTTGTGGGCAAGGTCATCCCTGAACTGAATGGGAAACTCACTGGCATGGCCTTCTGTGTCCCCACTCCCAACGTGTTTGTCATGGACCTGACCTGCTGCCTGGAGAAAGCTGCCAAATATGATGACATCAAGAAATTGATGAAGCAGGTATCAGATGGACCCCTAAAAGGCATCCTGGGTTACACTGAAGACCAGGTCGTCTCCTGTGACTTTAACAGTGACACCCACTCAAAGCTCATTTCCTGGTATGACAGTGAATTCAGCTACAGCAACAGGGTGGTGGATCTTATGGTTCACATGGCCTCCAAGGAAAAAGAGCACCCTGGATCACCAGACCCAGCAACAGCACTAGAGGAAGAGAGAGGCCCTCAGCTTCTGGGAGTCCTTACCCCAACTCTACCCCCCTACACACTGAGAAGCTCCCATCCTTAGTATCCATCCAGACTCCCTGGAGAAGGGGAGGGGCTTAGAGAGCCCAGTCTTGTCCTGCACCATCAATAAAGTATACTATCCAGACAAGAAAGAAAGAAATTAAATGACATATTGCATTAGGCAAATCTGTTGCACAAGACCTCTTTAACGTTTTAAATAGCAAAGATGTCAGTTTGAGGACTAAAATGTGCCTGACCCAAACCATGGTATTTTCAATCACCTCATATGCATGTAAAAGTTGGAAAATGAATAAGGAAGACTGGAGAAGAATCAGTGCATTTGAATTATGACTTCAAAGAAAAATAGTAAAAGTATCATGGACTGCCAGAAGAACAAACAAACCTGTGTTGGATGAAGTGCAGCAGAAATGCTTCTAAAAAGCCAGAATGGCAAGACTTCATCTCTCATACTTTGAACATGTTATCAAGAGGGACCAGTCCCTGGAGAAGGGCATGTTTCTTGGTAAAGCAGAGGGTAAATGAAAAAGAAGAGCCCAACAAGATGGCTTGGCTCAGTGGAAGCAGCAATGGGCTCAAACATAGCAAGAGTTATGGGGATTGTGCATAAACAGGCAGTGTTTTGTTCTGTTATGCCAAGGATTTCTATGAGTTGGAGTCAACTCAACAGCACTTAACAATAACAACAACATCATAATTACCTGTATCAGCCAATGTGGCCTAATATGAGGTGTTCTGATTAGTATATTTGGAAATAACATGGACAAAAGATAAAAGACACCAAGGTGAATTTAAAAAAGAAAAAAAACTATGTAAACCCTAGATGAAAGTGACAGGAGGCAACAATCCAGAATGAGCTGATGAGTGCTGAATGATGTGGACCAAAGAAAAGGGCTTTGAAAACACACACACAGTTTGAAGGAAGAAGATGAAAATGTAGGCTGACTGCTTGGGGAAGATTCTGTTAAATGATAAAGGCAGAGTCACTTAATCGCTTCTTTCATCTTTAGCCAGATACATGATCTTCAAACTCATAGTAAATTGAAGCATAACCTAAGTAAGGAGAGAGTAAGAGAGAACCCAGTATACAGGCTTTGTAGTCTGAAAAAAAAAAAAA
>NW_006408579.1:1595775-1597833 GCF_000296735.1 Chrysochloris asiatica
CTGTAGGATCAGCACTGGACTGTGAATCACAAGGTAAGTTGTTCAAAACTGCGAGTTGCTCCTCGGAAACCCTACACAGTGTTGCTATGAGTTGGAACTGACTTGACAGCACTGAACAGCAACAAATAGGGTTTCTGAGAAGCAGCTGGTAGATTTGAACTTCTAACCTTGTGGTTAGCAGTCCAGTGCATATCCTACATTGCCACATCAGGACATAGTAGAAAGAATATTATGAAAAGGGATATCATAGAAGAAACAATACAAGATGCTCAAGCTCATTAATAATTTGAGCAATTTAGATTAATAAAAAAGAAGCCAATTGGTATTAATCAATATTATTGAATCACTACTCATCTGTCAATTTGTCATACTCTGATGGCTTGCGTGTTCCTGTGCTGCTAGAAGTTATGCCAGTATGTATTTGAATGTCATTAGGGTCACCTGTGGTGGACAGGTTTTAGCTTCCAGACTAACCGACTAGGAAAAAGGAGAGGTGGATCATTTCTGAATGGTTAGCCACTGAAAACCTTACAAAAGCAGGAGAACAATGTCAGATATGGTGCTGGATAATGAGCCCCTCAGGTTGGAAGGCACACAAAATACATCTGGAGTAGAGCTGCATCCTCAAAGTAGAGTAAAACATAATGACTTGAATGGAGCCATGATGTGCTGATGTAGCCAACTCAAAATGAGAAGAAACAGTTGCAAACACCCATTAATAATTGGAGAAGGGAATGTATGAAGTATGAATCTAGGAAAATTGGAATCCATCTAAAATAAAATGCAACACATACAGATCAATATCCTAGGTATTAGTGGGCTGAAATGGACTGGTATTGGCCATTTTGAATTAGACTAGCATATGATTTACAATGGGGAGTGCAGTGGCTCCTTATGATAATCACTAGATTGTGAACCACGAGGTCTGAAGTTCGAGCCCACCAGCTGCTCTTTGGGAGAAAGATGAGGCTTTCTGCTTCCACAGATTTTAAAACCTCAGAAACCCTACACAGGGCCTCTATAAGTCAGAACCTACTCAAAGTCATTTAGCACCAACAACAATTTATGATATGCCTGGAATGACAAATACAAGAGTAATGGCATTGCATTCATAGTTAAAAAAAAAAAAAAGTCAAGATCTATGAAGCTGAGTCAAAATTTATCCACACTCTGGCTGTAGAATTTATTTTAATCAACTTTTAGAAAAGACAAATACTTTGTTTTTCAACATAACCTCCTTGTTTTTCAACACACTTTGTCCATCTATCAACAAGCTTTTGTATTTCCTTAATTTAAAATGTTTTAGGCTAAGCTGCAAGCCACGAATGCACCATTGTCTTCACTTCATCAGAGGTGAATCTTTGTCCTCCAAGGACTGCTTTCAGGAGACCAAACAGGTGAAAGTCCAATAGAGCACGATCAGGACTATAGTAAGGATGCTTTAACATGACAAAATGAAGTTTTTGTAGAGTGTCAGCATGTGGACAGAGGTGTGTGGATGCACATTGTCATGGAAGATCACAGTGCCCTTGGAAAGCAATCCTCTGCATTTAATCCAAACCTTAGGCTTCAGCTCTTCAGTGAGCATCTCACTGTAGTGAGCACTATTGATTGTTGAAAATTTTTCCAGATAATGTTCCAATATTGGCCTTTGAGAATCCCAGAAAACTGTAAGCATCAATTTTCCAGCTGATGGTTGAACTTTTTCTTGGTCGGCGAGTGAGGGTGTTTCCATTCCATACTCCACCATTTACTTTCAGGCTCATAGTGATGAATCTATGTCTTGTCAGCAGCAATGATAGTTTAAAGAAACTTTTACCTTCCTTTGAGTATCAGTCCAAATTTTGTTTTCAGGTATCCATTTTCACACCTGCATAGCAGTGACCTTGAACAGAAAGCACTGATAAGACAGTGCAGCCAACAGAAGTTTTAATATAATTGGAGTGCATATAATTTTTTACTTACCCTTGTATCTTGAAGTACAAATCTGTCTGTGATAGTATAATGTCTGGATACCTACAAGGAAGATCAGTTAATATCACTAATATTCAAATTTAC
>NW_006408579.1:1598583-1600429 GCF_000296735.1 Chrysochloris asiatica
CATTGCTAGTGGGACTGTAAAATGGATCAACCGCTGTGGAAAATGGTATGACACTTCCTCAGTTGGAAATAGAAATTCTTTATGACCCAGCAATTCCTCTACTTGGAATATATCCATAAGAAATAAAAGCCAGGAAACAAGATCTATGCACACTAATGTTCACTGCAGCACTATTCACAATAGTAAACAGATGAAGACAGCCTAAATGCCATCAATGGAAGAATGGATAAACAAACTTTGGTACATATACACAATGGCTAACACTAAAGAATATCAATGAATCTGGAAAACACCTCATAACATAGATGAATCTAGAGGACATTTATGCTGAGTGAAATTAATCAATCACAAAAGGACAAATATTGTTTGAAACCACTTTTGTAAAAACTCAAGTAAAGAGTTTCATGTTAAAAAGTTACCAGGGTTGGGAGGGAAGTGAGAGTAATTAATTAGCTAAAGTGTAGACACATATGAACTCAGGTGACAGGGAGGGCAACATACAAGAAGGGGGAAGGGGACAATATACAGGAAGAGAGAAGTTGGTAGAGAATGATGAAGACAGGTGAAGACACAGGGAGGTATGCAAGGGCTAAAGGGGACAGAGGTAAGTAGTGTTATATTTACAACCTTGACATAACAGTGTTATGGGGACAAATACATGGACAGATATACAGGCTGAACAGATATGGGAGGAAGAGTGGAAGTACACCCACAAATGTGTAAGGATTTGAAAGAGGATATTTGTACAGGGGTATTTGCCTTTGCTGCAAACACAACCATGAATGTGGTGGTACATTTGTTGTTGCTCTTGTTAGGTGCCATCGAATGAAAACCTCTTAGATGTTATCAAGCATCTTAAGGCAATGAGTTGCTTGGACTAGGGTCACAGAGGACACATGGTCAGTTGGCAGAACATAGCCCACAAAGACAGTGTTTGTTCTACAGTGTTGTTTGGTGAGTAGAGTTTAAAATAGTAAAAGCTCATAAGCAGTCATCTAAGGTGCAAGTATTGGTGTCTCCATGTGCAAAAAAAAGAAGAATGATGAGAAGATGCCTGGAATCAATTAGTTCAACAAACTACTAGGATCTGTGAACATAAGTCTCCATGACTCTGAGAACAGAAGAACTGTTCTGAAAGGGATCACATTTGAAGGTCCCAGGTGAAGTGGGAGAAAGTGTACAACAAAAGTAAAAATTATTAAAAAAAGAAAGAAAAACTGGACTTATTGATCAGGAAGAGAGTGGAGGAACCCAATATTGTGGTCTTTGACCACCCTCCAGGTCTAGAAAGGAACTAACCCTTGTGGCCCAAGTTTCAGTCAAGCAGGAAATAGGTATCTCGTGGGACAACAGTAGTAAGGTGTGCTCACCATGGAATGATCATTCTAGATCAAAAAGGCAACATTTACCTATGGACAAAATTGAAAAGGGATGGGAATGTGGATGGAATGGAAATGGGAACCACAATTGTTGCATGTGGAGGGGATTGCTATCATTGAGATGAAATAAAGTGTATAATTTGTTGAATGTAAACGATTATCTTATCTGTAAACCTTCACTTAATTCACAATAAAAAGTAAAAAAAAAAAAATCCATTGATAATTACTGATGATTGGAATGTGAAAGTTGGAAACAAAGGGAAAGGATCCATAACTAGAAAATATGGCCTTGCAGTCCAGAAACAGAGGACCCTAGGACCATTAAGGGAGAAAAGCACAAGCAGAATGCGAGACCTTATCCAGAGAAGCAGTGACACCAGAGATGGAGACGTAGAGAGAAGGAGCAGATGAGGACTCAATTCATGGAATTAGAGGGACTGAGAGCTGGTGACCAGGAGGCAGACTTG
>NW_006408579.1:1602009-1605678 GCF_000296735.1 Chrysochloris asiatica
GGAGGAAACAGTCGCTGGAGAAGGATGTCATGCTGGGTAAGGTGGAGGGTCAGAGAAAAAGAGGAGACCCCTAACGAGATGGATTTGCCAGGTGGCATCATTGATGGCATCAAGTGTGGCAGCGGTAGTGAGGTTGGCCCAGAATCAGACATTGTTTCGTTCTGCTGTGCATGGGGTCGCTATGAGTTGGTTCCGACTCAATGGCACCTGACAACAACAACATACACGTGCACCTCATCAGATGGAATACACAGGAGTGAAATTGACTACATCTGCTGGGAGAGATTGTGGAAAAGCTTAATATCATCAGCCAAGGCCAGCGGCTGACTGTGGAATAGACCATCAATTACTCATATGCAAGTTCAAGTTGAAGTTGGAAAAAAACTTAAAACAAGTTCATAGGAATCAAAATATGACCTTGAGTATATCCAACCTGAATTAAAGACAATCTCAAGAACAGATTTGATACATTAGATACTCATGACAGAAAACCACAAGAATTGTGGCATGTCATCAAGAAGATCATCCATGAAGAAAGCAAAAGGTCATTAAAAAGACAGGAAAGAAAGAAAAGACCGAAGTGGATGTCAGAAGAGACTCAAACTTGCTAAAACAACAGCAAAAAATGATCAAGTAAAAGAGCTGAACAGAAAATTTCAAAAGGCAGCTAAAGAAGACAAAATAAAATGTTGTAGTGAACTGCAAATATATATATATATATTTCCTAGCAGGGGACTACTCTGGAATCCTGGTGTGGTGCTGTAGGATAAGCACTGGACTACTATTCACGAGGTTGGCAGTTCAAACCCACCAGCTGGTCCTCTAAAACCCTTTACAGGATCTCTCATGAGTCAGCACCAACTGGATGGCACTTACCAAGAACAACAGTAAGGAACTGCTAGTATATACAATGGGATAATTGAAAGTGTTTGAAAAGATACTGTTTACAAGGTGTAGAGAAGTTTAAGGGAAAAAGAAAGGATGGTGACTTACTCTAGGTTAGCAAAAGTGAAAACCACCACACCTAAAGGGGCTGGAGGAGGAAGCAGTGGCCAGAATTCAGAAAATGCCATAGGAGAGAACCACCCAACAGAGGCCACACTCAAGCCAAGAGAGAATTGGGGAGCTAAAAATTCTCAAGTCTCCCAATTCTGTTAAGGTCCTGTTTCCTGCCAGCCCCTCCTACTGGCCAAACCCAACTGAAGTCAGGACAAGGGAGCTAGTCCATATCGGTCAGTCTCCAGAGGCACAGTTGTAGTTGTAGTGTGTCTTCAGGTGGTTTCCGACTCATAGCAGCACTGTATAGGAGTCCCAAGAGCGACCAATGCATTTGAACTACCAACCTTGCAGTTACCAGTCCAGTGCTTATCCTACAGTGCCACACCAGGGAACAGTGCAGGGGAGTAACTTGAGATTATCTACTGCAGTGACTGTTTTTGCCTCACGTGCATATCAGTTCCTTCATTTGCTTCGGCAATTTTAATTTGTTGAATGTAGTAAACAAACATTGGGAAGCTTACTAGTTGTAGATTACTTAAACAGCTACGTTTGTGGAATTTTCCCCATCATGAGCCCTGTTACTCCAAGATAAATGAGAGAAAACTTGCTTTCCCAGCCCCTTATTTGAAGTCAGCTTATAAGTATGTAAGCCTAAATCCAGCAATTAGGTAAACCCAAGTGCAAGGGATTCCTATGTTAAGTTTTGCACAGAATTTATTTTGCTGCTGAAAGTGGTGACAGAGGGGATGGGCTTTCAGGGTCAGGAGGGGTTACATATTGAGCTCCCATGACAGAAGTAGTACCAACACAAGGCACAATTCCAGAGGGCACCAGTGTAGACTGCTATGTTCTGCACAGAAATGGCATTGATGTTAGTGGCAACTGTAATTTTAGTAAAGTTCCTGTGTTATTATGTTCAGCACTTGCAACAATAGTTGTAGTGGTTTTCCCATTAGGCTACGTCCAAAATGTTGAACCCTAAGAAACTTTAGGATAAGCACTGAATAGTAGCCACAGGGTTGGTGATTCAAACCCACCAGCCTCTTTGCAAACCCTATACTGGGTCACTATGAGTTGGAATTAACAGTACTTAACAACAACAAACATATCCAGGCCTGGTGGCTTAATTTTACTGCATTGGGCTGCTAACCACAAGGTCAGTGATTGAATCTACCAGCTGCTCTGTGGGAGAAAGATGAGGTTTTCTGTTCCTGTCAAGATTTAGAGCCTCAGAAACCCTAGGGAGAAGTTCCACTCTACTCTATAGGGTCACTATGAGTCAGAACAGACTCAACAGCACTTAGCAACAATTGTTAAGTTCTGTTGAGTCCAGTACAACTCCTCCAAGGAATGGCTGGTGGGCTTGAACTGCCCACCTTGTAGTTCAGTCCAGTGCTGATCCTACAGCTGATCCAAGAGTCCTATATAGCCATGTTGTTGTTGTTAGGTGCCATGGAGTTGGTACTGACTCATAGTGACTTTATACACAGCAGAATGAAACACTGCCCGATCCTGGGCCAACCTCACTGAAGTTGCCACACTGAGTCCATCTTGCTGCCACTTGGCCAACCCATCTCATTGGGGGTCTTCCTCTTTTTCTCTGACCCTCCACCTTACTAAACATGATATCCTTCTCCAGTGACTGGTCCCTCCTAACAATATGTCCGAAGTAGGAGAGACAAAGTTAGGACATCCTGGCCTCTAAGGCGCACTTTGGCTGCACTTCTTCTAAAACGGATCTATTGGTTCTTTTGGCAGCCCATGGCACTTTTAGTATTCTCCTCCAACACTATAGCTCAAAAGCATTGATTCTTCTATGGTCTTCCTTATTCACTGTCCAGCTTTTGCATGCATATGAGGTTATTGAAAACACCATGGCTTAGGTCAGGTGCATCTTAGTCCTCAAGCTGACATCCTTGCTCTTTAAAAAGGTCTTGTGCAGCAGATTTGCCTAATGCAATACGTCGTTTGATTTCTTGACGGCTGCTTCTGTGAGTGTTGATGGTTGATCCAAGAAGAATGAAGTCCTTGACAACTTCATTCTTTTCTCCATTGACATAGACCCTGAGAAAATATTTCAATTTCCTTGTCCACTCTTTTTTTTATTATCTTGGTTTTAGTGTTGTTAAGTGTTGTCAAGTCAGTTCTGGCTCACAGCAACTGTTTATGGTTTCCAAGGAGCAGATGGTGGGTTAGAACCACAGGCCTTGAAGTTAGCAGTTCAGTGCTTATCCTACAGTGCCACATCAGGTCTCCCTTATACTTATCTAAATTAGACTCAATAGAACATGTCCATGTGACAGACAGAATAAGAAGCTACCTAATTCAGATTTCTATTTGGAACAATAAATGCTATGTGCACATATTTGTGCTTGAAATCCCACCAGTTGCTCCTTGGAAACTCTATACAGGGTTGCTATGAGTTGGAACCACCTCAACAGCACTTAGCAACAACAACAACAACAGCATGCTGTTAATGAAGTCAGCTGCAATCTGTAGGATTGGGTGTATCTTGAGTCAATCTCTCTCTCTCTCTCTCTCTCTCTTTTTTTTCTTTTTGAATGAAACATTGTTTTTATTTTGAATTAAGTGATAGTTTACATTGTAGAGAATTGGTTTTACACTCAACCAAGCATATTTTGTTTAATTGCAATGATTACAATCCCCTCC
>NW_006408579.1:1605778-1607322 GCF_000296735.1 Chrysochloris asiatica
TGTTGTTAAGTACCATGGAGCCGGTTCTGACTCATAGTGACTCTGTACAGGGTTTCCGAGGCTGTAAATGTTTACAGGAGCAGAAAGCCTCATCTTTCTCCCACAGAATGGCTGGTGGTTTCAAACTGTTGACCTTGAGGTCACCAGCCCGATTTGTAACCACTATGCTACCAGAGCTCCTTAGGAATGTATAGACAATAAAATATGAAATTAGGATGTGAACTCACTCCAGAATAAAATTGACTTTAATGAACAATGTGACAAGTTGTCTACCAGGAGTTTTCAGAGAGATAAATGAAAAACATAAAAATGACTAATCACAACATAACAAAAATAAGCAGGAGTGAAACCAGAAGAGATTTGTATGCCAAATAACCAAATAAAATAATTTTAAATGGAATTATAGGCCTTCATATTTGAAAAGTACTTAATAGGTCTTCCCAGTCAGTAGTTCTTCATTTATGAAGTCTAGGAATGAATTTTAGACTTAGGAAATGAAGAGCTGGTGACTGGGACAATCATACTGTGAAGTTCACCTCAAATTGAACACATACAGACAAAGAGATTTAATATATAGAGTAGCTAAGTGACATGAAGTTTAGGTCAAGAGGCTTTATCATGCACATAAGATAGTGATGGTGGTAGTGGTGTGCCATGGTATCGGTTCCGACTCATTGGGACTCTGTATAGGGTTTCTGAGGCTGTAAATCTTTACAGGAACAAAGTCTCATCTTTCTCCCGTGTAGTAGTTGGTAGATTTGAATTGCTGATCTTGCGGTTAGCAGTCCAACTCGTAACCCACTATTCTACCAAGGCTCTTTGCATATAAGATGAGTCACAGGAAAAGATCATGAAAAGAATAAATAAATGCAAGAGCCTAAGAGAAAGGCTGTGTTCCAGGTGGAGAGAGATATGACAGGAAGGAATACTGAGAGTTCCAGCTATTGCCCTGATGAACAACTTAAAACTTAAAATGTCTCTCTGCTTGCTACTATGTGTATGTGAGAGGGTGTGGTGTGTGAGAAAGAAAGAGAGAAAATAAGAGAGAGAGAGAGAGAGAGAGAGAGAAAGAAAGAAAGAATTTTGAACTTTTAAAATGTGGTTTCCCTTAGCACATGCATTTTAAATCAGGAACAGTAATACAATAACACTACTTTTTTGACATTCTGGGATAACAGATTTAATGGAATTTCGCATTAACCAAAAGTCATTCTCATTTGTACGGTGAAATTGCCTTGAACTAGGATCCTACAACACAGAATGAATTGACCTGCAGCCCGATCTTTCCTCAGTGCACAGTGCTGTTGGGTGAGGGCTCAATTCTTCATCTTCAAGCAAGAAACTTGTTCTATGCTGTGTATGGAAAAGCTTAGCATGTGTGTCTCCTTTTCACTTTCTGAAGTTTGCAAGTTGCTTCCAAGGAGAACTTGTCAATGAGGGCTTTGCAATAAGAAAGAACTGTTTTATTACAAGTCTGATGCAAGATGGATCTTGGCTGAAAGCAGAAAATACCAGAAAGATGTTTGTTTGTTGTTGTTGTTGTT
>NW_006408579.1:1607787-1608757 GCF_000296735.1 Chrysochloris asiatica
GCACCTCAATCCTCAAGCTGACATCCTTGCTCTTCAACACTTTAAAAAGGTCTTGTGCAGCAGATTGGCCTAATGCAATACGTCGTCTGATTTCTTGACTGCTGCTTCCGTGAGTGTTGACAGTTGATCCAAGAATGAAGTCCTTGACAACTTAAATTCTTTCTCCATTGATAAGAATATTGTTTATTGGTCCAGTGGTGAGGATTTTTCTTTTCTTTACGTTTACTTGTGCTTTATTGACTACGAAAAGGCTTTCAATTCTATGGATCGTGACAAGCTTTGGACAACATTGTGAAGTGTGAGTATTTCCAGGACACTCAATTGTGCTCATGAGGAACCTGTACATAGAACTATTGTTGTTGTTAAGTCTCATTGTCGAGCTGGTTCTGACCCATAACAACCCAGTATAGGATTTATGTTGAGCTTCTGGTGTGTTTGAACCGCTGACCTTGCAGTTCAAACTGACCTTGAGGTACAGTGCATTATCCCAAAGTGTCACACCAGGGCTCCATATGTAGACCTAGAGGCAGTCATTAAACAGAACAAGGCGACACTGATTGGTTTAAAATCAGGAAAGGTATGTTCCAGGAGTCTGTCCTTTCACCATACTTATTCAATCTGTACCCTGTGCAAATAATCCTAGAAGCTGGGTTCCATGAAGAAGTATCTGGCATCAGGATTGGAGGAAGACTCACTAACAATTTTTGATATGCAACTGATACAACCTTTCTTGCTGAAAGCGAAGAGGATTGAAAATACTTACTGTTAAAGATCAAAGACCACAACTTTTGGTATGGGTTGCACCTCATTGTAAAGAAAACAAAAATCTTCACAACTGGATCCATAAATAACATCAAGACAAATGTAGAAAAGATTGGAGTTGTAAAATACTTCAGTTTTCTTGGAGTAACCACCAACGCTCATGGAAGCAGCAGTCCAGAAATCAAACAATGCAGTGCATTAAACAAAT
>NW_006408579.1:1608857-1610042 GCF_000296735.1 Chrysochloris asiatica
AATTTGCTTGAATTTCTGGAAAATTAAGGATGTTAGATTATCAAGACAATTTGTGATGTATGTTTTAGAATTTGTTCCTGTAAATCATTGTGTCCTGTTTTGAATGATTAATCATATTGCACTTCTGTACCATGTCTTAATAAACCCCACCTTCCTTTGTGTAAAGCTCTTCCCTGAAATAAAAAGGAGGCGCAGACTGAAGCCTGCATGCGTTACTGCCTGCAGGACTGGCTGTGTGTTACTGCCTGCAGGGCTGTGCATTTACTGCCTGCAGGGGCCACGATGCCTGTATTCCAGGGTCTGCCCACCAGTTTCGCATCCACTCTAGTTTCGGGGTGTCTTCTTGTCTCTCTTGTTGTGTCTTTGTGTGTATTCTTTCTCTATCTCTGTCGCCGCCAGATCTCCCTACTTCGTGAACCGAACCCCTATGTCGAGGCAGTTTCTCCACACATCCTAACATTGCTAAGTACAAAATCCCCATTTAATCCTTAAACATGACCTAACTATTAATCATTGTTTGTCACAGATATTTGAACATATGACAAGGAAGATTTTAAAAACCAGTTGCTTGGCTTCCAGCAAGATGATGCAGAAAATGCATACTTGGACATTATTATTCGTTCCAAACACATCAAAAGGTAAGTAAACTATAAAAAGCAAAAGCAAAATGACTTTCCAGAAGTCATGAGAAAAAGTATATAACTTTCTCTGTGAACTAGGAAAGGCAATGCAAAAAAATAAAAATGAAAAAATGTGTATGAGTTGAGCTAAAGCTGCAGTGGTAGGTGTGTGGCTGGGAGTCTATTCCACCTAAGACAAAGAACCTAAATCAGGATCATTGTGCTCTTAGCCAAAGGCTGACTGGGCTATGACTTAGAGGAGTCTGTATACACAGGATGGTAACAGGATATATTTCCAGTCTTGAAACCAAGAAAAGAATCAAGTCATATTTTGGTTTGATAACTAGACTGGAGATATCTCTGGCATCACTATAACCAAGAACCCTAAATTGCCTTTATAGCACCTGCTTCTGAAATCGAATTCCAGGGGACCAGTTAAAGACAACCACAAAACCATTGGCCTTGGAGAAGTGGAGAGAGACAGATAAAAGACTGATAAATAGATGGAGGGATGACTAAAAAGAAAGAAACCAAAAATACTTCTGTCTTAGGCTAGATTTTCTAG
>NW_006408579.1:1620896-1629430 GCF_000296735.1 Chrysochloris asiatica
TATTGTATCACAAGCGACCCATCTGCATTTCATTTCATCAGCCCCGCCTACACAGATTGAACCCACTCATAACTTTTGAGTGTCAGTTTTCTTCTAGCCAGTCTTTCTCATGAGTGTCAATTTTCTGGTTCACATTAGTGCCAGTTACTGGACAACTTGATATTAGCAACTGAGATGACTTCAGCATGCTTAATGAATGAGCTCATGATTAGTATATAATTTATTTCCTTTTTGAAACTCTATAATTGTTTTTAAGGAGCCCTGGTAGCATAGTGGGTAACAAGCTGGGCTGCTAACTACAGGTAAGTAGTTCTAATCTACCAGTCACTCCAAGGGAGAAAGATGAGACTTTCTGCTTCCATAAAGATTGACAGCCTTAGAAATCCTAAACAGGGTCACTGTGAGTTGGAACTGACTCATCACACAGCCACCACCATAATTGCTTTGTCATTCCATTCGAATCAATTTTTCAAAATCAACCCCTGACAATGATTCCCTCAACTCTTCAAATATTTCTTGTTACTGTTGTTGAGAATATATACAGTAAAACATCCACCAATTCAATAGTTTCTACATGTACAATTTAGTGGTATTGAATGCGTTGTTCAAGATATGCAATCATTTTCACCCTCCTTTTCTGAGATGTTCCTTCTCCATTAACATAACATAAACCCCCTAAGATTTCTGTCTAATCTTTCTAGTTGCTTTTCCAATTTGATACCATATAAATAAATCTTAAAAGAGCATAATCCCAAGGCTGACTTAAAAAAAAAATATATATATATATATAGTTAAGCTAAACAACTATTTGACTTTCACCACTCATCTGTCAGTTTGTCTTACTGTGGTGACTTGCATGTTGATGTGATGCTGGAAGAAATACCATTGGTAGTTTGGATGCAAGCAGGGTCACCCATGATGGACAGGTTTCCGCTGAGTTTCCAGACTAAGACTAAGAAGAAGGAGAGGTAGACTACTTCCAAAAATTTAGCCAATGAAAACCTTATGAATAGCAGGAACACTGAAAGATAGCACCAGAATATTGACTATTGGAACATGATGAAGAGAGCCAGAAAATTGTCAGATACAGTGCCAGAGATGGGGCACTCAATACGACACGGAAAGATCTATCTCATCAAAGTAGAGTTGACTGTGTTGATTTGAATGGAGTAAAGCTTTCAGTACCTTCATTTGCTGCTGGAGCACAACTCAAAATGAGGAGAAATACCTGCAAACATCCATTAATAATCTGAACATGGAATGTATGGAGTATGACTCTAGGAAAATTGGAAAATGTAAAAAATTAAATGGAACACATAAACATTGATATCCTAGGCATTAGCGAGCCTAAATGGATTGGTTTGGGCCATTTTGAATATGACAATCACATGATTTACTATGTTGGCAATGACAAATTGAAGAGGAATGAAGTTGCATTCATCATCAAAAAGAACATATCAAGATCTATCTTGAAGTGCAATGCTGTCTGTGATAGGATAATATCCATATGCCTACAAGGAAGACCAGTTAATATAAATAGTATTCAAATTTACACATTAACCACCAAAGCCAGTGATAATGAAATTGAAGATTTCTACCAACTTCTTCAGTCTGAAATTGATCAGACATGATAATTACTGGTGATTGGAATGCAAAGGTTGGAAGCAAAAAGGAAGAATCACTAGTTGGAAAATAGAGCCTTGGTGAGAGAAATGATGCTAGAGATTGCATGAAAGAATTTTGCAAGACCGATGACTTCTTCATGCAAATAGTTTTTTTTTTTTTAACACATGGACCTCATCAGATAGAATACACAGAAATCCAATTGACTGCATCTGTGGAAAGAGACAGTGGAAAAGCTCCATGTCATCAGCCACAATAAGCAAGTGGCAGAGACCATCAGTTGCCCATAGCCAAGTTCATATTGAAACTGAAAAAATTAAAACAAGTCCATGAGATCCAAAATGTGACCTTGAACATATCCCACCTGAATTTAGAAATCATCTCAGCTAAAAACAGAGACACTCCTAATGAGATGAATTGGTACAGTGGTAGCAGAATGGATGCAAGTGTAACAATTGCGAGGTTGGCAAAGGACTGGGCAGTGTTTCATTCTGTTGTGCATAAGGTCACTATGAGTCAGAATGGACTTGATAACACCTAACAACAGGAACAACAACATTGTTTGGTTTCAAGAAGACTTCAGGGGATATTTTTGGTTTCAGGTTTCTAGATAGTCTGATGTCAACTTTTTGTTGTGGCTGAAATTAACTTGGATGTGTTTATATGAGATTGAGAACTGCCAATAACTGATATTTCTAGAGTTTTAATAGCTGTACCTGTAACATCCCAATGCCAATTCATTAAGTTTATCAGACCCATAATGTATATTTTCATCAACTCCATGTTTGAGCCAAGTAGAATTCTATAAAACAAATTGAAATTTTAGAGAAACTTGATAGGTATCTTAACACACAGCACAGTCCTATTTGGCATGAGTCAGAGAGACTTCTTTGGCTCACAAATGCAGGTCTTACATTAACAATCTCTCTTAAATCTCAGAAGGCAGAAAATGAAGTCATTCTGGAGCAATGCCTAAGAACACAGTGATTTCAGACCACAAAATTTTCATTTAGGGAGGAGCTCATCATATTCATTCTAACAAGACGTAGAACTTAAACTCACATGGACGTTCTTGAAACACTTATGATGAATTAGCTGCCCCCACAAAAAAAGAAGTGAGGGAGACTGTAGAAGAAAGAGTTTCCTTCTAAGTATCTGTTCATTTCACTGTTTTCCCTTCATTGGTGTTTTTTAATAGAATAGTATCTAAATACATAACTATAGGATATAATAGTTTTTGTATTTTTATCATCACTAAAAAGTGGGGAGAAAGCATGTTTGTCCTAGCTGACCTAATTACTGGGAAAGTAAACCTGATTGATTAAAAGAAAATCTACTTTTATGGATATAGATAACAATATTCTGAGTGTCTTGGGTTTTCAGAGTGCAGCAGTTGAAATTAATGTTATGGTCTATGTTGTTAGGTGCTGTCAAGTTGGTTCTGATCCATAGCAACCCTATGTATAACAGAATGAAACAAGGCCTGGTACTGGGCCATATCTTAAGATACGTCAAATTTTGGGATTGAAAACAAATAATGGGCAAAATGGGCCTAATAAAAACATAGCATTCCCAAGTTATCACCTAGTGTTTATTAGTAGCCTTGAGTGTTGAAGATTTTAAATAAAGGCCAATTCAAAAGCAGCACTGTAGAAGAAGTTGATATTCATGGCACCTTTCATAATCATAGCTTGTTTTCTTTAAAATCTCTATCGTTCAACTTATAAAAATTAGATAATGTTGTCTGGCTCATTAAATAGTTTACATGAGTTCAGACTAAAGGGATGCCAGAGAAAGAAAGAAAAGCCTTCAGAAGAGCTGGGAAAGGAGCCCAGAGGAGAATCAGAGGCTATGCTGGGAGCTTGGGGGGATTTGAGGTCTGTTTCTAACCACACCCTCCTCTCCCACCGTGAGACACAGCAACATTTGGGAAGCACAGTATGACTGCAAGAATAAAAGCTCCCTTGTTTTCTAAATGATTGTAGCAGTAGATTGACAGGGAATTGCCAGAAATTCAAGCCAGATTCTGAAGAAGACGTGGAAGGAGGGTTATAATTACTGACATCAAATAAAAAGATGTTTACCTGTGTTTTATTGACTATTGAAAGGCATTCACCTGTGTGTATCATAACAAATTATGTTTAACATTGCAGTGAATGGGAATTCCAGAACACTTAATTGTGCTCATGGAGAACCTATACATAGGCTAAAAGGTGTTCCAACAGAACATGGACATATTGCATGGTTTAAAATCAGGGAATATGTGTGTCAGGGCTGTATCCTTTCACCATATTTATTCAAGCTGTATGCTGAGTCAATAATCCAAGAAGAACAGTGCATTAGTAATGGAAGGAAAACCATTAACCTGTGATACTGACCATACATAGGTCTGGAAGATGGTATTTCTACAGCCATATTTGTATGTGCTGTAAATATATCTATGTTTATAATAAAGCAAATAGGGAGCAAAGGTACTTAATCTTCTTAACTATATCCAAACAACTAGAGGGATGCAGTCACGGGGCCTAGAGAATAGCAAGGTCAGTTGGCATAACGTAACTCACAAAGACAGTGTTCTACATTCTACTTTGGTGAGTAGATACTAGGGTCTTAAAAGCTTTTGAGCGGCCATCTAAGGTGCAACTACTGGTCTCTCCCTGTCTGGAACAAAGAAAAGTGACAAAAATCAAAGTCACATGGAAACAATTAGTCCAAAAGACTAATGGACCATGCAAACCTCAGTCTCCTCTACACTGAGATCAGAAGTACTAGATGGTGCCTGGCTATCACTGCAGATTTCTCAGAAAGAGATTACAACAGAGGGTCCTGAAAAGAGTTCAAGAAAAATGTGGAACAAAACTCAAAATAATAAAAATGAGTAGATCTACTGCTCTGATGGAGACTGGTAAGACCCCCAAATCTATGGTTCTTGGTCAGTCTTCAGAAGAGGGATTGAACTCATCTCCAAGGCTCTACTTTCAATTAAACAATAGATAGTCCTACAAGGTCAACAATAACATCAAGGAGGTACGCACTCTTTAGAACAATCAACTATTATGAAATCAAAAGGCAGCATTTGACCAGAGATAGGCCTCAGCAGACCAGGAATAGCTAGGGAACAAGGACAAATGGAAATGGTGACCACAGTAAAGAAGTGGGAAGTGTGCTAGTACTACATCGTAGGTACTGCAGCCAGTGTCGTGATACAAAATGTGTAGGAATTGTTCAATGGAAAACTAATTTGCTCAGTAAACATTCACTCAAATCAAAAGAAAAAGAAAAAAAAGCCATGATAGGCAGATGATACAGCCTTGCTTGGCTAAAAGTGAAGAGGATTTGAAATACTTACAGATGAAGATCTCAGACTATGAGCTTTAGTATGGATTGCACCTCATTATAAAACAAAAATCCTCAAAACTGAATCAATAAATGACATCATGATAAAAAAGAAAGGGAGGATGGTGGTCCATACAATAAGCACTGAGCTGCCAACCATAGGGTCGGTGCCCACCAGTCGCTCTACAGGAGAACATTGAGGCTTTCTGCCCTCACAAAGATGCACAACCTCTGAAACCCTATACAGTCTCTATAGGTCAGAATGAACTTGATAGCACTTAACAATAGCAACAAACAGAAAAGATTAAAGTTGTCAAGGATTTCCTTTTACTTGTATCAACACACCTGTGGAAGCAGTGGTCAAGAAATCAAACAACTATTGCATTGGACAAATCTGTTGCAAAAGACCTCTTGAAACTGCTAAAGAGCAAAGGTGTCACTTTGAGGACTAAGGTATGCTTGACCTAGCCAGGTATTTTCAATCAACTCAAATGCATGTGAAAGCTGGGCAATGAATAAGGAAGACTGAATAAGAACTGATGTGTTTAAATTATGGTGTTAGTAAAGAATATTGATTATACCATGGACTTCTAGAAGACAGAAGAAACCTATATTGGAAGAAGTACAGCCAGAATGTTTCTTAGAAGTGAGGATGGTGAAATGATATTTCTCTTACTTCAGACATGTTATCAGAATGGACCAGCCCCTCCTCTAGAAATGGATAGCATGCCAGGTAAAGTAGAGGGTCAACAAAAAAGAAGACCTCAACAAGATGGATGGGCACAATGGCTGCAGCAATGAACTCACTCATAGTAAAGATAGTGAGGATGATGCAGGACTGTTCAGTGGCTTTGTTCTGTTGGACATAGCGCTGCTATGAGTGCGAACTGAAACAGCAGCACCTAATAACAACATAATCAAAAAGAGCAAACTTATGTGATCATCTGTCATCTGTTTGTAACTCAAAGTGAAGTAATGCTGAGAAGTTAAGGAAACTATCTGGAATCAATGTGTAAAGAAGGGTACCACTACTACTATGGGAAGGTAAGAGTAGAATCAGGACCTGATATAAGTCTGGGCTTACTGCCATAGTTGGCCAGAAGGATAGGGTTGGGCTTTTCCTTGGGGGATATGAATGTAAAGGATGCCAGATGACAGAGGTTGTGGTCCCTGACTCAGCACATTGAAAATAGGAACTACTCGGGGAGGGATCAATGAGGTTTTTAAAACCAACGACAAGAATAGCTACACTAGCACTTTAGAATTTCCAAAGCACATTCATCTTTTCCTCCTTTCTATTCCATGGTCTCCCTCATATTTCCAATCCTGAGTAAGCTCTTAAGAAGAATAATGCTTATAATAGTGTGTAATTCCCAAGTTGCCAAGAAAAGCCTCAAACTAAAAATCAAGAGAGAACCAGATTCTGTTGGAGCCATTAGCACAAATCAGTGTGTAGCACTGTGCACTTTGCTTGACTGAAGGGCTCACTCAATAGACTCTATTTTGACTTGCTCCCCTAGGAGTGTTCAGAGAGATAAAATGCCTCACTATTTATGGAGAAGAAAAACTTAAAGGATGCTATGCTGCTTTCCAGTGATATGTAGGCCAATTGTCTCAGAGTATGGTAAAGAGCAACCAGATGAAATTTGGAAGACATACTCCTTGGTGGTCTTCCTCCCCATCCCATGTGGACACACATTTCCAGAGGGAGAGAACACTACTTATCCATTTTGCCACTTAGTGAGACTGGTACCCTCCAATGCATGAGTCAATGACAGAAAACCAGAACATTTCAGTTTCCCAGTGCATGATTTGATCCTGGGAAAGAGGGTTCCATATTGAAACAACACTGCTCATGAAGTTTTACAAGCAGGAATGCATTCTCCCATATCTAGTCTTGCCTCCAATATAGTAGCTCTGTGCCTGATTACATTAACTGACTCCATCTATGAAGTGTATAAAACTCCTGATAAGATCATCATAGCCAAAGCCAACAGCTTCTCCATGCTAACAATCTCAGCAGGGCTCTAGAGGAATGATAGAATCATTTTGGCCCTACCACCACTGTGAAAGTCTGTGGTCCTTAAGGGGTCTGGACCATGGATGCAGCAGTACAAGTTCTGAGTCCAGCAATCTGAGTTACCCTGAGCATAGTGAAGTCCTTAGCTTGGACAATGGGGAAAGGAGTCAATATAAGTACCTCATAGTACTCCAGGCTCCAGTATGAATTAGTCTACACTCAACAGCCCTGGGCTAAGTGAGGAAGCTTCTGAGGCTGCTAGAGATCAGGAGTTTCCCAGGTCTTGAGGGTAAACCTGCATGTCAGTTGAATATTAAATGAGGTTTGGCGATAAGGGAGCAACAATTGTTGGAGACTCAAAAAGCTAATGTAATTATCCTATGCCATAAGGCCTTCTATATAATGTTAATGAGGTCAGATGCAATCTGAAGAATTAGGTTGTATCTTGAGTCAATCACTTTTGAGATATAAAAGGAGAGAGAAGTGAGCTGAGCTCATAAGAACCTACTACCATCAAGATAAAAGAGCTGGGATTCGAGTGCATCCTTTAGAACTGAGAAGCTGCACTGGGAAGATTAATGTCTCAGGGAAGATTAATGCCCAAATATGTGAAGACATCCAAGGAATACTGGGCCTACACATGCTGAAAGGAGACAAGGACCTTTCCCCAAAGCCAACAAAGAGGAAGACCTCCCCAAGAGTCAGCAGATGGAATTTAGACTTCCAGCCTCCTAAACTAGGATAATATGTCTCTCATACTTCAGACATATTATCAGGAGGGACCAGTCCCCAGAGAAGGACATTATGCTTGGTCAAGTAGCGGGTCATCAAAAAATATGGAGACTCCCAAAGAGATGGATAGATGCAGTGGCAGCAGCAATAGGTTCAACCATAGCAGCAGTTGTGAGGCTGGTGCAGGACCAGGCAGTACTTCATTCTGTTGTATACAGGGTTTCTATGGGTCAGAACTGACTCAACGGCATCTAAGAACAACAATAAAAACTATGAGAGAATCAATACAAACAAAGAAGACAAAATAGATGATTGGGACATATTTAAACTTAGAAACTTATGTGCATCAAAGGATATCACAAAAAGAGTAAAATTTCCCCCCTACAGAATGGGAAAAAATCTTTTGCAATAACATATCAGACAAGAGACTAATTTCTAAAATCTATAGGAAACTACAACACCTCTACAAGAAAAAGACAAATAACCCAATTTAAAAATGGGCACAGGACATGAACAGAGATTTCACCAGAGAAGACATTTGGGCAGCAAACAAACATATGAAAAAATGTTCATGGTCACTAGTCATTAAAGAGATTCAAATCAAAACAACAATGAGATATCATCTCATACCAGCAATAACAGCAAAGTCAAAAAATGCAGGATGATAAATGCTGGTGAGGATGTGGAGAGACTGAGACCCTTCTACATTGTTGGTGGGAATGCAAAATGGTCCAACCACTCTGGAAAACAGTGTGGTGCTTCCTCAGAAAGTTGGAAATAGAAATACCATATGATACAGCAATTCCTCTACTTGGTATATATC
>NW_006408579.1:1629861-1631221 GCF_000296735.1 Chrysochloris asiatica
AGACACATCATATTTTGGGTGTTGGGGAGGGCAGTACACAAGAAGGAGGAGGGGGTGGAAGAACAAGGTAGATAGGGGAACACTGAGACAGGTTTGCATAAGCTAAATGGCACAAAGGTAAATAGTGATGCATGTTCATCACTATTTAACCTTGGAACAATGGGACTCTGTGATACAGGGATCAAGGCATAGTTTGAAGAGGGGAAATAATACTAACTTGCTTGATGTCTTATGTATATTGGTTTCCCTTGCCTACTATTGTAAAATGGAAACTTGAGTTGGATAGAAAGGAATGTCAGGAAACATGATTACAGAAAGCTTGTAAGCCTGTCTTCAGCCTATAACTGATATCTAAAAGGGGTTCTAGAACTTGCCCAGTGAAACAGACCTCCTGTGGAGCCTTTGCAGTATATACGACCTTAAGTGGAATCCTAAGCCCCATTCAGAACCTTCTGAGGTGGGACATTCCCACTAGAAAGGACAAGTAGACCCGCATGGAACCTCTAGAGTGAAAGTAGATACATCTTCAAAGATAGATCATCAGGAACAACCCCAAATAAGAATGGCAGTATGACTGGCTACTACAAGAATAAACAAGTTGTTCACTGGGAAGCCATCAAGGCAAGCAATCAAGTTCCTTCAGGACAAACCCCCTTCTAAAACTGAAACTCAAAGGGAACTATGAGCAGGCATATACGCTTGCTAGTGCCCATGTTGGTCTACTGGTGAGTGGAAGAGGGGGAAAGGCAGCAATAAAGAATTGGGCTGAGTTCAACCATGTTCCACAGACTCCCATTGACCTGAAGATGAGAGAGAGAAGAGGAAAGGCTGGTTGGTCCAAAGTGTGGTGAGACCTGGGGACACCTGAGCCTATGGGCAAGGACATAGCCATAGAGGGCTAGAGCTGAGAGTGAAGTGTCCTGCTGATAGGAAGTGAGAGGAGTCGCACAAGAACACTCAAAGTTGCAGATAGTACCCATTTGATCTAGCCTTGATGGCTTGATAATCAGAACATGGCTAGAGAAAGATTTTAAGAAAAAAAAAAAAAAGAACAAAACAATTTTTGATAAAGAAAACTAGAGTAAATTGCTACAATTTTATGAACTTGACCTATATTCATGGAGGTTTTGTTGTTGTTAGGTGCCATCAAGTCGGATATTCATGGAGGTAGTAACTCTAAATATCAACAGAGAGGGAAGGAGTCTTCACATCAAGTATCAATGCTATCCCCTCTGTATACAGGATAGATGTTGTTGTTGTTGTTGTCAGGTGCCATCGAGTCGGAACCAACTCATAGCGACCCCATGCACAGCAGAACGAAACAATGTCTGGTCCTGGGCCAACCTCACTACCGCTGCCA
>NW_006408579.1:1649308-1662747 GCF_000296735.1 Chrysochloris asiatica
ACCTTAAAGGGGGCTAAAAGTTGCCCAGTGAAAGAGGCTTCCTGTGGAGCCTTTACATTGCACAAGACCATAGGTGGAATCCAGAACCCCATCCAGAATTGTGTAAGGTAGGAAATTTCCACTGGAAAGGATGAGTAGACCAACCTGCAGTAGCCAGAAGAATAGAAGATACTTCGTGAAAGAAAGACCGGCAGGAAAAATCCAAAACAATAATGGTAGTCTGATTGATTACTACAAGAACAAGTAAGCTGTTCACCCTGGAGCCATCAAAGCAAGTGGTCGGGACCCCTCAGAGCAAACTCCCTTTCAAGACTGAGACTCAAGGGGAATACATGAGAAGGCAGGTGGTCTGGCTGGTGACCATGTTGATCAATGATAAGGGGAAGAGGGGGCACAAAACAACAATGAAGTTGCGAGCTAAGTCCAACCACATTAAATAGACCCCTGTGAACCTGGGTGGAAACCTGGATAGCCAGTAGTATGGCAAGACCCAGGGACTCCTGAGCCCAGAGGCAGTGACATGGCCAAAGAGGACTAGAGTGGAGAGTGAAGTGTCCAGCTGATGTTAAGTGAAGGGAGATGCATAAGAACACCTATGCTTGCAGACAGTACCCATTTGACCTGGCTTCGATGGATGATCAGAACTTGACTAGAAGAAGAAAGAAGGGGGGAGGGGGAAGAGTAACTTGCCACAATTTTATGAATTTTACCTATACTTATGGATGTAATAGCTCAAAAAAGGGAACAGATCTTTACAGCAAGGATCATTCCCACCCCCTCGGTACACAGGGTTGACAGGGATGGGCAACATAGACATTGGCTACCCAAAATGGGGGGGGCCTATAAGGGCAAGAAGTGACTGGCTTATAAGCTTTCAAGGGGGAACCTAGTTCCAGAAGGGGTGGGGGAAGGTAGAATCTCCACTGAAAGGTTTTCCAATCTGTTGAGACCGGGCTGGTGAAAGGAAATAGGGATAAGGCTCTTGTGGTGCAATAGTAAATAATTGCCATCAGGACTGACTGTGAAGGTAGAAAATATAGAGGTAGATGTTTTTTTGACAAAAGGAGGGAAGAGATTGATTTTGCAGCCCAGGAGCGGAGGGGTCCTTGGGACCATCAAGTGAGAAGAATGGAGAGCCGGACCCTACCCAGAGAGGCAGAGATGCCAGAGATGGAGACAGAGACATTGACATGGACAGATGGAGTGGCTGGGGACACTGAACTCAGGGAGGGAGAAGGGCTGTGTGCTGACGGCTGCCGGGTGGGCCTGTGGGGTGTACCCTTTGGTTATTTGATGATGCATGAGGGAATTGTAATCATTGCAATGAAATGAAATATGATAGAGTGAATGGAAAACTGATATTCTTCCATGTAAACCTCACAATAAAAACTTATAAAAAACAAAACAAAGTGTTTCTCATTCCCAGAATATTCCAAATGAGAAAACAACAGCAAAGGACTCCAGTTGGTCCAAAGCACTCAGTTCTGGTGTTTGCTTCAAGGGCATTTTGGCTTTCAGTGTGTTAACCATAAGGAATATTGAATTTAGCAAAGTACATCGAAGTTTTTATGCAACACGTTGAAAACAGCTGAAACCAATTAAATGCTAATCAATTTTACTCTGCCTGATGCAGAGTGGAAAAAATGTTTCAGAGGTCTCTCCACCCTGAGATGTTTTTGGCGATGGATCTCTGTGCTGTGGGCCCCCTCCCATCACTGTTAGTCATATAACTTAGGAAGAGGAGATCTGGCCAACTCCCTTCAGATCCAAAAGGAGAGCAGAGCCCACCCAGCCATTTCCCTTGAAATAAAAGTTTAGGCTGAGCAGAGAAGGCTGCAGGCTCTGGAACAGTACACATCACAATTATGAGGTGACAAGTGGCTGAAGAAACCAGTGAAATCCAGCCACTCCACTGTGGTCACCTCACTGACTTGATCCACCCTCTCTATTATCTGATTTCCATAACTTCCCCAAAATCTATCTTCTTTCATAAGAGACAGACAGAAAAATGGAAGATTTAAAAATGTAACTAATTAGTGTTTGGACTCCTGGTATGGTGCAAGAGGATAAGCACTGGACTGTGCACCACAAGATCAGCAGTTCAAACCCACCAGCTGCTGTTTGGAAACCCTACACATGGTCACTATAAGTCAGAACCAATTTGACTGCAAATTAGGGTTTACATTTCAGTGCTTCCAGTTGTTACATGTGATCATGGTAAAATTATTTAACCCCCTAAGTCTCAGTTTACTTATTTGCAAAAAAAAAAATATATATATATATATATATATATTAGTTATACCAACTTTTAAGGGGGGTAGAGAGGATTTTAAAAGACAATATTTGTAATATATGTAGGCTTTTTCTCATAGTATCTCTTCTAACTAATTATCCATATACTATCTTCTATATTCAAGGCATTTCAGCCACTTTTCTATTTCAGGTTCAGGCATATCTCAGCGTGTTTGTGACTATCAGATTGTATGAGTTTTAGAGAACAGATGGATGCAAATATGTTTATTAAGATGCCACAGACCAAGTGCCCTTGATCCTCTGCTTACGTGTAGACCAGGGACCATTACCCTCAATCCTTCTGGGATTTGTGTCCAAGATAACTATGTGTTGCTAACTCCAAGGCCTGAAACTATGGGAGTCTCTGGAAGATACCCACAGTCCACCAATTTACATTAGTAAGTATGTATCTCTGTGTATATTTGTGAGTTTACTGACTTTTCATGATGTGGCACTTTAGGATAAGAACAGGACTGCAAAACACAAAGTTGGTGACTAAAACCCACTAGTTGCTCCTCAGAAACCCTATACATTTGGAACCAACTCAATGGCATTTAACAACAAAACTTTTATGTATATATTTATATTAAATGTATGAGGGTGAATACAAAATTATCCAATCTAAGTTATATGAAATCACCCACCCATGTTTACAGCTGATGACAACATTGAGCGTGCAGTTGAAATGATTCTGTTGAATAGACAAGTGACAGTAGATTATGTGGCAAATTATTTGCAAATCAGCCATGGCTCTGCCTATAAAATAATCCACAGCAGACTTGAGTTTCAAAAAGTTTGTGCGAGATGGATACCGAAACAACTCACGGAAAAGCATAAACAGAAGCATTGGACTCCTGCAAACAAAATTAGGACTGAAGGAAGGTAAAAGTTTCTTTAAAAAAATCATTACTCGGACTAGACTTGGATTCAGCACTACAAACCTGAGAGTAAACTGTAGAGTACGGAATGGAGACATCCTCAATCACCAGACAAGAGGAAGTTCAAAAGTCAACCATCAGCTGGAAAATTAATGCTTACAGTTTTCTGGGATTCTCAAGGGCCAGTAATGGAACACTAGCAGGAGAAATGTACAATTAACAGTAATCATTACAGTGAGATGCTCACTGAAGAGCTGAAGCCTAAGCTTTGGATTAAATGCAGAGGACTGCTATCCTAGGATGCTGTGATCTTGTGATCTGTGACAATATAGTGCACACACCTCTGACCACACTGCTGACACTGCAAAAATGTCATTTTGAGGTGTCAAAGTATCCTCCCTGTAGTCCTGATCTTGCTCCACTGGACTTCTGCCTGTTTCGTCCTCTGAAAGCAGCCCTTCCTGGACAAAGATGCACCTCTGATAAAAAAGTACAGACAGCGGTGCATTAGTGGCTCACAGCCAAGCCTAAAACGTTTCTTAATAAGGGAATATGAGTGCTTGTTGACCAATGGACAAAGTGTATGAAAAGCAAAGAGATTATGTCAAAATATTATGTACTTGTATTTCCTAAAAGCTAATTAAAATACAATAAATTCTATAGCCAGAGTGTAGATAATTTTTTACTCACCCTCATACATGCTGGATATGCACCTTAAATTGTATCTTTAGTTTATTTGCTAGACTTTTAATTTAAATCAACACATCTTTTGACTAATTCTTACATATTATTAATTAAATAAATATTTGCAATTTTATTTATTTTTTTATTCTTTAGTATTCATGTGCAGGGTGGAAATGGAAAGAGAAGGAGTGTATATACATCTGTATCAAATCATCAAGTTCTTATTACGACTTAAAAGAGACCCAGTGATACCTGCTTCCAGGAAGATGAAGAAAATGTGTAGTCTTTTCACTAAATGCAACTAAAATCACTGGAAATTATACATAAAACAAACATAAGAAGACTCTGAAAAGTGGAGAGAAGAAGGCAGACCAGTTAGGAAGCTCAAGGAACAGCCCAGGTGAGGTGGTGAGTTCCATGCACTTTCTTTCTGCCTTATGTATATCCTAGACTTGGAGTTGAAGAAGCCAGCAACCTAAATACATTAAAAGACATAGCAAACTAACAAAATTCCTGCAAAAGTTTGTTCTTTCTAGCCAAAGGAGTAGAGAAGGAGCAATATAGCCATACAAAAAAACTTTAAGTAAAATAATAACCACTGCACACCCGCTAAACATCTTAGGAAAACAGTGGTCCCAGGCCTACCCATGCCAACAAAGGCCAAGTGGGAAGCCTAGACATCCATTCTTACAAGATTGTAATAAGGAACCTAAACATTGCTCTGAGATGGTGTCAAAGAGTCCAAGTAGGAGGACTATCGTCATTACCAGAAACCATGATGTCTCCCCTCACAGTGTCAGTGGTGACCATGTGCTTTGCCTGCTCTCCTAATCCCAACCAGCAATCATCATTTGTCTCTCAGTTTGTTGTGTTGTGGTGTCTTGCATGTTTCTGTAATGCTGGAAGCTATGGCACTGGTATTTTAAATGCCAGCAGGGTCACCCTGGAGTGTTGGTGTGGTGCTTTGGGTTAATGCACCAGACTGCAAAGCTGTTTGAATTGCAAGTTCAGTGGTTCAAGCTCACCAGCAGCTTCTCAGAAACCCTATACAGGATCACTATGGATAGAAACCGACTTGACAGCACTTAACAACAACAACAGCAGCAGGTTCATCTTTGGTGGACAGCTTTCAGCTGAGTTTCCATACTAAGACTCAGAAGAAGGTGAGGTAGAATACTTCTAAATGTTTAGCCACTGAAAACGTTATGAATCACACAGTGAAACACTGACAGATACAACCAGAATATTGAATACCTAAACAGGATAAATAGCACAAGGATATTGTTATGTAGAGTGCCAGAAGATGAGCCCCTCAGGTTGGAAGGCACTTAAACACGGCAGAGAAGAGCTGCCTCCTCAAAGTAGAGTTGACCATGGTAATGCAAATGAAGTAAAGCTTTCAGGACTTTCTTTGCTGATGGGGCACAACCCCAAATGAGGAGAAACAGATGCAAGCATCCATTCATAATTGGAATATGGAATGTACAAATTATAAATGTAGGAAAATTGGAAGTTGTAAAAAATGAAATGGAATGCACAAACATCAATATCCTAGGCATTAGTGAGCTGAAATAGACTAGTATTGGCAAGTTTGAATCTGACGACCACATGGTTTACTATTCTGGAATTGACAAATTGAATAGGAATAGAGTCACATTTGTCATCAAAAAGAACATTTTAAGATCTATCTTGAAGTACAATGCTGTCTGTGTTGGATAATATCCATACTCCTACAAGGAAGACCAGTTAATACAACTATTATTCAAAGTTACACACCAACCAGTAAAACCAGTGATAATGAATTCTACCAACTTTTTTAGTCTGCAATTGATCAAGCATACAATCAAGATGTATTGATAATTACTGGTGATTGGAATGCAACAGTTGACCACAAAGAAGGATCAGTCATTGGAAAATATGGTCTTAGTGATAGAAATTATATTGGGGATTGCATGATAGAATTTTACAAGACTAATGGCTTCTTCATTGCAAATACCTTTTTTAAAAAACATAAAAGATTATTATACACATGGAATTCCAGATGGAATACACAGAAATCAAAGAGACTATATCTGTGGAAACAGAGTAGAAAAGCTCTTCATCATCAGCCAAAACAAGGCCAGCAGCAGATTGTGGAACAGGTTATCAGTTGCTCATATGCAAGTTCATATTGAATCTAAAACAAAATAAAACTAGTCCTTGAGAGCCAATATTTGACCTTGAATACATCCCATCTGTATTTAGAGATCATCTCAAAAACAGATTTGATGCATTAGACACTAATGGCATAAAACCAGAAGAGTTGTGGGATGACATAAAGAACATCATAAGGAAGAATGCAGAAGGTCATTAAGAAGACAAGATAGAAAGAAGAGACCAAAATAGATGTCAGAAGAGACTCTGAAATTTGCTTTCCAGCATAGAGATGCTAAAAAGCAAATTGAAGAAATGAGAAGGTAAATGAGTAAAACAAAAATAATCATGAGAAGACAAAGTCAAATATTATAATGAAATGTGTAAAGATCTGTAATTAGAAAACCAAAAGGAAAGAACATGCTGAGCATATCTCAAGATGAAAGAATTGAGGAAAATATTCTAGCCTCGACTTGAAATACTGAAGGATTTTTTTTAGGCAAAATATTGAATGATGCATAAAGAATCAAAACATGGAAGGAATACACACAGTCACTGTAAAAAAAAGAAATGGTCAAAATTAAACCGTTTCAAGAGATAGCATATGATCAAGAGCCAATGGTACTGAAGGAAGAAGTCCAAGCTGTCCTGAAGGCATTGGCAAAGAACAAGGCACTGGGAATTGATGGACTATAAATTGAAATCTTTCAACAACTGAGGCAGTACTGGAGGCTATTAGTCAAGTATACCAAGAGATTTGGAAGACAGCTACCTAGCCAACTGATATGAAAAGATCCATATTTGTGCCCATTCCAAAGACAGATGATCCGATGAAATGTGGAAATCACTGGACAATATCATTAATATCACATTCAAGTAAAATTGCTAAAGATGATTCAAAAATGGCTACAACAGTACATTGACAAGGAACTGCCAGAGGTTCAAATCAGCTTTAGACAAGGACACAGAATGAAGGTTATCATTGGTGACATCAGAATAATCTTGGTCAAAAGCAGAGAATATCAGAAAGATGTTTACCTGTACTTTATTGTCTATGCAAAGGCTTTTGACATAGTATGAACCACATTGTAGAGAATGGCTATTCTGGATCACTTAATTGTGTTCATAAGGAACCTGTACATTGACCAAGATGCAGTCGTTCAAATAGAAAAGGGAACACTGTATGGTTTAAAATCAGGAATAGTGTGAACCAGGGTTGTATTTTTCCACCATATTTAGTCAATCAGTAACTTGAGAACCTGGATTATATGAAGAAGAATATGGCATCAGGATTGGAGGATTATTAACAACCTGCAATATGCAGATGATACAACCTTGTTTGCTGTAAACTAAGATGACTTAAAATACTTATTGATGAAGAACAGCAAAGACCACACCCTTTGATAATGGTTTGCACCTCAATATAAAGAAACAAAAATCCTCACCACTCGATCAATAAAAACCATCATGGTAAATGGATAAAAGATAGAAGCTGCCAAAGACTTCATTTTGCTTGGATCCACCACTAACACTCAATGAAGCAGCAGTTAAGAAATCAAATGCAATAGCATTAGACAAATCTGCTGCACAAGACCTCTTTAAAGTGTTCAAGAGCAATAATGTCAGTTTGAGGACTAAAGCATATGTAACCCAAGCCGTAGTATTTTCAGTAGTCTCACATGCATGTGAAAATTGGTCAGTGAATAAGGAAGACTGTAGAAGAATTGATGCATTTGAGTTATGGTATTGGAGGAAAATATTAAAACTACCATGGACTGCTAGAAGACTAAACAAATCTGTGTTGGAACAAATACAGCCAAAATACTCCTTGGAAGCTAAAATGGTGAGACTTCTCTCATACTTGGGCATATTGTTAGGAAGGACCACTCCCTGAAGAAGGACATCATGCTAGAAAAAGTGGAAAGTCAGCAAAAAAGAGAAAGAAACCAAATGAGATTGATTGGCACAGTCGCAGCAGCAATGGGATCAAGCTTAGCAACTATTGTGAGGATGATACAAGACCATTAGTGTTTCATTCTGTTGTCCATAAGGTATCTATGAGTTGGAATCAACTCAATGGCACCTAACAGCAGCAACAACATACCCTTCCTCATCTCCTCTGGGATGATGTTAGGGGAGGACTTGTGGAGAATCAATGCTTTTGTTCAATTGTAAATAAGGTCACCCTAACTGTGGTTGGTGCCAGTGGAGACCACAGGAGGAGAAAAAATTATTGCTCTCACCTCTCAGTAAGAAAGAAACTTGGACTTCTATGTTGCCTGGCAGCAAAAAAGGCAACTAAGACAGATTTAAGTAAGATCCAGAGTCTCATAACATAACATGAAAATGTCCAGGGGTCAGTAAAAAGTCACTTATCATATTAAGAACTAGAAAAAATCTCACACTAAAAGCAAAAAGACTATCATTAAATGCTAACACTGAATACACAGAGATGTTAGAACTTTCTAATAAATGTGAGATTTTCTAATAAGATCCAAGTGGAAATTTTAGAAGTGAATATGCAAAAGAATAAAAATCTCAAGAGTTTGGGCTCAACAGCAGAATGGAGGGGACAAAGAAAAGAATCAGAGAACTGGTAAATAAAAGTGTGCAAACTATCTGATCTGAATAACAGAGAGAAAATAGATTTTTTTAAAATGAACAGAACCACCGAGGACCCATCTGAAAGAATGACGTCATCCACATCTCCACTGAGGCCCCTCCAGCAAGAGCACCAAGGAGTCAGCCAGATGTTTCCACAGCAGAGAAGACTTTAAGAACTGTTTAACCCTTAGAGAACTGGTTAAACTCCAGAGACTGTCTGCCGTTTTGCTTGTCTGGCGTGGGGAATGGGGAGTTAACAGATGTTACAGACTTTGCAATCATTCATCAACCATCGTATGTTTTATTGCCTGTTAACATTCTCAGAAGCTAGGCAAATCATTGCGGTGCCTGGCCCTTAAACGTGCCACGTGTCTTTGCTCTTAGGTCAAGAATCACTGCACTAATAAGAATTGTTACCTTTTTTTGCCCTGCCCACCATGTAAATCAACTGTCTAGTGATATTAGTCTCGCTCACACAATCCAAGAGTAAATAGATAAAGGTTTACAATACGGACTAAATGCTCTAGAGAAAGGAAGATTTCTTAAGGGAAATAAGATTCAATATAACCAGTTTACACTCTCAGCTAAGGTTATTCACTGTATAAGTAGATATGTGTTATTTTTTCAGTTAACCAGAACCTGATTGGAACTTAATTCAACAGCATTGTAGGAGGTTGTGGAACAATATACACTTGTCTGAGGATATTCATCAGCTACATGCTCAAATTTCTGATATAAGTAATTCTCAAGTTGAGAACTGAGTGGCTACTAATTTGCTACCTTGGCCAGAGATTAAGTTCCTCTGTGAACTTCGTTGAACCTTAGCATAGTGATCCTGCTTGGTTGTCTTAGAGCAGGTGGTGGTCTGGCAACATCTTGCATGTGGGGTCCCCAGCTGGTCTCCTTCCTCCCTGCCTTCTTTGGATGGCGGCTGTTTATGCTGGACGTGTGGCCAGAGACGGGCAAGGATCACCTAAGACCGAGCCATTGCCATGCTCGGCAACCTAAGACCGAGCCATTGCCATGCTGCAGTGAATTTCGATGACGGGTAAGACTGAGGAATTCGCACTGACCGCCTAAGACAGGCAGCGTCCCTTAAACAAATAACAAATAAGGGGGAATCTGATGCAGACCGTGCAGACCCAGTCAGGAGTTCAAGTCCCTGTGGGCCCAAGCGTTGCTGACCGTCCAAACCATAGGCTCTGAGGATCAGACTTTAGCCACCTAGCAGACATAGCAAAATGTCCCTTATCTGATTATTCAGTTATGCTGGTTAGTAATTCCATACATGAGCCCTGGATACCCACAGATAAATGTAAAAACCTTCCCTAAAAGCTGAGACTGTAAATTCCAAAAAGGCAAAGTTCCACCCCACCCCCTCAAAAAAAGCTAAAGAGGATAGAGAGAAACTCTGTTAACTGATGGTATGTGGAGGGGATTATAATCAATGTAATGAAACAAGGTATATGAATGTTTGAATGTGAAACCGATGATGTGCCTTGAAAACTTCCACTCAATCCACAATAAAAACCTTAAAAAAAAAAAAAAATCTAAAAACAAGTTAGAGAAGAGGAAAAAAAAAAAAAATGAACAGAACCTCAGAGACCTATAGAATCATAACAAAAGATTTATCATTCATGCCTTCAGTTTGGAAAGAAAGAAGAGATCAGGAATAAAATAAAGCACTCAAAGAAATGACTGAAATTTCCTGAATTTGGAAAAAGACATAAGCCTAGAGATTCAAGAAGCTGACCAAACCCTAAACATAACACAGTCAAAGAAATTCATGCCAAGACCCATCATGATCAACCTCCTGAAAACTAAAGACAACTGAAAAATCTAAAAAGAAGCCAAAAAAACAAAACAAAAACGTGTTCCCTACAGGGGAAGAACAATTCAAACGAGAGGTTTCTCATCAGAAAACATGGCGGTCAGAAGGAAGTGACACAAGGTATTTCAAGTGGGGAAAGAAAGGAAATCTCAGCCCAGAATCCTATAATTAGAAACAAAATCTCCTGGTGTGGCATGGTAGGATAAGCACTGGACCGCTAACTGAAAGGTCAGTGGTTCAAACCCACCAGCCACTCCGGAGAAACCCTACATAAGGTCCTTATGATTCAGAACCAACTTGACAACAAAATAAACAAACCAACTTAACAAACAAAATAAAACCTCCAGGAATTAAGAGAAAATCAAGAAAATTCTTAAATGAAGAAAAGTGAGGAGAATTGTCACCAACATACCTACACTAGAAGAATGGCTAATGGAAGGTTTCTAAACAGTTGGGTAAGGTGGAGGGTCACAGAAAAAGAGGAAGATCCCTAACGAGATGGATTGGCCAGGTGGCATCATTGATGGACTCAAGTGCGGCAGCGGTAGTGAGGTTAGCCCAGGATCGGACATTGTTTCGTTCTGCTGTGCATGGGGTCGCTATGAGTCGGTTCCGACTCGATGGCACCTGAAAACAACAACAACAAACAGAAGGAAAAAAAAAAAAGATAAAAGAAGGAAATTTGAGACATCAGGACATAATAGTAAACCAAAATTAATGTAAATACTTCCCTTTCCTCTCGACTGTTCCAAATTGTGTAAGGTGACTGAAGCAAAAATTGTAACACTGTACTATATGGTTCTAAATATATATAAAAGAAATATTTAAGTATATTAGGATGCTTTAAAAAATTCAATTTTCTTTTAATTGAAGTCCCCTCGTATTATAAATGAAAGAAAGAAGGTAAAGGAATATAATGGAAGTAAAGGAGCCTGGTAGCGTAGTGGTTACCAATCGGGCTGCGAACCTTAAGGTCAGCGGTTCGAAACTACCAGCCGCTCCGCGGGAGAAAGATGAGGCTTTCTACTCCCGTAAAGATTTACAGCCTCGGAAACCCTGTACAGGGTCGCTATGGGTCGGAACCGACTCGATGGCACTTAACAACAACAACAACAAGATGTCTGTATATCACTTGAACTGGTAAAATGATGATACCAGTAGATTACGATAAGCTAGGTACATATATGTGTTAATATTCGAAATGATATGCAAAGAGATAAGCTAAAAATCACTATGTTGTTGTTGTTAAGTGCCGTCGAGTCGGTTCCGACCCATAGCGACCCTGTACAGGGTTTCCGAGGCTGTAAATCTTTACGGGAGTAGAAAGCCTCATCTTTCTCCCGCAGAGCGGCTGGTAGTTTCAAACCACTGACCTTAAGGTTCGCAGCCCGATTCGTAACCACTACGCTACCAGAGCTCTAGATAAATCAAAATGAAATTTTAAAAACTGTTCAGGCACAAGAAAACAGGAAAAAAATCAAATAAATAGAGAAACAAAAATTAGAGAGAACACCCACACACACAATTTTTAAAGAAAAGATTTCATTTCTAATATTTCATCAATTACATTAAATGTAAATAGCCTAAATATACCAATTAAAAGATGGTGATTGTCAGAGTGTATTAAAAAAACATGACCCAGTCGTTTGCTGTATTCAAGTATCTCACTTCAAACATAACAATATAGGCAGATTGAAAGTAAAAGGGTTGGAAAAAATGTATCATGCAAGCATTAATCAACAATAGCCTGTGGTACTGTAGGATAAGCACTGGACTGCAAGGTTGTTTGAATCACAAGGTCAGTGGTTCAAACTCACCAGCCACTCCTTGGAAACTCTATACAGGGTCGATATAAGTAGGAACCTACTTGATGGCACTTAATAACAATAACAACAATGAGCATTTTTAACGATTATTGATGCTTGGTTCCCAAGCCCCTGAAATTCTGATTTAATTGGTCTTTGGCAAGGCTTAGGCATCAGTGTCTTTTCTAAAACATTTCAGATTACTCAAATTTCATCTAGGACTGAGACTCAATCCAGGACTCCATATTTTGAGTTGTTGTTGTGTGCTGTTGAGTCGGTTCCGAGCCATATCAACCCTGTACAGGACTTCTAAGGAGCAGCTAGTGAGCTTGAACCACTGACCTTGCAGTTCAAACGGCTTTGCAGTCTGGTGCATTAACCCATAGTGCCATACCAGGAGTAGGAATGATTTAATCCAGTGTTTCTCAACCTAAGCACTGTTGACATTTTAGTCTAGACAATTCCTAGATGTCCTGGTGTGGTGATGCAGGATAATGCACTAGACCACAAGGTCGGTTTGAACTGTAAGGCCAGTGGTTCAAATCCACCACCCTAGACAGGGTTGCTATGAGTGTGAACCAACTTGACGGCACTTAAAAACCCAACAAAATTCTTAGATGTGAGGGCTGTCTTGTGCACTGTAGGATGTTTAGCCACATCTCTGGCTACTACCCACTAGATGTCAAGAAAACTTCCGAAGTTATGACAATCTAAAATGTCTCCATACATTGCTTAAGGTCCCCTGGGAGGCCAAATAGTTCCCAATTGAGAACCACTGATCTAGAGTGACCATAATCTATGGAAGGGCAGCACACTCACGTGGGAGCATGTCAGCATATTTGGCTTCATAGAGCCAAATGACAGTTCTTTCTCATTGCCTTACCTATACCTCCATTCTCTTTCTCCAATCCAGACATTCACATTGATGTTGGATTTGGCAACATGAGATCAACAGAAGCCACAATTACATCTATGCTGTTCCTTTAAAAAGAGGGTGGGGGTGATTCTCTCAGTGTGGTAAAACTGGGACTCTTCCTGTTCTTATTCCTTATGGAAGAATGTCTCCTTCTTGTGTGACAGCTCTGCCCTCAGGTGTTTCACAGTCCCTTTAAAATCTTGGCACCCTGTCCCCTAAGTGCAAACCCCCTTCCAAGACTAAGACTCAATGGGAATATACGCTCTGATTGGTGACCACGCTTGACACCGATAAGG
>NW_006408579.1:1663757-1667014 GCF_000296735.1 Chrysochloris asiatica
GATGGGAGCCGAGGTCTCAGAGAGGGTGGGTTTTTCAGGGAGTGGGGTGGCTCAGCTGAAGAAGTTGACAAATAAGATATTTCTTCTGAAGCTCCCTACATCAACCCTTTCTTTTTACACTTAGAAAATATGTGCTGAACTAACCACACAATAGCCTTAGCCAGTCTGAGTCATATTTCTCAAGATGGATTTAATCAACAGAATGATACACATAAATTAACATCTCAAAATAAATTCACTCTGTTTTCTATAGAAATAGGAGAAATAAAGCCACAAGGGGAACAAAGAGGGGGTAAATGTATGTCATCTGTTAATAATACTAGGAGGATGTTTTGAAGTCTTCTCTTTGGAGTTCCAAATTAGGATGCAGAAAGCGTTGGCTTTCTTCTCTATATCCCTCCTGCTATCTCCCAGAACATCTGTCATGTTGGAAACCACGTTTAGGTTTTTATAGATGAAAAGCAAGCTCATCTAAGAAAATATTGCCCCTCTCTTTTTAAGATACTATGAATGTGATTTTCACTACACCTCATGATGAAACATCATTAAACATGGCAGGATCAGAGTTTGAAAGATGAAGCATGGTCTCTGTCAGAACAGCAACATAGCAATGGTGGGTAAATGGGTCACTTGACGGTCATCGTTCAACATATATGAGACTTCTACCATGTTCCAGCTATTAGACATAGGATATGCAGGTGAAAATTTTAAGTATAGTATGGAGTCACAAGTTGTTGGAGGCAGACAAAGAAGTAAGTAGGTGACTGCCAACCAGGATGATCAGTGTAATGACCAGTAAAGAACATAAGGGAATCCTTGAATGAGATGGTATCAGGGGAACGGTGCCAGCAGAGGGGACATGTAAGCAAAGGGGAGTTTTTCAGGTGAATGTTGTTGTTAAGTGGTGGTGTTGCTGTTAGCGCCGTTGAGTCATTTTTGACTCATACTCACCCTGTATAGGATTTCTGAGGCTGGTAATCTTTGCACGAACAGAAAGTCTCATCTGTCACCCTCAGAGTGTCTGGCGGGCTCAATCTTGTAGTTCATAGTCCAGTGCTTACACCAGGACTTGATGAGTTAGGTATTATTGTTGTTAAGTGCCATAGAGTTGGTTCCGACTCATAACAACCCTATGTACAACAGAACCAAACACAGCCTGGTCCTGCACCAGCCTCACAATTGCTGCTATGCTTGAGCGCACTGAGCTTAATAGGAAGTGGAAATTCTGGGAAAAAAACAATTTAGAGGTCCAGAGGGGGAAGAGACCGTGGACTAGAAGGAATTTCATCTAGCTGGAGTAGAAAACACTCAGTGTGGAGTGCTCGGAGAGAAGACTGGAGAGAGATACCTGGAGGAATTCATGTAAAGAATTTAGCTGGTTTCTTTCATCAGGAGCCAACTTGAGGCCAGGTCTAAATACACAGACACGCTTATTATTGGCATCTCGATTGATCTTAGCAAGAACACCACTGGGGTCTCCTGCTGACTCTAAATCCAGGAATCAGGATCAGTAAGAATCTAGCAAGCCCAGGGTGGGGTTTTGTGTCTCGGCAAGTGACAAAGTTGGAATTCTTGAACTCTGCATGGAGGAGCTCTGGTAGCGTAGTGGTTACAAATCGGGCGGCAAACCTCAAGGTTCTACCAGCTGTTCTGTGAGAGAAAGTTGAGGCTTTCTGCTCCTGTAAAGATTTACAACCTCAGAAACCCTGTACAGGGTCGCTATGTGTCAGAACCGACTCCACGGCACATAACCAACAACCAGTCACACTACAGTTTGAAGGCCAGTGGTCTGAGAGATACATATGTAGAGTGAGGCAGTATGACTCATTTCTGTTAATGAAAAACCAAGTGATTATTATTATCCAAACAGGGAACCCAACCCAACCCACTGCTCTTGAGTCAATTTCAAGTCATAGCAACCCTTCATAGAGTTTCCAAGACTGTAAATCTTTACAGGAGCAGACAGCCTCAGCTTCCTCTTACTAAAGGTATATATAAATAATTGGTGCTAACTTGAGACAGGTAGTGACCAAGCTGGAGTTTCTATCAGCCACCAGACAAGATTAGCAGCCCAACGCATAACCCACTACACCACAACCCTCCTCCCAGACAAGGACAGTGCCATTTTAAATGTACAGGGTTTAGATGGACACTTCTCCCTACCACAACATTTCTTCTCCAGTTTGGGCTTCATAAGAAATTTCCAGGTCAGTCTTCTGCGCCTCAAATGGCAGTCATCTAGGGAAGATAATGCTCTGCTCCCTCACACATACCAGCCTACTCTCCACTCCTTGGGATCCCTCCTGCCACCCACTACTTGGGACTTCTAATAGAATTCTATCAAATTTCAGAACCAGAGAGAACGTTCAGAAATATTATCTGACTTCTTCATGTAACAGCTGAGGAAACACAGTTTACAGCTGAGAGCTGTTGGTGGAAGCTATGATATGCTATGCTGGCCGAGTAACAGAGAAAATCTGACTGCAGCAAGAGAGACCCTGAAGCAAAATGAAACTCAGAAAGAAGCAGAGGTGAGAGATTGTGGAAGTGGTTGCTTGGTTCCATCTGTTCCTGAAGTGTGCCAGTATCCCTGCCCTCAGGCTCCATGAGACTGCTAGATCTTAATTACAAGTTCCCTTTGTTGCTTATGGTAGCAAAAGTCAGTTTCTGTTACTTGTATGTCTGTTACTTTACAGACATAATGAATCAGAATTCAGGCAAGTAGTCACCTATAAGACAAAAAGTGACTACTCTTGTGTCTGCTGTAACAAATTAACGCAAACCTGATGGCTTAAAACAACAAAAATTTATTCCCTCACACTTCTGGAGTCCAGAAGTCCAAAATCAGTATCATCAGGCTAAAATCAAGGTGTTGGCAAGGCCATACTGAGTCCAGAACTATGTTCCTTTTACAGACTCTAGAGGAGAATCTATTCCTTTCCTTTTTTTGGCTTCTGGTGGCTTCAGGTATTCCTTGGTTTGTGGCCATATCACTCCCATCTCTTTCTCAGTGTTCACATCAAATCTCCCTCTTCCTCTCTCCATAAGGACATCTGTGATTATATTTAGGGTCCACCCAGATAATCCAAGATCATCTCCCCATCTCAAAATAATAAACATAATCACATCTACAAAGACCACTTTTTTGTGTGTATGTGCCATATAAAGTGACTGTCATAGGTTTCAGAGATTAAGGCATGGATATATTTTCGGAGCCATTATTCAACTTACCATGGTTGGCTTTTTTTTTTTTTTTT
>NW_006408579.1:1668139-1676013 GCF_000296735.1 Chrysochloris asiatica
TTTGGGCACCCTTGTGCATATCCCCTTACTTTAATATCAACTGGAGGCTTCATTCTCAGCTCTAGCCCTCCATGGCCATGTCCTTGTTCATGGGCTCAGGAGTCCCCACGTCTCACCGTACTTTGGGCCAAACAGCTCTCACCATACTCCAGGTTGATGGGGGTCTATGTAACTTGGTTGGACTTAGCCTACTTCTTCATTGCTGCTTTCCCCCCACTTCCTCTCACCAGTAAACCAACATGGTCACCAGCAAGCTTGCATGTCTGCTCATGTATTCCCTTTGAGTTTCAGTCTTAAGAGGGGTTTTGTCCTAAAGGGACTTGATTTCTTGCCTTGATGGCTCCCTGGCGAACAACTTGCTTGTTCTTGTAGTAGCCAATCAGACTGCCATTTTTGTTTCTCCCTGCTGGTCTTTCTTTCAAGAAGTGTCTTCTGTTCCTATTGCTGTTCCAGGCTGGTCAGCTTGTCTTTTCAAGTGGGAATTTCCCATCTCAGCGGGTTCTGGATGGGGATCAGGATTCCACCTAAAGTCTCATACTCTACAAAGGCTCTGTAAGAAGCCTCTTTCACTGGGCAACTTTTAGCACCCCTTTTAGGTATTTCAATCAATTATAGACTGAAGGTGGGCTTACAAAATTTCTGTAATCATATTTCCCAATACTCATTTCCATATCAAGTATGAAAGGGAAACAAATATTCATAAGACAGTCAAGCATCTTACATTATTTTGGCATATTATTTTTTAAGTGCCAATTAAAAAGAGGGTTAACTGGGTATGGTAGGAAAAAGAGATGTCACACCAATGAATTGTTTAAGTATTGGGTTGAATAAAAAGCATCTATGTCCAGCTATGATTTGGAACCGACTCCACTGCACATAACAACAACAACAGGCCCAAAGAACACAACTATCTGATCTTCAAGATTGGGATAGACCCTTAAGGAGATGGATACATCGTATTATAATGTTTCAGACACCAGTCAGTATGATCACTCAGCTAACATCTTTTGTTTTGATTTCAGGGAACATTCTGATAGCTTGGTTGCTCACATAGATTGACCTACACTGACAGAAAGTTGATGTGCGTATCAAGTTTTTGTTTGTTGGATCATTACATTTCTTATTATAAAAGGAAAAATCTGAATTCTTGATCATTAGTTGTTATGAGTTTGGATAACACACATCAGACTTTGAGATGAGGGCTGTTGATCTTACAAACTCAGAAATACAATTTTCCAGCACACAAACAGTGACTTCATCCCTGAAGGGAGCAGTCAAACTGAATTTTAAACTCTTGGTCCTAATTTCAAATTTCCCAGGAAGGCATCAAACTGGAATCAATCTCGACCCTTAAACAATAAACAGTAGCTAGGAAATAAGGTCCCTTTGAATGTGCTGCTTTTATTTTATATACATTTAGAAGGGATGGGTTGTTTTCCATAAACATTGGTGAATATGACAGATATATAGTTGGTAATGTTAGTCTGCACTTTAACTCTCAGAAGACATGTATTTCCAAGTGTCACTTATACCATCTAGTAAATCTTTTTGATTGTGTCTTTATGTGTATTTTCAGTAAAACTACAGTTCTTTCTCCTTCCAATATATTCTTCTCACTTCTACCAAATGAATCTCCATAAAATACCTTTGGTTTATAAACTATGATGACTATTATTCATATACCATCTCTACAATTTTTGTTGTATCTATGTATCTCCTGTATTTTATTACTTATTATTTATTTTTAAATCAACTTATTCTATAATTAAATACATTCATCTAAACAATGGAGTCCTGGTGTGGCGCTGTGGTCTAATGCGCTGGACTACAAAGTTGTTTGAACCACAAGGTCAGTGGTTCAAGCTCACCAGCTACTCCTTGGAAACCCTATACAGGGTCGCTATGAATTGGAAACGACTCAACAGCACTTAACAACAACAACATCTAAACAATAAGCTCTCTCTACCATAAATGAAAAATAGATATCACTTTCCTTAAATAGAAGGCAAACAGACAAATAAGTATTGTTGTTAAGTGCTGTCAAGTCAATTATGACTCATAGCGACCCTGTATAGGATTTCCAAGGAGCTGCTGGTGAGTTTAAACTGCCAACCTTGCAGTTCAAACTGGCCTTTGCAGTCCAGTGCTTATCCTCCAGTGCCACATCAGGACTCCCAAGTAAGTATGTTGTTGTTGTTAAGTGCTCTCAAGTCGGTTCCAACCCATAGTGACCCTGTAAAGGGGTTTCAAAGGAATGAGTGATGAGCTTGAACTGCCGACCTTGCAGTTCAAACTTATTTTACAGTTCAGCACATTAACCCACAGGGCTACAACAGGACTCACTCCATATAGGGTATAGCAGTAGGCTTCTTTTTATCACAGTTTTAATGGACACTCAAATACAATAGATAAACCACCAAAGTCAGTGTGAGACTAGCCTATCGCATGCAAGTTTACAAAGGAAATTGTGGAGAACTGGTTTCATGGTGTTTGGATCCCTCCACCAGATTAAACATATTTCAATGGAGTCAGAGTACAGAAGGATGGGAGGATTTATGAAGGCTCTCTTAAGGAGGGAGGGACCTGGTATTATTCCAGAGACCCTTCTCCTGAAACCTGGCATCAGAAGATTGTCAGAGAACACACAGAGAGCTATGGAAGGTGTTCCCTGAAGTTAAGATTCCCACCTGAGAAAAGGTAAACGTGACTAGATTAGGATTGGGCTGCACTCCCAGTGTTTTGGTTGACACAAAGGTTGTGATTGTTTCCTGTGGACTAGATGTAGGCCACATAGAAAATGAGAGCTGGAATGGCAGCAGGGCTTGTGTGGTCCTTCCATCTGAGGAACTGGTAGAACTTCAGAAACAAGATGCCTAAGGTGAATGCTGGCATTTTAAGGGCCATGGGCAACTTCATCTGTGACCATCCAGACTAGAAAAACTTGAGCTAAGCACTCTATAACAAGAAGTGATAGACATCTCTACAGGGTCTATAAAGTGCTCATAGAAGAAAGAGGTTTGAATTATCGATACGTGATCAAATTTACAACAGCAACTTGAAAGGTTAAATTAAAAGCCTAGGAGGAAGTGAGTTTATGTTAACGGTGGTGGAATAATTTAGAAAAGACAAAAGAATCGTCACACAACTTGAAGAATGTAATCAATGCCACTGATTATGCATGTAGAAATCAAGGTCAGCAGTTCAAAACTACCAGTGATTCCACGGGAGAAAGATGAGGCGTTCTGCTCCCATAAAGATTTATAGCCTTGGAAACGCTGTGCAGGGTCACTATGAGTTGGAACAAACTCCACGGTACTTAACAACAACAACAACACAAGGTACTTACCAAAAACAACAACACACATACAAAGAGCCAGGTTTGACCATCTTCTTGGACCAGAGAACTCAGGTATCAACCAGGTAGTAATGTCCTAACGCCTTTACCTCCTCTCCCACTAACTCTCCTTTATTAACTCCGGAAGGAATTAAAACAGCAGGTAAAAAGTGAAGAAGGTGATGAGTGGGGAGAGCAGAAATGAACCGCACACCGTTCATGGAAGGCAGGCAGCCATCAAGTAGAGAGGCCTTACCTAGGGGAGTTGAGAGAGATTGAAAGGCTGACTATTGTCTATGACTGGACATTCAAATTACCAAATGAAGACTGAGTTTGCACATAAAAGACTATAGAACTGTCTTTAACCTAAGATTTATCAAAAAAGACATACCAAGCCTTCTGGGATGTTATGCAGTGGTAAGAAAAAGAAGAAGCTTCCCCAAGTGGAAAAAGTTTAAAGGAGTCATGGGAAATAAAGAATAAAGTTGGATTTTAATTATGTGACAAGTAAGGCTCGCTCAGCATAATGCTTACATAATTATAGAAACAAAAATAGCTACATAATTTTAAAGCTCAGTTTAAGAACAATGAAAATAAGATGATAAATATAATTTATCTCTTAAAATACATACAAAAAAATTGCTGCTAGATTCTAACAGGAGTCTTGGTGTGGCACTGTAGAATAAGCACTAGACTACAAACTGCAAGATCGGTGGTTCAGACTCACTAGCTACTCCTCAGCAAACTTATACAGAGTTGCTATGAGTTGGAACTGACTTGAAAGCACTTCAAGATTCAAACATGTGATAGACTCCATGGTTCAAGTTTAAGATTGGCCAATTGAGTGGCTGAGGTGGCCATTAAACCTAGTGCTTCCTGGTTTCAGTGTGGGTTGTGGGTCCATGACATAGTTGTGGGGTATGACATAGTTGGATATGTTGACTGTCTGCCCCCATTGGGATGCAATTTCAGTGTGACAATGATAGAGTCCCCTGACTACCAAGGAGGAGAGGAAGGAGATACCACTTCTTACTAGCCCTACTTCCAGAAGGTCATGGTGAAATTTGTTTTGTATCTGAAGGTCCAAAACATGTTTAGACTATTAATTTCTGGGGTTCCTACTTAACTGTTTCTACTCACTGTGCCCAATGTAATTTAAACACACACACATACTTAACTATATAAAAAAAAATGTTCAGTGATATGCCTCCTGCTATCTACCTTGAATACCACACACTGCCAGCATCCACTGGCCCCTTCTTACTGAGACTCTGTCTCTCAGTAGGTCTAGCACAGCCCTTCTGTGCAGGGAACAACCTTTCTTTTTTTAGTTCCCAGACAGAAAATATCCTTTTAGTCTAGTAAGATTCAGCTTCTGCTCTCTTAAGTTGTCAGTTCAAGACTTTCTTTCCTAAACTTACTCCACCAGGAACTGACTGAATACTAGGAGAACTTAACAGATCAAACCACATGCTCTGGCTTAGAAGGGTATCTTCTTGTTAATATTCCCTGGTTATCTTATAGATGAGCATCTTTTTTTTTTTTTTTCCCAAGTAAAACCTATTGAAGTTCCTGGTAAGCAGGACTGTGGCATATTTTCACTTTTTAAATGTCTTCCAAGCTATCTAACAGACTTTTGTGGTCTCTCTCTTTTTTTTTTTATTAAACTTTTTCTTTGACATAATAATAGATTCCATGCAGTTGTAAGAAACAATACAGAGGATCTACTGTACCCTTTATCCAGTTTACTCTAATGGAACCATCGTTCAGAACTGTTGTATAGTCTTACAGACAGGATATTAACATAAAGACTGTCAAGAAACAAAACATTTCCACCACATGGACATCCCCATCCCATGTCCTCTCAAGCCCTAGCAATCATTAAACTGTTCTCCATTTCTTTAACTTTGTAATTTCAAAAATATTATATAAATGGAATCCTATATATATATATATAAAACTTTTGGGACTTAGCCCTCCAACGCGGCTTAATTCTCGGAGATTCACCCATCTTGTTACATATATCAATAGTTAATTCCTCTTACTTTAATCATAGCTCCTTCCTTTTCATATAAATTTTAGACTAATCTTGTCAATATCTACAAAAATTTTGCTGGTATTTTGATAGGATTTGCATTAAGTCTCTACAAGCTTGTTGTGGTGGTTAAGTGCCTTCCAGCTGGTTCTGACACATAGTGACCCTGTATAGGATTTCCAGGGAGCTGCTGGTGAATTTTAACTGCCAACTTTGTGATTAGTAGTACAGTGCTTATCCTACAGTTCCACACCAGGACTTCTTGTATGAGTTAGAAAGTATATTTGGTTTCTATAACAGTTTTAACAAACTACCACAAACTTAGTGGCTTAAAAGAACATCAATGCAAGGCAAAAGTCTAAAATGGGTATCACTGGGTTAAAATCAAAGTGTTCACAAGAGTATATTTCTTCTAAAAATCCTAGGGAAGAATGTATTTCCTCAGGTTGTAGGAAGTAGGCATGGTTATCTTTGGGTACAACTATTCTCCCTTCCACAGGGAGAATGAACATTTTTACTATGTTAAGATTTCCAGTGCATGAACATAGTATGCCTCGCCATTTCTGTAGATTTTCTTTGATTTCTTTCAACAGCATTGTGTATTTATTAGCATACAAGTTCTATACATATTTTGTTAAATATTTACTTAATTATTTCATTTTTAACAATCATAAATGGCATTGTATTTTTATATTTTATTTTTTATGACAATATATACAGCCAAACATACATCTATTTGCAATTTCTACATATGTAGTTCAATAAAATTGAATTACATACTTCATAATGTATCTTTGTTCTTATTATCTCTACCCATATTTTACATACCCACTAATTTTAGACTCTGCCCCTTCAAGTTCTCATCTGTCCTTTAGATGAACTGTTGTCAGTTTGAACTCACATAGCTAATTCTTTATAAGATGGCAATGCTCAAAGCAAACTTTTTTTTTTTTTTTTAAATAATTGAGCTGAATTGTTGTTTAGTTTAACAGTTGCTTCATGGGACCATTTTGATCTAAGGCTTAAAGATTATTTCTGGACAATAGGTTCAGGGATCCCCTCAGTCTCAGTGGCTCCAGTAAGTGTGGTTTCCATATGAATTTGAAGTTCTGTACCCTGATTTTCCTCCTTTAGATCAGATTCCATCTATTGAGTCCTTGATTAAAACATTCATTTCTTCTGATCTCATAGCAGAGGAGGTAGTAGTTTATGGAGGCCATTAAACCTGTATTCCATTTCCTCCTCTGATTCCTGGGTCAGCTTCTTTCTCTGTTGCTCCAAGCAAATAGAACCAATTGTATCTTGAGTGGCCACTAGCAAATTTTTAAGATCCCAGGTACTCTTCACTGAACTAGAAATACAAAATTTTAAAACAAAAATTTAAAAATAACTTTAGGCCTGTTTGATTGGTTATGTCCATGAAGTCATGACCATAAACATTCAAACCAAGAAAACAAATTTCATGAAATCTTCAGTCATACATAAGTACTATTGTCAGAATGGCTTTTTGAGGGGCTGCTGTAATAGCTGTAAAGTGATATAAAATATTTTATTTGTCATTTTACCCTTTTTTCTGGTGTATAACTCAGCAATAATAGTTACATTAGTCAAGTTGTATAACCACTACCATTGTTGTTGTTGTTAGGTGCCATCAAGTCAGTACCGAATCATAACGACACTATGCACTGCCCAGTCCTGGGCTAACCTCACAATTGGTGCCACACTTGAGCCCACTGATGCTGCCACTTTGTCAGTCCATCTCGCTGGGGGTCTTCCTCTTTTTCTCTGACCCTGCACCCTACCAAACATGATATCCTTCTTCAGTGATTGGTCCCTCCTGACAATATGTCTGAAATATGAGAGACGAAGTTTGGCCATCCTGTCCTCAAAGGAGCACTCTGACTACACTTCTTCCAACACAGATCTGTTGGTTCTTTTAGCAGCCCATGGTACTTTCAATATTCTCTACAACACCATGACTAAAATGCATCAATTCTTCTACGGTCTGAAAGAAAAAAATATGGAACTGAAGAAAAAAATTCAACCCTCGACTTTTGTTATTGAAGGATTCTCTGGGCAAATTATTGAAAGATACAGAAAGCATCAAAAGAAAATGGAAGGAACACACAGGGTCACTGTACCAAAAAGAAGTGGTCGATGTTCAACCATTTCAAGAGGTAGCATATGATGAAGAGCCAATAATATTGAAGGGAGAAGTCCAAGGTGTATTGGAGGAATTGTCAAAAAAACAAGGCACCAGGAATTGATGGAATAAAAACTGAAGTCTTTCAAGAAAGTGAGGCGGCACTTGAGGCACTCACTCAACTATGGCAAGAATTTTGGAAGACAATTATCTGACCAACTGATTGGAAGAGATCTGTATTTGTGCCTTTCCAAAGAGAGGTGACAAACAGAACGTGGAAATCATCAGACAATATCTTTAACATCCCATGAGAGTAAAGTTTTACTAAAGGTAATCCAGAAACAGCTGCAAGCATACATTGA
>NW_006408579.1:1676268-1677686 GCF_000296735.1 Chrysochloris asiatica
GTACATATACCAAGAGACAGTTGTTCAAACAGAACATGGGAACACTGAACGGTTTAAAATTAGGAAAGGTGAGCGACAGGGTTGTATTTTTTCACCATACTTATTCAACCTGCATGCTGAGCAAATAATCCGAGAAGCTGGGTTCTATGAAGAAAAACATGGCATCAGGATTGGAGGAAGACTCATTAATAACCTGCAATACGCAGATGATACAACCTTGCTTGCTGAAAGTGAAGAGGGCTTAAAATACTTACTGATGAAGATCAAAGACCATAACCTTGGGTATGGATTGCATCACAATTGCATCACAAAGAAAACAAAAGCCTCACCACTGGACCAATAAACAACATTCTTATCAATAGAGATAAGATTGAAGTTGTCAAATACCTCATTTTTCTTGTATCAACCACCACTACCAGAAAGTGATTTTCTCTCTCTGAAGCCCATCTTTACTCTTGGTAACCATTTGCCTCTACATCATTAGTTATTGTTGTCATTTTACATTTTAGAGTATTTATTGTCCACTACATTTTTTATCTTTGCTGTTATTGCTGGTGTGAGATGATATCTCATTGTTGTTTTGATTTGCATCTCTCTAATGGTTAGTGATCCTGAACATTTCTTCATGTTTGTTGGCTGCCTGGATCTCCTCCTTGGTGAAGTGTTATATTCATGTCCTGTGCCCATTTTTTAAATTGGGTTATTTGTCTTTTTCTTGTAGCGGTGTTGCCATTTCCTATATATTTTAGAAATAAATCCCTTGTCTGATGTGTCATTGCAAAAGATTTATTCCCAGTCTGTGGGATCCCTTTTTACTCTTCTGGTGAAATCTTTTGATGTGCATAAGTTTTTAATATTTAATATGTCCCACTCATCTATTTTGTCTACTTTTGTTTGTGTAGCTTTCAAAATGTTTGGTAGTCTGTGTATTCCCTGGATTAGTGCCCTCACATTTGTCCCGATTTTTTCATTGATGGCCTTCATAATTCTGGGATTCACACTTAGGTCTTTAATCCAAGTTGAGTTGGTTTTTGTATAAGGTATGAGGTGAAGGTCTTGTTTCAATCTTTTGCATATCGCTTTCCAGTTCTGCCTGCAACATCTGTTGAAGAGACTATCACCTCCCCATGAGATATATTTAGGTATTTTGTCAAAAATCAGTTGGCTGTATGTAGATGGGTTAATTTCTGGATTTTCTATTCTGTTCCATTGATCTATGTATCTTTCATTGTACCAGTACCAAGCTGTTTTGATCAATGTAGCCATGTAGTAAATTTTGAAGTCGGGAAATGAGAGGCCTCCAAACTTATTCTTCTTCTTAAGCAGTGCTTTGCTTATCCTGGGTCTCTTTCCTTTCCATATAAAGTTTGTAATCGTCTTTTCTATCTCTTTGAAGAATGTTGTTGGAATCTGGATTG
>NW_006408579.1:1680191-1689125 GCF_000296735.1 Chrysochloris asiatica
TTTTTTCTGTTTGCTCTTCTATCTTATTGGTATTGAGAGATTTGTCTTCCAGCTCACTGGTTCTGCCTTCCATCTCATTTATTCTACTCCTCTGCCCTTTCAGAGTGTTCTCTATTTCTGTTATTTTGTTATTGATTGTTTGGACCTCTTTCTGTAGGTTTTTAATTGTTTCCAGTGCTGTATCTATCTTATTTGATTGTTCCTGTAGCACTTTCCTGACTTCTTCCTTATTTTTACACTCCATTGTAAAGTGTTTTGAAAATTTTTATAATCATTTTTCTGAATTCCTTCTCAGGCATTTCCAAGACCTGCCTTCCTTCCAGAACAGAGTCCAGGTCTACCTCTAGGTCATTTGTCTCAGACAGTTTATCTTGTTTCTGTACGTGTGCTGATATCGTCATCTGCTTTTGCTTCTTGGACATGTTTAGTGTTTATCTGTGGCCTTAATACTTAATCGAGTATGTGTTTTGGTATTTTTTATGCTTTCTGATTGCTTCCAGGTAGATGTGATCAGGATGTGGACTTCCCTTTTCACTCTTCTTATTGCTCAACTCAGAATAACTTTTACAGGTGTTGTCTGCCTCCCTGGTATATGGCAGTTGATATTGGTTCTTGCCTGGTTTTTGGTGTTTTATTAAGTATGGTTGCAGCATGGCTATATGGCAGCAGTTGCTGTCCCTTCTTGGGCACTATATGGAGAGAAAGAGTCCCCCAAAGGTAGAAGGGGGACCATATAACAGCAAAACAGCACCAGCGGGGGGGAGGGGGGAGACAAGAAAAAAAAACAAAAAAACCTGAAAACAACAACAACTAAAAGTATTCTAGGCTGAATACTGTAGTCTAGAATCACAGAAAAGGGAGAGGAGGGAGAGAGGAAAAAAATAATAATTTAGCCTAATATGAGTATGACTTTAATGTCCTCTCTTCAGCTTCTTGCCTTCAAAGCTGCTTGAGAGATATCAACATGCTATAGCTGGCTGTTATGCTGTACCTCAGGATTTAATTTAATTTTTGGCCTGTTTTGGTTTTAAAACTCTCTTTCCCTCTCTCCACCCCTTCCCTGGACTTTCCCGTTTTAAAAATAAATAAATAAACAGTTCAGTGCCAGCTCTTGGGCTGAGAGTATCTGTGCGCATGCGTGGCAGAAGAAGCCACCAGTGGTGAGGGTGGGGGGTGTCCACTTGCTCAGGCTCCCCCTCTAGTCACCAGAATGGAGGTGGGCAAACAGTGGGTGCACCAATGACCAGATACAAAAACAACAAAAAAAGAAAGAAAATCAAAACAAAGCAAAACTGACAAAGTGTATTGTCCACCTTTGCTCTGATGTTCCCAGGGCATTTTCCCCCGGTTGGTCTCGCCATTTGATTTCACCCAAGTTATTGGCTTGGGGCTGCTGAGCCCAGCAGATTCAAAAGTATATGGTTTCTTACTTTTGCTACAAGTTCCACTGGTTATAAGCCTTCAAACCTTTTAAATATTCCTGTCTCTGTGGTTCCGAGTTTCCAATCTCTGCCCTGGATCTGCTTTGCCTGGTATTCTATGGTATGGCTGGCAGTGAACTTTACTGCACCTCCACCGTAGCCATCATTAAGCCCTCTCAGTTCTATTAACTGTTGCTTCACTCATTTTGCAGTTCTGTTATTTGGTATGATTTTGGATTGCTATGCTTCTTAATGGATAGACCCTGTCTGTCTCTAGCAACTTTGAAGCCTACTTTAACCCAATATCAAATCCACTGCCATGTAGTCAGTTCTGTCTCATGGAGACCATAGATAGAGCTTCCAAAAACTGTAAATCTTTAAGAGAGCAGACAGCCTCATCTTTCTCCCACAAAGCACCGGTGGGTTTGAATCACTTACCTTTTCAGTTAGCGGCCCAATGCCTAACTGACAGTTACTTTATCTGATATTTATATGAAACTAAGTCAGAAAATATTGCTACTAGGGTTGCAGCTCATACATTCACTGGTTTATTTCAAACAGAGCATATTTAACATGTTCTGAGATCAGTGGATGGTGGCAGAGAAGTTCTATCAGTAATACATTTGTCTTAATCTCATTAGAGAGCCTACAAAATCAAAGGTCCAATCAAAACAATGACTTCAAAGAGGATTTATTGAACCAGGATATTCAATGCATAGAGGTCAGCTCAGAAGGTTATGACAAGGACTGTTTTTTGTGATTTCCAAAAAGATAATCTTGATAGATTTTCTGAAAGGACGCAGGACAATCATGGGGACTTATTGGAAAGGTATTTTAAGAAAACTGAAAAAAGCATTGTTGAGAAAAATGCCAGAAACTTCTGCTCTGTTGGTGGTGCTCATGTGCCAAGGAGTTGGTTCCAACTCATAGTGACCCTTGATAGGGTTTTGGAGGCTATAAATCTTTACAGAAGCAGAATGCCTCATCTTTCTCCCACAAAACCACTGGTAGTGACATTTAGGTCAGCAGCCCTATTCATAAACACTATACTACCATGTTGTTGTTAAGTGCTGTTGAATCGGTTCCGATCCATAGAGACCCTATACAGCATTTCTGAGGCTGTAAATCTTTACAGGAGCGGAAAGCCTCATCTTTCTCCTGCGGAACCACTGGTAGTTTCGAGCTGCTGACCTTGAGATTAGCAGCCCAATTTATAACCATGACGTATAGCTCCTTTATAATCTGTTAGGTTTTGCTGTTCAATATGTGATTGATAGACTGCTTTGGCATCATCACCTGGGAACTTTTTAGAACTGCAGCTTCTCAGTCCCTACCCTACACCTTTCAAATCAGAATCTACATTTGAACAAGATCTCCAGGTGATTCATATTCACATTAAAGTTTGAGGAACACTAACATTTCCATTGAAAAAAAACCCAAAATGATTATATATTATAGCTTTGCTAATATCCCACATGGAAGGATCACTGTATCCCTACATGGAAGAAAGGATTGAAAATCTGAACAATGCTGTTCTGTTCCATACTGCATATCACATGACTATATTTAGCTGTGCGTTCATAGTAACCATTACACTTTAAGCAACTCACAGCTTGTCAGTTTCCAGAAATAAGGTTTTTTAAACAAAGGAGTGTGTGGAAAAGCACCCTCCCTTGGGAAGCTGGGGTGTGGTTAACAGCAAGAAATTTAGCCAAGAATTGTTTGGGAAAGTGAGATCTCAAACAGAGGCACACCCAAATCATGACACAGGAAGAGAAGAAATGAATTACAGAATCCCATTGGTACTACTTGAGCGAGAATGAAATGTTACAAAGAGCTGTACTCTTCCACAGTCCCCTGCTCCTCTACCCTTAACTATCATGGGCCTAACTTTCCCCTTCCTGCCTGTTCCAGAGGAAGACTTTGAGTTCTTCCGGCCCACGCTAACCTTCTCACCCATGTGTGCCTCACATTAATCCCTCTAGCCTCTGGCCAGTTCTTGCTCTCCTCTACTTGTATATGCTTAATCTCACCTTCCCCAGGAATGACTTCTTCATCTGTAAATACATACATGTCTCCTCCATTCTAACAACAACGTTGTTGTTAGAATGGAAGACACAGTCTCCTTTTTCACACTCTCCTCCACACAGATCTTTCCTTCCTCACTTTTTAGTCACTTTTTAGTCTGGCTTCTATCATCATCACTCACTTAAATGCCTTCTATTAAGGTCGGCAATGACTAAATGATCAAATTCACCATGCACTTCTCTTTCCTGACATTTTGGTAAATTTCCTGGTTGGGTTTTACTTGATTTAAAAGTAATACATATTCATTATAGACATTTAGGGCAATACAGAAAAGACTAAAAATGTAGGATAATAAATAACAGTGAAGGCTTCTGAGAAAGTCATGAGTCATATATTGTTATACAACTCATGGAGTGGAAAACTAAAAAAGGAGAATAGAAATGGAAAAGGACACAATATGTATACAACAAAATATTGAATAGTGGCAGTCTGTGGAGGGAGAATGAATGTTGTTGTTGTTAAATGACATCAAGTTGGTTTCGATTTATAGCGACCTTGTATAGGGTTTCCGAGGAGCAGCTGGTGGGGTTGAACTGCCAATCTTGTGGTTAGCAGTCTAGTGTTTGTCCTACAGCATCACACCAGGACTGCAAATATGTAGAGATGGTAATACTGTTGTTAAGTGCGGTAGAGTTGGTTCTGACTCATAGTAACCCTGTGTAGGGTTTTCAAGGAGGGACTGGTGGGTTTGAACCGCCAACTTTGTGGTTAGCTGTCCAGTGCACATCCTATAGCGCCACACCAGGACTCCATAGGTAGTAATGCTAGATAATCGTAGCATTCTAAATAAACCAGAAACTCATTACTTAGCATCTATTCATGGTGTGTTAGGGTAGAACTTCACTCCATAGGACTTTCAGTGGCTGCTTTTTGGAAAGTAGGCACCACTGAGTGGGCTTAAACCACCAAACTTTGAGTTCACAGTCAAGTGTGTTAATCATTTGTATCACCCAGGGATGTATACATTTTAAATATCTGATAATGATCCCTTTAACCATGGAAACATTTGCATGTCATCACATACGGTTAAAAATCTATCTTAAAAAGAACATATTTTCCCATCTTCTTTGACCGAAAATATCAAGCAAAATGTAGCCTTTAATTGATGGTATTTCAGAAGTAGAACTCTGTTATCTATCTGCCTATTATATATCAGGCCTGTGTACAGGTATTTTACATGTGTAGCCTAAATTTCACCTCAGATAATTTGCACTGTTCATCTGTACTTTATAAATGAGCAAACTGAAGCTCAGAGAAATTAAGGAGTTTACAAACGTCTAAGTGATGGGGTCTACACTTAAGCCTAAAAGCTTATGTTCTTTCTGCTGCACCAAGCTGCACACCCTGTGAAAAGCCCTGGGCTCAAGTCATCATGTTCCTTGGAGACCCTGGAAAATTTTTAAAAATCACTTGACTTTTCTGTGACAAAGTTATAAAGTCTATGGTAGGCTTTGATTTTACAGCAGAAAGCAAACTAATAAAGAAGTCCGTTCCTAGCTTTGGGGTTTCAAAATAGTCTTTATAAGAAAAAATAATCTTGAAATACAAAAGCTTGGCTCTTAGGTATCAAAACTAATGCTCAAAGAGATTCACAGTATAAAATCATGTCATGCTCCATTTACGATTAAGTTAGGAATCCCATGTTTCATGATTAGGTTCCTCTAAATTCCAACTGAGCTTTAAGACACTTTGAACAATTACAGTTTTGGATATAGGAACAAATTAGGAATTTAAGATGCATTGGACTACTCTGCTGCACAAGACCTCTTTAAAGTATTCAAGAGCAAAGATATCAGTTTGAGGACTAAAATGCATCTGACCCACTACATAGTATTTTCAATAACTCCATATGCATGTGAAAGTTGGACCATGAATAAGGAAGACCATAGAAGAATTGATGCATTTGGAGAAGAATATTAAAAGTGTCTTAGACTGTCAGAAGAACAAACACATCTGTGTTGGACGAAGTATAGAGTGCTCCTTAGAAGACAAGATGATCAGATTTTGTCTCTCATATTTTAGACATATTATCAGGAGGGACCAGTCCCTGGAGAAGGACTTCATGGTTGGTAAAGTGAAGAGTCAGCCAAAAAGAGGAAGACCATCAACAAGATGGATTAACACAGTGGCAGCAGCAACGAGCTCAAGCGAAGCAGCGATTGTGAGGATGGCACAGGACTGGGCAGTGTTTCTTTCTGCTGTACATAGGGTCACTACAGGTCAGAACCAGCTTGAAAGCACCTAACAACAACAAATGTCTACATCAAAGTCCCTGGACTGCACTGAATTTATGATGTTTATACTTGCTTTGGTGTGGTGCCATAGAATAAGCACTTGACCTTAAGGTCGGTTTGAACCTCATGGTCATCAGTTCAAGCTCACCAGCTGCCCCTCAGAAACCCTATACAGGATCACTATGAGTCAGAACAACAACAACTTGATATTTATTGTTTCCAATTCCTCCGCATCCTTATGCTATCAGCAGTTTTTCTCACTGTTTACAGTGAACAGCCAGATCCTTCTGGTGTTATTACCGCCCATGTTGTTTTTGTTGTTGTTAAGTGCCTATGAGTGGATTCTGATTCATAGCAATCCTGTATAGGGTCCAAGGAGTAGCTGGTGGGTTTGAACTGCTGACCTTGCAGTTAGTAGTCCAGTGCTTACCTTACAGGACTCCATCACCCTACATATCAGTACTGAAACTGATAACTGAGTGTGTTTGAATAATATGTAAATGAAAACAAATATGCTTTCTGGAAGGGTGTGAGAGCTTTCCTATGAATGAACTGTGGTGGATGAGGTGGCCTCATCCAACCCAAGTTTCAGGTAATGAGAAGTCACCAGTTAGTAGAATCTTGGCAAGGAAAAGACCTATTTAAATCCCTAAATTCATGGATATCACATTGACATATATAAAACCCAGTTGAAGTCAAGTCTATTTTGACTCATCATGACACCCAGGTATGTCAGAATAGAACAGTGCTCCATAGGGTTTTCAGTGGCTGATTTTTCAAAAATAGATTAACAATCTTCTGAGGTGCCTGCAGGTGGATTCAAGTCTCCTACTTTTTGGTTAGTAGCTAAGTGCATTAACTGTACTACCCCAGATTCCTTGGCATTGCTGTATTGTTGTTAAGTGTCATTGAGCTGATTCTGACTCATAGCGACCCTGTAAAGCATTTCTGAGGAGCAGCTGGTAGATTTGAACTGCTGGCCTTGTGGTTCGTAATCCAGTGCTGATCTTACAGTGCTATACCAGGCATATACAGTAAAATAATATTGTTGTTATTGTTAAGTACCATAGAGTCAGTTCCAATTCATAGCAACCCTGAATAGGGTTTCCGAGGAGTGGCTGGTAAGTTTGAGCCGTTGACCTTGTGCTTCAAACAGACCTTGCAGTCCAGTGCATTTTCCTGCAGTGCCATAGTAGGACTCTACTGTAAAATAATATAACCCCTTATGTCCTCCCCTTATATGCCCCCCCCAACACACCTTCTCAGGTAGTCCTTACCTGAAGGTATACTTGTTACAACAAAATGCAAATGACAGAGCCAATTCTTCGATTTTGTGCTTCAAAATAGGCTTTGTAAGAAAAAGGGGTTTTGAGAGTCAAAAACTAGTGCCCCAAAAGATTCAGTATAGAATCATGTTATGTTATATAGAAGAGTAAGTAAAAAAAAGTATTACTACTAAATCATAGAAACCTTTATTAAACAAAAGGTGAAGCTATTGGTTCTTGACAGTTCCTCCATCTAGGTCTATATACTTCTGAAGGCAATGTTACTGTCTCTCTAACTTTTCCCTGAAGAATTCTGCATTCTTTGATTTATACCATGTCAAAATAGCAGTTTTGGCATTCTCAAACTTTTTTGGGACTCAGACTTTGAATTTGGGGAACAAAAAGAAATCTGAAGGGACAAGATCAAGACTGGAAGGTAGATGGGGTAAGGTTCCCAATGAGAGTCTAAAAGCACAACCCTTGCTACCTATCTTGCTGTTGTTGTTAAGTGCCGTCAAATCAATTCTGACCCATAGCGACCCGGTATAGGGTTTCCGAGGAGCAGCTGGTGAGCTTGAACTGCCAACCTTACAGTTCAAATGACTTTGCAGTCTGTTGCATTAACCCACAGCGCCACACCAGGCTACCTGTCTTAGGCAGGGTTTTCTAGAGAAGCAAAAGCAGTGAGGCATATATATATGCATATAGAGAGAAGTTTATTATCAAGGAAAGGAGTTACAATTGCAGAGTCCCGGGTCCCCAGAGGAAGAGAAGAGAGAGAGAGTCTTTCCCACATGTCCATTATATTGGTAGCAGGCCACACCCCCAAAGAAGCATCCCTCTAATTGATTGGCTGCTCATAGCTGCTCACCAGAGTTAACTTTGCCTGTATTAGGTTTCATCACCATGGGAATAAGCACATCTCAATTGCTAAACCTCTGGAACTCCTGGCTTAGTTGAGTTGACACAGAACCCTAACCATGACACTCACTAACCCTTGAAAAACAGGCAAGTTCATTGTAGTGATGGGGAAAGAATTCCTGGAGCACCTTTCTTGGCCTTTTTCTCACCAGTGCAATTTTCATTTTCTTTAAACTTCTTCGTACTAAGACCACATGATGGTCCTGTGTCCTTCAAGGAAACCTATCATGATTGTTATTGTTGTTTAGGGCTGCCGAGTCAGTTAGTTCTGTCTCATAGAGACCCTATATAACATTTCCAAGGAGCGGCTGGTAGATTAGAACCACCAAATTTGTGGTTAGCCATCCAGTGCTGATCCTACAGCACCACACCAATCTAAAAACTGTTACACTAGCCTGTTGAGCTGATCTCTCTACCTTGACTCTAACTAGCCAGCAGATCTCTCTCGGAAGCCACTGCTTTGATTAGATCTTATTTGGAAGGTACCCTAATGAGATGATGAGTGTTTTACTGAAAGAACTTATCTACAGCCATCCACTGATGGCATGTTTTGGTTAGAATTGACTCCTTCATGTATGAATCCGGAACCACAGTAGCAATACTTTATAACTTGTTGTTAAATGTTATCGAGTCAATTCCAACTCACAGCTACCCGTATAGGGTTTCTGAGGAGAGATTGGTAGGTTTGAGTTGTTGACCTTGAGGCTAGTAGTCCAGTGCTTATCTTACAGCACCACACCAGGACTCATCCATAGAACAGTCAAAAACAACTAATTATAATTGAGCTTTCTGTGCTAAATGTTTTTATACATTATCAAGCTCCAAGCTCACAAAAACCCTGTCTAATATTATTATTAAGGAGCGCTGGTAGCGTAAGTAAGTGGTTACCAATCGGGCTGCAAACCTTAAGGTCAGCAATTCAAAACTACCAGCTGTTCCGCGGGAGAAAGATGAGACTTTCTGCTCCCGTAAAGACTTACATCCTCGGAAACCCTGTACAGGGTT
>NW_006408579.1:1689960-1695421 GCF_000296735.1 Chrysochloris asiatica
TTTTGAGGTAATACTGATTTTGATACAGAGAGTGGAACATGTATATCCTGGGGTCTGTAATACTGAGGTTTGTGTAGTGAGCTGTTTCTCTTCAGATTTACACAGTCATACAGATCCCCATTAGGTAGCAGTATGCACTAAAAGTGGGATAACATTTTCCCATTAAACCCCAGAAGTGGAAAATGTAAATGGACATTATGTCCCATGGTCCTGAAAAGGTTAAAGAAAGTATTTCTTTTTCCTTGGCTGTGTAGAGAAAGAATACTTGGGCCCATTTTTAATAATAAAAGATGAAAATGAACTCAACATTAAAACAAGATGGTCTCTGAACAATCATTATCACTTTTACTCCAGGAAGTTCACTGAGTAACAATCATCACAGAGTCTATTCTTGTGTCATTTAGCACTGTCTCTGACAGACCCCAAACACTCCTATTTCCTAAAAGGTCATACAACAGATAAACAAAGGTTATCTTTTCCTTAAGAAGGTGCTGGTGCTGGAATGAAACATCCATTCTAATCACATTTCTGCCTCAGCCAACAGCAGGAGTCTCTGTAAGCACAGGGGGTCGCTATGAATCAGAATCAACTCAGTGGCTATGGGTTTAGTTTTGGTTTAAGATGCATTCAATTCACAGACAAGTTGATATATACAAATACTCCTACTTTAGAGCCCGACTTGGATTTCAAAATCTTGTAAAATGTCTACGGGAATTGAATTTTGGCTTCCACTGAGCCCATCGGGATGCTTCATCTCATTGTTTGAATGTAATTTAGGGCTTCTGGAGCTTAGATCCTCAGAGGCTAGTCTCAGCTTTATTGTCCCTACTGGCAGCCTCATTGTGAGGCTGGCAGTTATTATGTCTGAAGTCTCCTTCTTGCTCCATACCATCCTGGGCTCATCCTGCTTGGGATAGGATGTGACAAGGACACCAATCTTGTTCTGCCATCCACCTTACACAGTACAAAACCATCCCAACAAATTGAGCTTTAAAAAATAATTATTTATTTTGTTGTTGAGACTATACACAACAAAACATACACCAGTTCAATACTTTCTATATGTACAATGTAGTGACATGGATGACAGTCTTTGAGTTGGGCAACCATTGTCACCCTCCTTTCCTGAGTAGTTTCTCCCCCAAATAATATGAACTCACTACTTCCTAAGGATCCTTTTAAGTTGTCAATTTGATCCAATATAAATAGTTCTTAAAATATGATAATGCTCAAAGTATTAGGTAGTAAAATAATACTTTTTCCTTTTTTTTTTTTACTAGTTAAGCTAAACTATTGCTTAGTTTCAAGAAGACTTCAGGAGATATTTTTGGTTTAAGGTGTAAAGACTCAGGGCAATTGTTTCCGGACTTTCCCAATAATTCCACAGGATTTGACCACACATTTGTAAAGCTTTAGTTATGCTTAGTTATGTTTTCTATTTGTGAAGGGTAGAATGTGTTCTAAAAATTTTCCTTTTTAAAATGTAAATGTGCCACTCTCTTTTATTGACACAAACTATGCTGTTTCTCAAAATGCTAAGCAAAGCCATGCCTGGTTAGTACTTGGATGGAAAGTGGCTTGGCAATATTGGGTGCTGTAGGCTTACCACCACTAGTCTGTCAGTTTGTGGTAGTGTGATAAGTCTCAGGTTACTGTGATGCTGGAAGCTATGCCACTGGTATTTAAGATACTAGCAGGGTCACCTACGGTAGGCAGGTTTCAGCAGGGTTTTCAGACTAAGAACAGAATAGGAGGAAGAAAGAGGCAGACCACTTCTGGGAAACTAGCCACTGGAAAGATAAAGCAGTAGAACACTGAGACAGTGCTGGAATATGGACCCCTCATATTGGAAGGCACTGAAAATATGACTAGGGCACAACTGCCTCCTTAAAGTACAGCCTACCTTAATCACTTGGATAGAGAAATGTTTTGGGGAACTTCATTTGCTATTGGGAGAAGATTCAAAATAAGAAGAAGCAGCTGCATACATCCATTAATAAGCAGAACGTGGGATATAAGAAGTAAGATTCTAGGAAAAGTGGAAGTCATCAAAAAATTAAATGGGACACATAAAAATCAATATCCTTGGCATTAGTGAGCTGAAATAAACTAGTTGTGGCCACTTGAATTAAAAAAATATATGTGTGGTTTACTACTCGGGTAATAACATTTCAAGGTCTATCTTGAAGTACACAAGGCTATCTGTGATAGGATGATACACATATGTTGACAAGAAAGACCATTTAATACAACCATTATTTAAATTTATGCACCAAAAACTAAATCCAGTAATGAAAAACTTGAAAAATTCTACCAACTTCTTAAGTCTGAAATTGATCAGACATTTATTCAGGATACACTGATAATTATTTTTTATTGTAATGCAAATGTTGGAAGTAAAGAGGAAGGATCCATAGTCAGAAAATACGGCCTTAATGATAGAAACAGTGCTGGAGACTGCAGAGAGAATTGTGCAAGACCAATGACTTCTTCATCACAAATATATGTTTTCAACAACATAAATGATGGCTATACCTGGGCACCTCACCAGATGGAATAATAAATGGTCAACCACTCAAGATCAGGAGTCCTGGTGTGGTGCTGTAGGATAAGCACTGGAATGCTAATTGCAAGTGGTTCAAATCCATCAGCTGCTACTAGGAAACCCTACACAGGGTCAATATGAGTTGGAACAGACTCGACAACTCTTAACAACACTCAAGATAAAAAGGGCAGCATTTACCTATGTACAAAAGTCAGAAAGGTTGGAAAAGAAGGTGGAGTGGCAACAAGAATCACAGGGAGGATACGAGATAACTGATATTACATCGAGGGGATTGCAGTCATCAAAATGAAATGATGTATATGATTTGCTAAGGAGCCCTGATAGTATAGTGGATTGTACATTAGGCAATAAATCCATTTTGGAAGAAGTGCAACAGGTGTGCTCCTTAGAGTCCAAGATGGCCGAACTTCGCCTCTCATACATATTGTCAGGAGGGACCAGTCACTGTAGAAGAATATCATGTTTGGTAAGGTGGAGGGTCAGAGAAAAAGAGGAAGACCCCCAAACGAGATGGATTGGTCAAGTGGCAGCATCGATGGACTCCAGTGTGGCAACAATAGTGAGGTTGTCCCAGGATCCTAAGGATCAAACATTTACTGATGAAGATCAAAGAGCACAGCCTTCAATATGGATTACATCTCAATGTCAAGAAAACACCACTGGACCAATAAACAACGTTCTTATCAACAGAGAAAAGATTGAAGTTGTCAAGGACTTCATTCTTCTTGGATCAACTATCAACACTCACGAAAGCAGCAGTCAAGAGATCAGACGATGTATTGCGTTAGGCAAATCTGCTGCACAGGAACTTTTTAAAGTGTTGAAGAGCAAAGATGTCAGCTTGAGGACTAAGGTGCACCTGACCCGAGCCATGGTATTTTCAATAACCTCATATGGATGTGAAAGCTGGACAGTAAATAAGGAAGACTGTAGAAGAATTGATGCTTTTGAATTATGGTGTTGGAGGAGAATACTAAAAGTGCCATGGGCTGCCAAAAGAACCAATAGATCTGTTTTAGAAGAAGTGCAGCCAGAGTGCTCCTTAGAGGCCAGGATGGCCAAACTTTGTCTCTCATACTTTGGACATATTGTCAGAAGGGACCAGTCGCTGGAGAAGGATACCATGTTTGGTAAGACGGAGGGTCAGAGAAAAGGAGGAAGACCCCAATGAGATGGATTGGCCAGGTGGCAGCATCGATGGACTCAAGTGTGGCAACAGCAGTGAAGTTGGCCCAGGATCAGGCAGTGTTTCATTCTGCTGTGCATAAGGTAACTATGAGTTGGTGCCAAGTCTATGGCACTTAACAACAACAACAACAAGCATCAAAATATTGAACAATGCAGGAAGCATCAAAAGAAGATGGAGAGAATACGCAGAGTCATTGTACCAAAGACAATTGGTTAACAATTTCCAGAGGTAGCATATTATCAAGAACTGATGGCATTAAATGAAGAAGTCCAGGCTTCACTAAAGACATTTGCAAAAAAACAAGGCTCCAGACATTGACAGAATACAAATTGAAGTGGTTCAGTAAACCGACACAGTTCCGGAAGCACTCACTGGTCCATGCTAAGAAATTTTGAAGACAGCTATCTGGCCAACTGACTGGCAGAGACACATATTTGTGCTTATTTCAAAGATGGTTACCCAACAGGATGTGGAAACTATCAAACAATATCATTAATATCACATGCAAGTAAAATATTGCTGAAGATAATTAAAAACAGTTGCAGCAGTACATTGACAGGAAGCTGCAAGAAATTCAAGCTGGATTTAGAAGAGGACACAGAACTAAGGATATGACTGCTGAGGTCAGATGGATGTTTACTGAAAGTAGAGAATATCATAATGATGTTTGCTTTACTGACTATGCAAAGACTATGTGGATCATACCTAAATATGGATAACATTGCAAAGAATGGGAATTCCAGAACACATAATTGTGCTCATAGGGACCTGTACATAAACAAAGAGGCAGCTATTCAAACAGAACAAAAAGCTACTAAATGGTTTTAAACCAGGAAAGAGATGTGTCAGAGTTGTATCCTTTTACCATATTCTTTCAATCTGTGTGCTGAGCAAATAATCTGACAAGTTGGATTTTATGAAGAAGAATGTAGCATCAGTCTAAAACTTGCCCAGTGAAACAGGCCTCTTGTGGAGCCTTTGCAGTGTATAGGACCTTAGGTGGAGCTCCATCCAGAACCTTCTGAGGTGGGACATACCCCACTAGAAAGAATCTTCAAAGAAATGTCAGCATGATTGGCTACTACAAGAATAAGCAAGTTGTTCACCAGAAGCCATCAGGGTAAGCAATCAAGTCCCTTCAGGACAAACTCCCCTCTAAGACTGAAATTCAAAGAGAACACATGAGCAGACATGTAAGCTTGCTGATGACCACATTGGTCTACTGGTGAGTGGAAGAGAGGGAAAGGCAGCAATGAAGAAATGGGCTGGGTTCAACCACATTCCATAGACTCCTGTTGACATGGAGATGAGAGAGAGAAGAGGAATGACTGGTTGGTCCAAGGTGTGGTCAGACCTGAGGACACCTGACAAGGACATAGCCTTAGAGGGCTATAGCTGAGAGTGAAGCATCCAGCTGATATGAAGTGAGGGGAGATGCACAAAAACACCAAAACTTGCAGAGAGTACCCATTTGACATAGCTTTGATGGCTTAATAGTCAGAACTCGACTAGAGGAAGTTAAACAACAACAAAAAGATTTTTGATTAAGGAAATGGGGTAAATTGCTACAATTTGATGAACTTGACCTATACTTAGGGAGGTGTTGTTGTTGTTGTTGTTGAGTGCCATCGAGTCGGGTCCGACCCATAGCGACCCTGTACAGGGTTTCCGAGGGTGTAAATCTTTACGGGAGTAGAAAGCCTCAT
>NW_006408579.1:1695861-1697958 GCF_000296735.1 Chrysochloris asiatica
TAAAACAAAGTATATGATTTGTTGAATGTAAAACTGATGATCTGCCCTGTAAACTTTCACTCAATTCACAATAAAAACTTTAAAAAGAAAAAAAAAAAAAAAGAATGTAGCATCAGGATTAGAGAAAGACTCATTAACAATCTGCAATAATAGGTGATAGAGCCTTGCTTGCTAAAAATGAAGAAGATTTGAAGCATTCAAGGATGAGGATCAACGAATACAGCCTTCAGTAAGGATTAGAACTCAGTGTAAAAAAAAAAAATCCTCAAAACTGGACAAACACCATCATAATAAATGTAGAAAAGATTAAAGTTGTAGAGGATTTCATTTTACTTGAATCCACAATCAGTGCTCAGTCAAGGAACAGTCAAGAAAGGATGTATTGCATTAGGCAAATCTGCTTCAAAAGATCTCTCTACAAAATGTTCAAGAGCAAAAATGTCACTTTGAGGACTAAGGTGTGCCTGATCCAAGCCATGTTATTTTCAATCACCTCATATTCATATGGAAACTGGACAATGAATAAGAAAGACTGGAGAAGAACGGATACATTGAAATTATGTTGGCAAAGAATATTGAAATTGCCATGGGCCATCAGAAGAATTAACATATCTGATTTGGTAGAAGTGCAACCAGAATGCTTCTGAGAATTGAGGTTGGCGAGAATTTGTCTTGCATACTTTGGACTTGTGATCAGAAAGAAGCAGTCCCTTGAGCAGGACATCATGCTTGGTAAAATGGAGGGTCAGAGAGAAAGAGGAGGCCCCTCAATGAGATGGGTTGACACAGTGACTGAAACAATGGGCTTAAGCTTAACAACTGTGAGGATGGCACAGGACAGGCGACTGTTTTTTGTTCTGTTTGATAAAGGACTGCTGTGAGTTAAGGGCACCAAACAACAACACATAGTCTTTCTCATTTCCCTGGATCCCTTCTAAAACAACTATTCTCATTTTAGTTGCCAAATTTCCTCTTACTGGGAATATTTGCCCCTGTGAAGTAGTCCCTGGGTAGTGCAGATGGTTCATACACTCAACTCTAACTAAAAGGTGGAAGTTAAAGTCCACCCAAAAGTGCCTTGGTCTACTTGTGAGTAGAAGTGGGGAAAATGCAGCAATGAAGACATGGCTGAATTTGGCCATGTCCCATAGACACCCATCTACTTTGACATGAGAAAAGGAAGGGTTGGTTGGTCTGAAGTTTAGGGACACATGTGAGCTCTCGAGCCCATAGACACTGACTTAGCCACTGGGGAATAGGCCTGAGAGTCAGGGGGAGGCATGTGAGAACTTCCAAATTACAGATAGAACCAATTTGACCTAGCTGGGATGGTTTACTGACCAGAATTCATTCAGATGTAGATAAGGAAGTTTGATAAGGAGCAAGTGTAAATTGCTACAATTCGATGAACTGGACCTTTGATTATGGATGCAACTGCTCAAAATTCCAACTGAAAGGGAAAGATTCTTCATATTAAGGACCAAACTTGCTCCCTCAGTACACTGATAGGGATGGGCAACATAGACATTGGCTACCAAAAATGGGGGGCTATAATAGCACCAAGTGGCTGTCATACAACCTTTCATTAGTGTGCTTAGTTTCAGAATAAGGGGGCAAGGTATAATGCCCACTGAATAGTTTTCCTCTTGTCCAGTTGGATCTGGTGAAAGAGGATGGGGAGGATGGGGATAGGATATTTTTGGTTCAATAGTGAATATTGTTTTCAGAGCTAATGGCAAATGTAACAACTATAAATGTAGAAGAGGTGTAACTAAAAGGAAGGAGTTGTTGTTGTTGTTATGTGCCGTGGAGTCGGTTCCGACTCATAGCAACCCTATACAGGGTTTGTTAATCTTTTATTTCAGGAACAGAGAATCATAGGGCCATCAAGAGGGAAGAGCATGAGTACAGTGTGGGAGCTTAAACAAAAAAGTGGCAACAGCAGAGATGGAGGCAGAGGCAATGGCACAGAGATAGAACAGCTGAGGACTCTAAACCCATGGAATGAGAAAGGCGGTGTGCCCATGGCCAGGAGGCTGGCTTGCAAAATGTGACCTTTGGACATTTAAATGAATATATGTTTTCTGTCTGTTTTGT
>NW_006408579.1:1699080-1700989 GCF_000296735.1 Chrysochloris asiatica
ACAACAAATGCTGGTGAGGATGCAGAGAGACTGGGACCCTCCTACATTGTTGGTAGGATTGCAAAATGGTCCAACCATTCTGAAAAACACTATGGTGCTTCCTCAGAAAGTTGGAAATAGAAATACCTTATGATCCAGCAATTCCTCTACTTGGTATTTATCCACAAGAAATATGAGCCATAACATAAGTAGATATATGCATACCAATGTTCATAGCAGCATTATTTACAATAGCAAAAATATGGAGACAGCCTTTTGCTGCCTTGAAGAATAACGAGAAAACTGCAAACCACCATATAACAAGGATGAACCTTGAGGACATTATGCTAAGTGAAATTAATCAGTCACAAAAGGAGAAATACTACATAGGACCATTATTGTAAAATCTTAAGAAAATGTACCCACGCTAAAAGGGAAAAATTTTTTTTTTCTTTCTTGGTTACCAGGATGTAGGGGGTGGGGTGAGGGGAGGGAGGGGAATGCGGAGCACAGGATAGGGAATAGACACAGGATAGTTTGGATGCTGGGTGGGGGGCAACACATAAGAAGGAGGAGGGGGATGGAAGAACAAGGCAGATGGGAGAACAGTTAGGCAGGTTTGCATGGGCTAAGTGGGAAAGAGGTAAATAGTGATGTATGCTCAAACTTGGAACAACTGGGCTCTGGGATACAGGGATTGAGATATGGTTTGAAAGGGTAAAAGAGGGGAAATAATGTTAAGATGCTTGGCTGTCTTTTGAATCTTGGTTTCCCTTGCCTACTTAAACACTTGACGGGGAGAGAAAGGAATAGCCAGAAACATCACCATAGAAAGCTTGTAAGTTCATCTTCAGCCTATAACTGATTGGAATACCTAAAACGGGGCTAGAACTTGACCAGGGAAAGAGGCTTCCTGTGGAGCCTTTTCATTGCATAAGACTATAGGTGGAATCCTGATCCCCATCCAGAATCTTTTGAGGTGGGAAATTTCCACTTGAAAGGACAAGCAGACCAGCCTGGAGGGGCTAGAACAGAAGATAGTTCTTGAAAGAAAGATCAGCAGGAAAAAATAAAACAATAATGGCAGTCTGATTGACTACTACAAGAACAAGCAAGTTGTTCGCTGGGGAGCCATCAAGGCAAGCAGTCAGGTCCCCTCAGGGCAAACTCTGTTCTAAGACTGAGACTCAAGGGGAATAAGTGAGCAGGCATGTGGTCTGGCTGGTGACCATGTTGGTCTACCTATAAGTGGAAATGTTTGCATCGATATTCATGAAGGATATAATCTATAATTTTCTTGTTTAGTGATGTCTTTGCCTGATTTTGGTATCAGAGTTATGCTGCTTCATAAAATGACTTGGGAGAATTTTCCATCCTTTTCTATATTCTGGAATAGTTTGAGTAGAATTGGTGTCAACTGCTCTCTGAATGGTTGGCAAAACACACCAGTAAAGCCATTTAGACCTGGACTTTTTCAGTTGGGAGACTTAATTACTTGATCAATTTTTTCTCTTGTTATAGACCTATTCAAGGTTCCTACTTCAGTCTGTGTCAGTTTAAGAAGATTGTGTTTTTCTACAAATTTGTCCATTTCTTCTAGATGTTCAAATTTGTTGGAGGACAGTTCTTCATAGTTTTCTATTCTTTTTATTTACGTTGATTCTTTTTGTGATATTACCATGTTATTTCTTATTCATGGTATTTGTATATTCTCCTTTTTTTGTTGTAAACTTTGTCTGTGGTTTGTTGATTTTATTAATCTTTACCAAGAACCGATTACTTATCTTGTTGATAAGATTGATTCTTTCTATTGTTTTTTTATTTCTTTTATTTCTCCTCTAATATTATTTCTTTTCTTCTGATGGCAGTAGGCTTACTTTGATGCTCTTTTTCTGATTGTTAGAGATATTGGGTTAAAGTGCTGATTTTG
>NW_006408579.1:1701564-1702876 GCF_000296735.1 Chrysochloris asiatica
AAAGTTGGTTTGAACTTCAAGGTCGGTGGTTCAAGCTCACCAGCCATTCCTTGGAAACCCTGTACAAAGTGAGGGGAGATGCACAAAAACTCCCAAACTTGCAAATTGTACCCATTTAATCTAGCCTCAATGGCTTGCTAATCAGAACTCGACTAGAGGAAGATTAAAAACAAAACAAAACAATTTTAGATAAAGGAAATGAGGGTAAATAGCTACAATTTGATGAACTTGACCTATACTCATGGAGGTAGTAGCTCTAAATACCAACAGGGAAGGAGTCTTCACATCAAGTATTAATGCTATCCCCTCTGTACACAGGGTAGTTAGGGACGGACAACTTAGACATTGGATACCTAAAATGAGGGGGCAATAAAGGCATGAAGTGACTAGTTTACCAAGTGTTCAAAAGGGAGTTTAGTTTAAGAGTATTTTGGGGGAAGACAGAGTACCCACTGAATAGTTTTCATATTGTCTAGATGGGTCTAGTAAAAAGAGATGGGGATAAGATTCTTATGATTTAATAGTGAGTAATTGTTATCATGACAAATTGCAACTGTCACACTTGTAATGGTAGACATTTGTAACAAAATTGGGGGAGTGGTTAATCTTATAGTCCAGTAACAGAGGATCGTAGGACCATCAAGGGAGAAGAACACAAGCAAAATGTGGGACCCTATCCAGTTACATTCAGTGTTATTGTCAATATGTAGGAACTGATTGCTGTCACTTTCCTACGTGTTTTTGGTATGTGGTGTTCCTGATTTCTTTGTTCCACATAATTTTCTGTATTGCGTTCACTTTGTTTGTGAGTTCTTTTTACTTTCATTACTGTTATGTTAATGTTTACTGAACTTTTCTGATTCTCTTCTTTTTAATTTTGATATGAATGTGTATTAATACTCTTTGATATTACCCTGGAAATTATTGACTTTTCCTCATTTAAAACAGTCTGTTTTATCTTGAAATCTACTTGATCTCCTTGCCATTTGAAAATTCTGTATCTACGTTCCTTCATCTTTTTGCTTTGTAGTTGGCTTAATTATAAATTGATATCTACAATTCCTTATCTTCAGTCTTGTAGGTTTGAACTTCCAGAGATTCAAGCCAGTTTCAGAAGGGGCTGTGGAATGAGGGATATCATTGCTGATGTCCGATGAATCTTGACTGAAAGCAGAGAATATTGGAAAGATGTTTACCTGTGCTTTATGGACTACGCAAGGCTATTGATTGTGTGGATCATGACAAGCTATGTACAACATTGCAAAGTATGTTATACATACCCGGAACACTTAATTGTGCTCATGAGGAATCT
>NW_006408579.1:1703706-1705712 GCF_000296735.1 Chrysochloris asiatica
GTGGCAACAGTAGTGAGGTTGGCCCAACATCAGGCAGTGTTTCATTCTGCTGTGCATAAGGTCTCTATGGGTCAGTAGCGACTTGATGGCACCTAACAACAATATCTGAATTAAGCACAGTGGCTTCATATGATTAACACTGGACTACAAGCCACAAGGTCCACAGTTTAAGCTCACCAGCTGCTCCAAGGGGGAAAACTGAGGCTTTCTTCTCCCACAAAGATTTAAAAGTCTCAGAAATCCTATGCAGGGTTGCTATGAGTCGGAACCGACTTGACAACATTTAACAAGGACAATAACAGTATTGGGATTGATTTTGGGAGGTATTGTCATGTATGTTAATCCCACGTTGGTTGTTGTCTACTGTTGCTGGTTTTCAGCCCAAAACACACCGTTTAGTATTTTTTATAAAGCTGGTCTGGTAAAATACAAATTCTTTTCATTTCTGTTCATCTGAAACTGTCCTAATTTCACTGTCATATTAGAGGAACAGCTTTGTTGAGTATATGATTCTTGGTTGGCTTCTAGTCTCTTCATGTGAGCTAAAATTGTCTGTTATCTTAGGGACTTATGGGGTTATCATATTTGTATTCAATTGATCATTGTGTGTTGATGTGTTCTAAGGTTTTTACCAACTGTCTCCTGTGGGTGTAGTCAGAGGATAGAAGCGTGTACACCATTCTCATCCACCATTGGTACAACTCAGCTTAGGTGGGTTTAGCTGGTATTGGCTGCTGTCTATCCTTGAGGAGCTGTTATTAACCCTTGCCCGGTGGAGTTGCATAAGGAGCTCTGGTAGCGTAGTGGTTATGAATCAGGCTGCGAACCGCAGGGTCAGCAATTCGAAACTACCAGCTGTTCCGCGGGAGAAAGATGAGGTTTTCTGCTCCCGTAAAGATTTACAGCCTCGGAAACCCTGTACAGGGTCGCTATGAGTCCAAACCGACTCCACGGCACATAACAACAACAACAGTGGAGTTGCATAGGGTATGGTTGTGGCTGACTGTATGGGCTTGGTTGCTGTCTCCAGTCGGTTGGAAGAAAGGAGGAAACCCCCACACACACACACCCACACACAATTCACACACACACACACACAAGGAAACAGAATAAATAAATGTTTAAAAGAGAAAATAATGGAGAAAATAAAGATGAAAAGCAGGTTGTTGTTGTGTGCCGTAGAGTTGATTCTGACTCATAGCAACCCTCTACAGGGTTTCCGAAGCTGTAAATCAGAAAGCCTTCTCTTTCTCCCACGGAACAGCTGGTAGTTTCGAACTGCTGACCTTGCGGTTTGCAGCCCCATTCGTAATCACTACGCTACCAGAGCTCCTTCAAAAACAGGTAGCAACTTGAAAAGAATAACTAAAAAAGAGAAAAGAGGGCCAGGAAAATAGTGCTACAGAGAAATAAGAGAGAAAATAAAAAGACTAAAAGTTCAAAAACACTTGGAAAAACCAGTAAGAGGGAAGAAAAAAAGTGAAACAGAGTAGTAAAGAAAGATCAAAAGGTGCAGAGCTCCAGCCAGGCGGGATGGGTGAGGCTAGAATACGGGGTTCCGCCCCTTTTCTCCGGCGGCGCCCCCCCCCCCCTTTTCTCCGGTGGCGCCAACGGTTGTATCACTTCCGGGTTGGCGCGGCGGCAGTTATTTTTCCGTTGGGTACGGCCGGGGCGCTGTCTATTCTCTCCTCTTCTAGTTTCAGCTTGTCTCGCTTCATCTGGCTCCTCATCCCGGCTCCTCATCCCGGCAGCTAACGACGGCTGGAGGGGCCTGGCATTTGAAGCCTCAGGGCGCCGGAGTGAGAGGTGCGAAGGAAGAGCAGTAGCCCTGTGCCCTGGTACTGAACGTCCGCAGCCATGGCTTATGCCTATCTCTTCAAGTACATTATTATAGGCGATACGGGCGTTGGTAAATCGTGCTTATTGCTTCAGTTTACAGACAAGAGGTTTCAGCCAGTCCATGACCTTACTATTGGTGTAGAGTTTGGTGCTCGAATGATAACTAT
>NW_006408579.1:1707132-1709297 GCF_000296735.1 Chrysochloris asiatica
CATCTTCTCTTGTCACTAGATCAAGAAAAAATATGCTTAATGTATATTACTAAAGGCTATGTATGTGTTCGGAGTCCTGGTGTGGCGCTGTGGGCTAATGTGTCAGACTGCAAAGTCATTTGAACTGCAAAGTTGGTGGTTCAAGCTCACCAGCTGCTCTTTGGAAACCCTATGCAGGGTCGCTATGGGTCGAAATTGACTCGACGGCACTTAACAACATGTATGTGTTCACCTATTTTAATGCCAAAAGTTTGCTATTTGTCCACAAGTTCCTTAACACCTCTCAGAGATTTGTCTTAATGAATACTGTTGGTTAAAAACAGTCAAATAAGTGAAAGGAGCAGAAGCAAGAAATCCCTACACCTAAGCAGCTTCAAGAAGAATGATAATCTACATTTAGATGGCACATTGTTTTTGTTGTCAAGTGCCATCGAGTCAGTTCCGACCCATAGCGACCCTGTATAGGGTTTCCAAAGAGTGACTGGTGAGCCTGTTATGAGGACTTTAATATGAAACACAATTTTTCTTTTTCTTTTATTCACATTATTTCTAAGTGTACTTTTCATGCAGGACAGTTTTTTAACCTTAATGTACACTGGTGTGTAAGATTTTTCTTTCAGTGGCAACCTATAATCTCTAAAATATGGTAAGTATCTTGTCTGTTTTGAAAGGGATCTGACAGTAAATCTACCAGAGGAGAAACCCTGTTAAGTAGAAAAGCTTTAGTAATTTACTCATTGTGGTGGGTTTATCTTTCTTTTTTCTCCCTTGACCTATAATGAAATTGTTACAGCTGTGCAAAATAAAATCCTATGTATATATATATTAAAAAAAGATCAAAAGGACAGAAAAAAACAGAAGAGGGAAAATGACTATCAGAAGAAAAATGAGTAGCAGAGATAGAAAGGATAAAATACAAGGGCATGGAAAGAAGAAGAAAGAATAAACAAAAACAACGGAAGGAAAAAACAAAAACCCGGTGCAGCTGTTGGACTTGGATAGGAGAAAACTCTGGGGGTCTTCTATCAGCCAAGAAGATCACAAGGTGGGTAGAGAAGGAATATGACAGGGTTCCTGACCCTTGGGTGGAGTTCCTATAGGCCTAGGTGTTATCTGTGTTCAGGGCATTCATTCTGGAAGTAGTCAGTGGAGGCCCTTGATGGAGCTGGTGGTGTCTGTTAGGACCATTGGGCAGCTGAGGGCAGGGTGGCTATTTATATGAGAGTTTTGGCTAGACTAGCGCTGGTCTGGTGGCTATGTGGTTTCTTCTATAGGTTTGGAGTGGAGCCCACCTGATTCCAGGTTCCAAAGCAGTATAGTCAGCCCCACCTCACACTGGTGTGTCTCCCAACCACAGGACTCTATAAACTCCAGAAGAGCAGGGTCCGTGCTGGTGATGAATGAAGGTAGAGTTGGCCACACCTCTGGACTTAGCCTCTTACCCTGCTTCTTTAGTCAGTTTGTAAATGCCCAAAGGGCTCATTTGCAAACCAGCATCCTGCCCTGAGACACTCAACTTACGTGGTCCATGGACCTAGAAGCCACAGCTGTTCTGTCTCTCCATGCTGCTGCCTTTGCTACTGCCTTTGCTTTTGCTACTTTTCCAGGTACGGATCTCACAATCTGTTCATACTCTTCTTTCTTGAGGGTCTTGGGATCATATGTTGCTGCTTCTGAGATGTTGTTGTTATGTGCCATGGAGTCAGTTCCAACTCATAGCGACCCTGTACAGTGTTTCCAAGGCTGTAAAACTTTATGGGAGCAGAAAGCCTCATCTTTCTCCTGCGGAACAGCTGGTAGTTTAAAACTGCTGACGGTGAGATTAGCAGCATGATTCGTAACCACTATGCTTCTGAGATGGCTTCCTTTAAATCTAGTAAGATGGCAAAACTAGAGTCCTATAAACTCTATCTGCATGGTCCCACCCAATTATTTGGTGGGAACTAAGATGACTTTGAAGTCCTGGTGGTTTGCGTCAGACTGCAAAGTTGTTTGAACTTCATGCAAGGTTAGTTGCTCAAGCTTACCAGCTGCTCCTTGAAACCCTATACAGGGCCACTATGGGTCAGAATTGACGGCACTTAACAATGACAACAACAAGGTAACTTTGGATAGAAAAGTCATATCAAGGAAATCCAAGGTCACACCAGGAATGACAAAGTTAA
>NW_006408579.1:1716907-1730117 GCF_000296735.1 Chrysochloris asiatica
ACCCACAGCGAGATGGATTGGCCAAGTGGCAGCATCGATGGACTCAAGCGTGGCAACAGTAGTGAGGTTGGCCCAGGATCAGGCAGTGTTTCATTCTGTTGTGCATAAGGTTGCTATGGGTTGGTACCGACTCCATGACACTGTAGGACCACAAGGTCTATTTTAACTTCAACGTCTGCAGTTCAAACTCACCAGTCATTCTCTAGAAACCCTATACAGGGTTGGTTGCTAAGTTGGAAACAAGGCGAAGGCATTTAACAGCAAAAATAATGACTTCACTGGAGTTCTGGTTGTGTAGTGGGTTACACATTAGGTTGCCCACCTCAAGGTCAGCCACTGGAATCCACCAACTGTTCTTTGGAAATACTTTACATGGTTGCTATGAATCAGAACTAACTCAAGGGCATTTAACAACTACAATGACTCAACTGGGAAAGGACTTTTGGAGGCTTGCACCTAGTTTCCTCCAGACTTCACTGATTTTGCTGTCATCTCTTTCGTTGTAATAAACTATAATCATAAACACTCTTGTATGCTAATTTCTGTGAGTTTCTCTGATCATCGAGCCTGGAGGTAGTTGGAGACCCCAATTGTTGTTGTTGTTGTTGTTAAGTGCCTTCGAGTCGGTTCGATGCACACTGTTAATTGGATCCATAGATTTTCATTTATATTAGAATAACATCATTTCCTCACTAAAAACAAACAGCAAACAAACTGTTAAGTCTCTCCTTTGCATAGATGTTAGAAGCCCTATCCACATTCATCCATTAGAGCTATTTAAGTCAGCAACTTGAAAGAGTCAGCGTTCTTTGGAAGTACTATAAGCAACTAAAATTTTAATGATTGCAAAGGGGAGACATCAAGGGAGCAGGCCCAGCTAGTGGAGGCTGCTGGCAATATCTCAGGGAGGCTCACTTTGAACTGTTATTCGGCAAGGTAATGGCAGTCTTTCTATTTACCATGAAAGGCCAGTAAAAAATGAACATTTCCTGCCATGTTCACACATTCTTAATGAGCCACATCTCCAACTGCACGACCTTGGTGTGCTAGTCAGTTCCCTTGAGCAGCTGCATTTATTCTCTTCCATGTTTAGGTTTTGCTGGTATATTAGAGAAAAAAAACCAACCTAAGGGACTGAAATCAGCCCTATCGTTGCTCAGAAGTGTCTGATGTACTCCTGAGGATTAGCCCAGGCCCTGGGACATTCTCAGTCAGCGATGTTTTATGATAAATAGATATGCTGATAATAGAGTGTTCCACTGAAATCAACAAAAGGAAGGCATTTTCAGTGGGGATATAAAAAAAAAAGAAAAGAAAGAAAACCAACATACATTTTTTCCTACAAAACTCAAGGGGCTCTTACCATGAAAAAGCCTGTCCCCAGTGGTCTTATCAAGAGAGCTCAACCCTAGCCATGACTTCCTTCTACTAATTACACTTCATGGTGTCTCTGAGGCTACACGCTCATCAGGCCTAGACACTTCCACTCTGACTGGATCCAACATTTTGATCAAACAAGCAGCTTTTCCAGTCTCCACATAAATTCTAAAGGTAGTTACTGATTCTTCTGTCTGTATCTGGTGGTGGTGGTTATGTGCTGTGGAGGCGCTTCCGACTCACAGCGACCCTGGATAGGGTTTCCGAGGCTGTAAATCCTTATGGGAGCAGAAAGACTCATCTTTCTCCTGTGGATCAGCTGGTAGTTTCAAACTGCTGACCGTGAGATTAGCAGCCCAATTTGTAACCACTATGAGTTCCTTTCTGTCTGTATCTAGAGGTGGGAATAGCCAATGTTCTGTGTCCCAGGGCTAAGTCTGTTATTCCTCAGTCCCTAATCCTACCTTTCTTCATAGTGTTCCAAGCTTGGGACAAACCCAGGAATCAGGCCTACTCCCTCACAGTGCTTATTTGTGGTTTAGTCTGTCTGGTGTCTCTTCCTTTGGAGGAACCCCTCCTCCATAGAATATGCTTGTTAAGCTATCAATCAGCCTGCAATAGGGATGGTACCAAACCTGATCAACCACAGGACTACTCTTGGCAATTTGCTTTGTCCAAGGGAGAAGCACATGAGACAAACAGGGCCAATCAGAATCCTTCTGTGTATCATCTATAATGACATTGGGGTAACCACTCTCTTCTTACTAGGGTTTGCTGTAGAGTATGAAATCTGAAGACTTTTTGCCTGTGAATGACTCCAGCCAGGCAGAGTTTAATTCTACCTTGGGCCTACGTTTAAGTGTTCAGGTCCAAATACTCTTGAGTACCTCTTGTACCAATGACAGCTGAACTGCCAGAGATAGAAGCAGAATATATTTAAAATGAGTTTGGGGGCCACTTCCCCTAGCTAACCCTCACAGGAACATTTCTGGACATATCCCTTAATGGTCATCTGGTTGTGATGTCATATCCCAAGAGCCTCAGAAACTGTAAGCTTTCTGCAATAGTCCTCTCCCTACTTTCCATAAGCCTAGCATGTGTATGTGACACATGGCTTCTGCTGCTGTCAATCATGGGTGTGGAAGGAGAATCCTTTGTTCCCTATAAGAGGTCACCAGGTGGAGATACAGCTTTGGAAATTCATCATGGTATCTATAATTTCCCTCACCTGGGTGATCTGTGTTTGTCTTTGTCTTGTACTTACTCCTGTTTAAAACTTATTATTTGTTATATTATAAAGAATCCAGGTGTGCCACTATAGGATAAATACTGGACTGCTAACTGCAAGGTCAGCAGTTCAAATCCACTATGCACTCCTTGGTAACTCTAGATAGCAGAAGTGGGGAGCCTTTTTTCTGTCAAAATATGTAACATCAAAAAACAAACAAACCATATGTAACATCATTTGCTAGACATTCCTCACCACTGCTATACAGTGCTTCTATGAGTCAAAACTAATATGACAGTATGTAAGAACATACAAAGACTTCATAAAGAGTCTCTATAATATTTATGGGGAACAGAGTGGCTCTGTATGATAAGCACTAGACTTTGAACCAGAAAATTGGCAATTTGATCCAACTAGCCACTCTATGGGAGAAAAATGAGGTTTTCTGCTCCCACAAAGATTTATAGCCTCCAAAACTCTGTACTGGGTCTCCATGTGTCTGAACCGACTCAATGGCACGTAACAACAACAACATATTAATATATTCAAAGATGGGTCTCTTTTCTTCCCTACAACAGGTTTCAAAGCTGGGAGGATATAAAGTTAGGATTTGTGCCAGCCATCTTTCCAGCCTTATGGAGAAACTAAAGCTGCAGAATAAGCTTGGAATGTGACAAAAGGAGAGAAAGAGCAAGAGAGAGACTAGCTATGAGTCCTGCATGGAGGGTTTCCTAGGGTTACTGTAACAAACCACCACAACTTCAGCGGCTTTTTAAATAACAGAAATTTATCCTCTCATAGTTCTAGAGCCAGATACCCAAAGTCAGGGTGCTAGCAGGGCCACACTACCTGCAGAGGCCCAGGGGAGAGTCTGTTCTTTGCCTTATCCAGCTCTGGGGTGCTGCCTGGCATTCCTTGGTGTTCCTTGGCTTATGGCCACATCACTCCAGTCTCTGTCAGTCTTCACACTGCCTTCTCTTCTCTGTGTGTCTAATCTCCCTCTGCCTTTCTCTTAAGAGGAAGCATGTGATTGCATTTAGGGTCCTGTCAGTTAATTCATGATAACCCCCCCTTCTCAATTTAATCACATATTTTGCCACATAAGATACTGCTCATTTTCTTTCCATATCAGGTAACATTTACAGATTCTGAGATTAGGAAGTGAGTATATCTTTGTAGGGGCTGGGAGCTGGACATATTTTTCAGCCTCCCAAAAGTTTCATTCAAATCTCTAAGGGTTCCAGTTTTGCAACTCTTCTTCTTGTCCTATAAGCTACCCTAGCATCCTTCCCAGCAATACAGTTCCCTCTTAATTTAGACTGTTCTAAACAGTTAAGCACTCAGGTGCTAACCAAAAGATTGAAGGCTCTGGTGCCTTAAAAAAAAATGCCTGGCAATCTACTACTGAAATACACACGGAACAAAGTTCTAATCTGACCCCATGTGTATGGGGTCATCATGAGTCAGAACTGACTCAATGGCAACGGATTTGGTTTGCTTTTTAGGACCTTAGGCTTATATGAGTTGGGGTTAGTCACTTACATTAAAATAGTCTTAAATAATGCATGTCCCTGCTGGGCAGCAGAGGAGGTAATCTAGTACAGAGGACAGAACACTTGCTGTGCTAGCAATTGGAAAAATCATCTCCCTTGTTCACCTCTGATATTTAATAACCCTTCCAAATATTAGGCATATAAAGACTGCTGCATTTCTTTAAGCTAGTTAATTTATTGTTTTAAATACTCTGTAGTTATATTTATGGCCTGATAGCCTGTGGACATTTTTCTTTTCTTTTTCAGCTGTGACCAAAAAGAAGGAAAGGTGAACTGCTTACAATTGTTTAGCCACTGAAAACCTTATGGATAGCAGTGGAACATTGTCAGAATATTGAAATATTATCAATAGCACCAGAAACTGTCAGATATAGTGCCAGACGATGATCCCATCAGGTTGGAAGGCACTCAAAATATGACTAAGGAAAAGCTGTCTCCTCAAAGTAAAGTCGACCATGATGACACGAATGGAGTAAAGGCTTTGGGACCTTCATCTGCTGATGAGGCACAGAGCAAAATGAGGAGAAACAGCAGTAAACTTTCATTAATAATCTGAACATGGACTGTATGAAGTATGATTCTTAAGAAAATTGGAATTTGTAAAAAATGAAATGGGATGCATAAAGATAGATACCTTAGACATTAGTGAGCTGAAATGGAGTGGTATTGGCCACTTTAAATCTAACAAACTCATGATTTCTTATGCTGGGAATGAAAATTAAAGAGGAATGGTATTGTATTGATCATCAAAAAGAACACTTCAAGATCTATCTTGAAGTATAATGCTGTCTGTGATATGATAATATCCATGTGCCTACAAGGAAGACTATTAATCCAACTATTATTCAAATTTACACACCAATCACTAAAGTCAGTGATGATGAAATTGAAGAATTATACCAACTTATTCTGTCTGAATTTCATAAAATATTCAATCAAGACTTATTGGAATTACTGGAAATTGGAATGCAAAGGTTGGAAACAAAGAGACCAGATAAATAGTTGGAAAATATGGCCTTGGTGATAGAAATGATGTTAGAGATCAGTTTTGCAAGACCAATGACTTGTTCATTGAAAATTGATACATTTTAGTTATGGTGTTGGAGTAGAATAGTAAAAATACCATGGACTGTCAGAAGAAAAAACAAATCTGTGTTGGACAAAGTACAGCCAGAAGGCCCTTTAGAAGCCAGGATGGCCAGACTTAATCTCTCATACTTGGAAAATATTACCAGAAGCAACCAGTCCCTGGACATCATACTCAGTAAAGTGGAGGGCCAGTGAAAAAGAGGAAGACCCCCAACAAGATGGATTGGCACAGTGGCAGCAGCAATGGGCTCAAGTTTAACAATAATTATGAGCTTGGCACAGGATCGGACAGTGTTTCATTATGTTTGTATAAGGTTGCTATGAGTTGGAGATTACTCAACAGAAAATAGCCACAAAAACAGCAGCATAAGACGTTTGAGCAAAAACAAACCTGGAAAAATATAAGACTAGATCACGTACAGCCCAAGTCAGAGATCTGTTAATGTTATTTTTGCTTCATCTCTGCTCTGCATCTTCAGGGTTGGCTCCCTCTCAGATCCCAGGAGGTGGCCCATTGCAACTTCAGGCTCACATCATCTACTACCCAGGTAGTACCTACTGGCATTTCCACTGGATTCCCTGATGGTAGAACAAAAATCTTAGAATTTAGCCTATTGATCTGACTTCTGTCAAATGCCTACTCTTGAACTAGTTACTATGGGGGAAGAGATGGAGAGATTAATGTCACTGATCGACTTATACAACAACAGGTCATTGCTATATCTTCAAAGCAGAGCAGAACACATGAATAGAGAAGGGAAGAGGGATGGTATCCTCAAGAAAAACTGGGTATGGATACCTGAAGTACAGTGCAAGTATAAAACTAAAAAACAAACTCACTGCTGTCAAGTCCATTCCAAACTCATAGAGATCCTGAGGGCCTAGTAGAACTGTTCCATAGGATTTACAAGGCTGTAAATCTTTAACAGTTATGGTGTTGGAGGAGAATATTGAAAGTGCCATGGGCTGCCAAAAGAACAAACAGATAGATCTGTGTTGGAAGAAGTGCAGCCAGAGTGCTCCTTGGAGGCCAGGATAGCCAAACTTCGTCTCTCATACTTCGGACATATTGTCAGGAGGGACCAGTCGCTGGGAAGGATATCATGTTTGGTAAGGTGGAGGGTCAGAGAAAAAGAGGAAGACCCCCAACGAGATGGATTGGCCAAGTGGCAGCATCGATGGACTCAAGCGTAGCAATAATAGTGAGGTTGGCCTATGATCGGGCAGTATTTCATTATGCTGTGCATAGAGTCGCTATGAGTCAGTACCGACTCGATGGCACCTAACAACAACAACAAATCTTTAAGGAACAGATTGTTCCAGCTTTCTACTGTGGAGTGGCCCATGGATTCAAACCAATGGCCTTTCTGTTAGCATCTGAACTTAACCACTGTGCCAAAGTTTGTTGCTATCAATTGAGTCTGTCTCATGGCAACTTCATGTGTTACAAAGAACTGCCCTATACAAAGACAAGGCTTTTTGCTCCCTCTGAAACCCTATACCGGGTCACTTTGAGTCAGAATCAACTCAATAGCACTTACCAGCAATAATCTTTTCCAGAAGCAGATTTGCAGGCATTTCTTCCATGGCCCTGCTATATGATTTTTTAACAACCAACCTTTAGGTTCGCATTTGAACCCAAACTGTGCACCAATCAGAGACAATGAAAGTGTGATGGTGTGAAAGAAATAGATGTGTACTAGTGAGCATAACCACCCGCTTGTCTGTCAGTATTTCAAATACAAGCAGGATCACCAGTGGTGGAGAGGTTTCAGCAGATGTGCAGAGGATGAGACTTCATCTAAGGGGTACTTAGACTATACTTCTTCCAACGTAGATTTGTTTGTTCTTCTCGTCTTTTATGGTACTTTCAATATTCATCCCCAATATCATAATTCAAGTGCATCCATTCTTCCTTATATCCAACTTTTACATATATCTAAGCCAATTGAAAATACCATGGCCTGGGTCAGGCCTGCCTTAGGGCTCAATGTGTCTTTGCTCTTTAACACTTTCAAGAAGTCATTTGCAGCATATTTGCCTAATGCAACATGTTGTTTGATATCTTGATGCTGCTTCCACAAAGCAATGATTGTGGATATAAATAAAATGAAGTTCGAAGATTTCAATCTTTCCTTCATTTATTATGATGTAATTTATAGACTAGTTGTAAGGATGTAAAATTTCTTTAAACTGAAGTGTGATCCATACTGAAGGCTGTAGTCTTTGATCTTCGATAAATATTTTAAGTTCTCTTCGCTTCCAGCAAACAAGGTTGTATCATCTGTATACTGTATGTTGTTAATGAGTTTTCCTCTAATCCTGATGCCTCCAATCTGAAAAATTCTTCGCATTATCCAATTTATCAGATTATTTGTTCCACATACAGATTGAGTAAGTATGGCAAAAGGATACAACCCAGGTGCACACCTTTCCAGATTTTAAGCTATTCAGTATCCCCCTTGTTCTCTTCCAATAATTGCCTCTTGATCTATGCACAGGTTTCTTAGGAGCACAATAAAGTGATCTGGAATTCTCATTTTTCACAGTGTTACCAATACTTTGTTAAATGCCTTTGCATAGTCAACAAAACACAAGTAAACATCTTTCTGGTATTCCCTGCTTTTAGCCAAGATCCATCTGTTATCAGAATATCCTTAGTTCCACATCCTCTTCTAAATCTAGCTTGAATTTCTGGCAGCTGTCTATGTACTGCTGCAAATATTTTTAAATTATCTTCAACAAAATTTTACTGGCATATGATATTGATGGTATTGTGTGATGATTTCCACATCCTGTTAAGTTACCTTTCTTTGAAATGGGCACAAATTTGAATCTTTTCCAATCTGTTGGCTGGTAGTTGTCTTCCAAATTTCTTGGCAAAGACAAATGAGTGCCTCCAGCACTGCATCAGTTTGTTGAAACATTTCAATTTGCATTCTGTCAGTGCCTGGAGTCTAGTTTTTCCCAAATGCCTAGAGTGCAGTTTGGTCTTCTTCTAATCCATCAGTTCTTGGTCACATGCTACCTCTTGAAATGGCTGAACATCGAACAATTCTTTCTGGTACAGTGACTCCATGTATTACTTCTATCTTCTTTTGATGCGTCCTGTGTCATTCAATATTTTGCCCTTAGAATCCTTCAATATTTCAATGCAAGGATTGAATTTTTCTTCAGTTCTTTCAGCTTGAGAAATGCTGAACGTGTTCTCCCTTTTTGGTTTTCTAACTCCAGATCTTTGTATATTTAATTACAATTCTTGACTTTATCTTTTTGAGCTGCCCTTTTACAATTTTCTGTTCAGCTCTTTTACTTCATCATTTATTCCAGTTGCTTTAGCTTCTCTATGTTTAAGAGCAAGTTTCCAAGTCTCTTCTGACATCATTTTGTTTTTTCCTGTCTTTCCTGTATTTTTAATGACCTGTTACTTTCTTCATGTATGATGTTCTTGATGTCATCTTACAGCTGTTCTGGTTTTTGGTCACGAGTCTAATTCATAAAATCTGTTCTTGAGATGATCTCTAAAGTGATGTGGGACATGCTCAAAGGCATATCTTGGCTCTCATGGCCTTGCTTTAATTTTTGTCAGCTGTAGCCTGAGCATGCATATGAGCAATTGGTGGTCTTTTCTACAATGGGCCGTTTTGGCTAATAATACTTAGCTTTTCCATCACATCTTCCCACAGATGTAGTCAATTTGATCCCTGTGTATTTCATCTGGCACGGTCCATTTGCATTTATGTTGTTGAGAAAAAGATATTTGCAATGAATAAATCTTTGGTCTCGCAAAATTCTATCATGTGATATCTAGTATCATTTCTACTACCAAGACCATATTTCCGACTACCGAGCCTTCCTCTGTTTCCAACTTTACACTCAGAAATTATCAGTGAATCTTGATTGCATGTTTGATCAATTTCAGACTGAAGAAGTTGGTTGTTGTTGTTAAGTGCCACTGAGTTGGTTCCAACCCATAGCGAGCCTGTATAGGGTTTCCAAGAAGCAACTTGTGAGCTTGAACTCTTTGGATCATAACAACCTTGTGAAGAATGGGACTTCCACACTTAATTGTGCTCAGGTATAACCTGTACATAGACAAAGAGACAGTCATTAGAACAGAAACTGAGGATTCTGCATGGTTTAAAATCAAGGAGAATGTTTATTAGGGCTGTATTCCTTCACCATACTTATTCAATTTGTATGCTGATCACATAATCTGAGAAGCTGGAAACATGAAGAACGTGGTATCAGGATTGTTGGATGGCTCTTGAACAACCTGCGATATGCAGATGACACAACCTTACTTGCTGAAAAGGAAGAAGATGAGGTACTTGCTGATGAAAATCATAGACTGCAGACTTCAGTATGGATTACAATTCAATGTAAAGGAAACAAAATTCCTCACAAATGGACCAATATGCAACATTGTGATAAATGTAGAAAAGATTGAAGTGGTCAAGGATTTAATTTTACTTGGATACAATCAACACTCATGGAAGCATTAGTCAAAGAATCAAAGGACATATTGTATTGAAAAATCTGCTGTAAAAGACCTCCTTAACGTGTTAAAGAGCAAAAATGTCACATTGAGGACTAAGGTGCACCTGACCCAAGCCATGGTATTTTGAATATGCATATGAAAGCTAAAAAAAGAATAAGGAAGACCAGAGAATAATTGATGCTTTTAAATCATGGTGTTGGCAAAGAATATTTTAAGTACCATGGACTGCTAGAAGAACAAACAAATCTGTCCTGAAGGAAGTACAGTTAGAATGCTCCTTAGAAGCAAGGATGACAAGACTTCATTTCAGACTTTGGGCATTTTATCAGGAGAGACCAGTCCCTAGAAAAATACATCATATTTGGTAAAGTAGAGGGTCAATAAAAGAGAGGAAGACCTCCAAAGAGATGGATTGACACAATGGATGTAATAATGGGCTCGGGCATAACAACAGTTGTGAGGATGGTGTAGGATAGGGCAGTGTTTTGTTCTGTTCCACACAGGGTGCAATACAACCCAGGTGATGGCATCTAACAACAGCAACAGCTATCATAACATTTAGAAATTCTATAAAATCCCATTATTTATCTAACTTAATAGACCTTCCAAGTTTATAAGGAAAAATGTATTATCATAAATTTACTATAAAAATTTTAACTATTGATTTACTAAACAGACTTTCCAGAAATCAACTTAGTAGAAGTTGTGTGGATCTAGTACCCTTAGGCAAGCCCTGGTATTGCATTACAGGATAAGCACTGGGCTGGTAAACACAAGGTCAGCCATTCAAATCTACCAGCTGCTCTCAGAAACCTTATACAGGGTTGCTGTAAGCTAGAACAACTCAACAGTACACAACAACAAGTACCGTTAGATAGGGTGGAATGGACAGACATTTAACATATATGCTGATCTTTGTATAAGGGCTGTGGTACAGTGAACCACTTCACATGTCTCTTCCATAGTCTTTGTAATTCCCACCAAAATTTTTCTTGATTGTTGTTGTTGTTGTTAAGTGCTGTCGAGTCGATTCCGACCCATAGCAACCCTGTACAGGGTTTCCAAGGCTGCAAATCTTGACGGGAGTAGAAAGCCTCATCTTTCTTCTAGCCATAGTCTTTTTAATTCCTACCAAAAATTTTCTTGATAGGTCTATGTAAGTCAAGGTGGGGGAAGATGTTGATGGATTATGATTAAGATGTGAGTGATTATTGACATTGTTCATTGTGAAAACACTTGAAACTGTAATGTGGGTATAAAACCAGCCATCTCAGAAGCAGGAGAGGGGAGATCTCACCACCGTCAAAGAGGAGTCTGAAGTGGAGCACATCCTTTGGGCCCTGAGATCCCTGTACATTGAACATCATTGACCCAGGGACAGAAAACTCTGATACTGGAGAAGGGGCAGAGGAGTAACAGCAGCAAAACCAGAGTATAACACAGAGCAGTAAACTTCCCAGGCCACAGAGCAAATAAAAATGAATGACTTTTGGCAGGAGGCTTTCTTGCAAAGTGGGTTTCCTCCAAGGATTTAATTGGGGGGCTAGGTTTGCTGAATCATTGAGCTAAGGCCATGTGCCTCCAGGCTGAGGCTTGTGGTGGAGTAGTGTGCCCTGTGGGCATTTATCAGCAGCGCTAAAAGAGCTTTGTAACATTGCCTGGGCAGATAGAGGCCTGCCTGTGGGCACAGCTGAGGAAAGGCCGTCCTGACTGGAAGAATGTGCCCTGAGCATTTTCTGATCCTACACTGTAACTTGTTAACATCCCTAATAAGCCCCATACCTGTGAGTATGGTGTCTGAGTTCTATGTAGCCATTGCAATAAATTTTCTAACAGATGAGAAGTAAAGCATGCTGTGGGAAGAATGGTTGGTGCCACTTTTTAGCTGTGGAAAGGTTGGTGCCATTTTTTTTTAGTTTTACAAGAGCAATAACATAGAAACACTTATTTCCCCCAATTTACTGATGAATTGGGTCCTCTCAATGATTAAACAATATGTCACAATAAATATGAAGAGTTAACTATTGTAAATGGAGTCCTGGTGTAGTGCTATAAAATAAGCACTTAACTATGAACTGCAAGGTTGGTGGTTCAAATCCATCAGCCACTCCTTGGAAATTCTATATGGGGTTGCTGTGAGTCAGAAACAGCTCAAAGGCACTTAACAGAAACAACAACTATAGTAAATATTATGCTTCAAATTATAGAAGGGTTCTTTTGTCCTGAGAGTAACATTAGATTTTTTGCAGCCATGATCTTCAAACTTGGTATCAATCACCCCATCAATAAAAATGTGCTAAGATATTGGAGTCCCATAGTAGCCTGACCCAAGCCATGGTATTTTCAATAACCTCATATGCATGCGAAAGTTGGACAGTGAATAAGGAAGACCATAGAAGAATTGATGCTTTTGAGTTATGGTGTGTTGGAGGAGAATATTTAAAGTGCCACAGGCTGCCAAAAGTACAAACAGATCTGTGTTGCAAGAAGTGCAGCCAGAGTGCTCCTTGGAGGCCAGGATGGCCAAACTTCATCTGTCATACTTTGGACATATTGTCAGGAGAGACCAGTCACTGGAGAAGGATATCATGTTAGGTAAGGTGGAGTGTAAGAGAAAAAGAGGAAGACCCCAGTAAGATGGATTGGCAATATGGCAGCATCAATGGGCTCAAGCGTGACAACAGTAGTGAGGTTGGCCCAGGATCGGACAGTGTTTCATTCTCTTGTGCAAAGGGTCGCTATGAGTCAGTATCAATGGCATTTAACAACAACATAGTAGTACAAATGGCTAAGCATTGGACTACTAACCTAAAGATTTACCATTTGAACCCACACAGAGGTACTTTGGAAGAAAGGCTTGGTGATCTGTTTGTGAAAGTTCACAGCTGTGAAAACGTATGGAGTGCAGTTCTACTCTGCAATACATGGAGTCGCCATGAATTGGAATCAATTTAATAGCAACTGTATGTATGTCATGAAATACATATATTGTTGTCAAGGGCCCCTGTTTAGCATTATTTCTGTTATCTAGCACTGCTGTAACAGAACTATTATGAATGGGTGGCTTTAACAAACAAAAATTTATTCTCTCAGTTTAGGAGACTAAAAACTGAATTAATAGCATACAATCTGGAGAAAGGGCCTTGTTTCCTTTCAGTACCTGTAGGCCCAGCGTACCTTGGACACTCCCATGTGTTGTAGCATCATTCTTTCCTTGGATCTAGGAGCTTCACAGTACAAGGACCCCAGGTCCATAGGACAGACTTCACTCCTGGCTCTTCTTTCTTGGTAGTTTTGTTGCTGTTAAATACCATCGAGTCAGTTCAGACTCATAGCAACCCTGCATAGGTTGCCAAGAAACAGCTGGTATTTTGAACCACAGAGTATGCCTCTTTTCCTTTCCCTCTGCTGACGTGTCTCTCCTTTTATCTCTTATGAGTGTTTTAGGGGAGAAAAGAGATA
>NW_006408579.1:1730914-1732654 GCF_000296735.1 Chrysochloris asiatica
TCATTTGATTTCTTGACAGCTGCTTCCATGAGTGTTGGTAGTTGATCCAGGAAGACTGAAGTACTTGACAACAGTCAATCTTTTCTCCATTGATAAGAATGTTGTTTATTGATCCAGTGGTGAGGACTTTTGTTTTCTTTACACTGAGATGCAATCCATACCAAAGGCTGTGCTCTTTGATCTTCATCAGTAAATATTTTAAGTCCTCTTAACTTTCAGCAAGAAAGGTTGTATCATCTGCATATTGCAGGTTGTTAATGAGTCTTTCTCCAATTCTGATGCTAAACTTCATATAATGAAAACAAGACAAAGAGAGATCACTCAGGTGAGGAAAATCATAGATGCCAAGATGAATTTCCAAAGTTCTACCTCCACAAGGTGACCACAGTGAATAAAGGAATCTTCTCTCACAATCATGGCAGTAATGCATTGCCTCTGCTCACCTGCGCACACTGGGCCTGTGGAAGCAGGAAGGGAACTTTTGTAGATAGGAAAGCAATGGGTATTAAGAAAGCCACTAAGGGAGTGCCCAGTAAAGTTTCCATGAGGGCAGGTTCATGGAAATGGTCCCAAACTACCTTCAAATATACTGTTTCTAACTGGCAGTTTGGCTGTCAGAGGTACTTAAGAAAAACTGGCATCTGAAAACTTAAATCTAGGCACAAAATGAAATTAAGTTATGCTTGGCTGGCATAATATGCAGGCAAAAAGCTTTCAGACTTTATGCTTCCCTCAGGGAAATTCCCCTTCCTTACATAGGATCAGGGCTGTGACGGGGTATTGCATCCGACCCTATGGACAATGAATAAGGAAGACCACAGAAAAAGTAATGCAGTTGAATGATGGTGTTGGAAAACATTTTTTTTAAAGTACCTTGGACTGCCAGAAGAACAAACACATCTATGCTGGAAGACGTACAGCCAGAATGCTCCTTAGAAGTCAGGATGGCCAGACTTCATCGCTCATACTTTAGACATATTATCAGGAGGGCCCAGTCCCTGGAGAAGGACATTATGTTTAGTAAAGTGTAGGGTCAGGGAAAAAGGGAAGACCCCAACAAGATGGATAGGCACAGTGACAACAACAGCAGTGAACTCAAGGCTGGCAATGATGTGAGGTTGGTGCAGGAGCAGGCAGTGTTTCATTGTGTTGTGCATATAAGGTCACTAGGAGTCAGTATCAACTTGACAGTACCACACAACAACAAACCCCACCCGTAGTCCTCTTCAGTAGTTTATCACATCAGATCCCATCATGGGGAATCATCACATAACTGCCACACCCAGCCAAGTCGACACATAGTTTGGAGAAATACAATTCAATCCATAACAGTCCCCAAGACTACTTTCAGGCTTAATGATTCACTAGGACTCAAACGACTCAGAAAAAGCAGCTATACTCACTGTTACAGGTCATTACAGTAAAGGAATAAGGATTGAAATTAGGAAAAGGTACTTGGGGAGAAACCACGCATGAGTGTCCTCTTTCAGTTGTTGTTCTTAAGTGCCATTGAGTTGGTTCCAACTCATAGCAACCCTGTACAGGGTTTCCAAAGAGCAGCTGGTGGGTTTGGACCACTGACCTCATGGATAGCAGTCCAGTGCTTACCCTACAGTGCCACACCAGAGGAGTCATATAATTCTTTCAACAGTAGAGTATGTTGTTGTTGTTGTCAGGTGCCATCGAGTCCAAACCGACTCATAGCGACCCCATGCACAGCAGAACAAAACAATGTCCGAT
>NW_006408579.1:1737814-1738662 GCF_000296735.1 Chrysochloris asiatica
TAAGTATTCCTTTATATGTGGTTCAGAGTTCTGGGACAATCCCCTGAGCCTGCTTGGTCAGGTGTTCTGTGTTGTTGTTGGCGGAGCTCTTTGCTACACGTTCTTCGGTGTCCAGATTTTTTATCATGGATCAGTTATTTAGGTATGTAAGACTTGCATGACTTGCCTCAGCTACTGAGACTCCAGACCCCCAAAGTAAAAGCAAGCACTCACCATCAATCTCATTGTTAATATAAACCATCTCAGCAAACTGGTATGCATAGTCTAAGGCCCAAGGCACACAAAAACTCTTATCAAACAAAAAATTCAGACCTCATCGCTTAGGGGCCAGCCAAGCATCAGCTTGAAAGACAAGCCTTTCTAGGGACTTTATAGGGTTTGTGCAACCCATGACTGCTGTTTTATTGCTTTTGGCAACAGAATAATGAAATATTTCCAAATATCCATTTTCAACATATTCTCTCCATAGAACAAAATTGTTTTAAAAATCAATTGCTTTCTTAGTATTACCACCATAATTTATCTTGAAGAGATAGATTGTTTGTATGTTTATTTTTAACTTGATAACTAGCATTCTATTTGTCATAAAAAAAAGATAAATTATGAACAGTTACTTTTGTGTCAAAGAAAGATGTGTGCTTTCAAGTTCAACACTGTTTAATCTTCTGTCTGAAGATTATGTGGTATAAAATATTTTCAGTCACTTTTCATATCACTACAAAGCATTATAAATATTTCATTATATTTTAAAGGTCCTATTTTTACAGCACTAACCACTTACTGATGGAGATCAAAGACCACAGCCTTTAGTATGGTTTGTATCTCAATGTAAAGAGAACAAAAATAAA
>NW_006408579.1:1740522-1742448 GCF_000296735.1 Chrysochloris asiatica
AACACCTACCAACCATAAATACACATAACTAGGCACAGTGCAGTATGTCCCAGTACAGTAAAGGGAACAAGTGGCTATCAACCCCTTTGTGTGTTAGAATGTCCACTCTCTCCTTATGGCACTTGTCAAGTGGTGCATAACCTATGACTGTCTACCACACAAACCAAATTTGGGTGTCAGAGTCAATCTGTTTTTAGAGTGAAAAATAAAAATTATTCTAATTATTTTTTCCATGCCCTCTGGCGAGTATCCATTTTGGAAAGCATTAATTACACGGTGTAAGTAGGTTGATTGCCTTCAGCATCCATTTCCTACTTGTCCTGCCAACATAAGCCTGATTTCCATTTGGGTGGTTCAGGGCTGAGTCCTCATTGATTTAAGCCATTTAGCTCATTCTAGCTCGAGTTCAAGGAACCCTAGTATTGTAGTGGCTTATACTTTGAGCTGATAACTAAAAGGTCAGAAGTTCCAATCCACTAGCCTCTCCGAGGGAAAAACAGAAGGCTTTCTTCTCCTGTAAAGATTTACAGCCTCAGAAACCCTACATAGGGTCACTATGAGTCAGAATCAACTTGTTGGCAGTGGGCATAGTGGGCTGTATCTCTCTAGTCCGGGATCCCTGGTGGTGCAGTGAGTTAAGTGTTGGATAGCTAACTGCAAGGTCAAATCCACCAATCCCTCCAAAGAAGAAAACTGAAGTTGCTCCTGTGAAGAGTCAGTCTCAAAACCCCTAAGAAGTAGTTCTCTGTACTACAGGGTGACTATGAGGTGATTTCTCTCTAGTTAGTCACTATGGGCTGACTCCTTTAGGAGATTATAGTATGGGGACATCTCAGGCACAACAAAACTGAGGCAGAACTCTGTGAGGAAGCAACTTCTTATAGCTCTCACTCATATGTCAGTTGTCGTGGAGTGAAGTGGCTTGTGAGTGGCTGTGAGGAAGCTATACCACTGGTGTCAAATACCAGCAATGTCACCCACGATGGACAGGTTTCAGAGGAGCTTCCAAATGAAGACGGACTCACAGGAAAGAAGAAGCACTCACTTCTGAGAGATTAGCCCTTCAGGTTGGAAGGCACTCAAAATGCGATGGATGCAGCGCAGCTTTCAGGACCTTCATTTGCTGATGGAGCACAACTCAAAATGAGAAGAAACAGCTGCAAATAGCCATTAATAATCAGGACGTGGGATGTACAAAGTATGATTCTAGGAAAATTGGAAGATGTCAAAAATGAAAAGGAATGCATAATGATCAATAGTCTAAATAGTGAAATGAAATGGATTAGCACGGCCATTCTGAATCAGACAATCATAGGGCTTACTCTGCCAGGAATGACAAATTCAAGAGGAATAGCATTGCATTCATTGGAAAAACAAAAACAAAAACATTTCATGATCTATCTTGAAGTACAATGCTGTCTGTGATAGGATAAAATCCCTATTTCTACAAGGAAGGAGTCCTGGTGTGGTGCTGTCGAATAAGCACTTGACCAAAAGGTTAGTTTGAACTGCAAGGTCGGTGGTTCAAACTCACTAGCCATTCCTTGAAAACCCTATACAGGGTTGCTGTGAGTTGGAACCGACTCAATAGCACGTAACAACAAGAAGAACCAGCTTCTTCAGTCTGAAATTGGTCAAACATGCAATCATGATACATTGATAATTGCTGGTGACTTGAATTCAAAAGCTGGAAACAAAGAGGAAGAATCTGTAGTTAGAAAATATGACCTTGGCGATAGAAATGACGCTGGATATCACATGGTAGAATTCTACAAGGCCAATGACTTCTTCATTACAAAAACTGTTTTTCAATAGCACCAATGGTGACTGTACTATCAAGGAAGAAGAGCATGAGCGGAATGTGGGACCCTATCCAGAGAGGCAGCGACACCAGAGATGGAGGCAGAGATGAGGACATGGAAAGAG
>NW_006408579.1:1743288-1768796 GCF_000296735.1 Chrysochloris asiatica
TATATTTTCCTGAGTATTTTTGTGTACATCCCCCTGTCCCAAACAACAACAAAAACAGAGGGAATGGAAGCAAATACTGTTGAATGATGATGCACAGAGGAGATTGTAATCATTGCAATTAAACGATGAGTATAAAACCAATGTTCTCCCATGTAAATGATCACTCAATTCATAATAAAAACTTACAAAAAAAAAAACAAAAAAAAACAGGAAAGAAAGAAGTGACCAAAGTGAATGTCAGAAGAGACTGAAGCTTGCTCTTGAACATAGAATAAATAGCTAAAGTAAAAAAAAGGAATAATGAGGTAAAAGAACTGAACAGAAAATGTCAGAGGGCAACTCAAGAAGACAAAGTATTATAATGAAATGTGCAAAGACCTGCAATTAGAAGATAGGAGAAATACAGAGTCACTGTACCAAAAAGAATTTGTTGGCATTTAACCATTTGGGGAGGTAATGGATGATCAAGAAGAATGAAGTCTGTCAGGGTTTGAACTGTGTCCCAAAATATGTGTCAGCTTGGTTGGGTCATGAGTCTCAGTGGTTTGGCATATCTATGATGCTGTAACGTGGCATTTATGTGATTATTTCCTATGAAGTGATCAGATTGATAAACCAATAAAAGGAATAACAGTGGGCTGCAATATCATGAAACCCATCACAGTTAGCAACTGATTATTTAACCACTGTACCATGAGTGCTCCTAGAAACATGATCTCCACTGCCACCAAGCGGATTCCGATTAATGGTGACCCTGTAGGAAAGAATGGAGTCTTGACATGTCAGTGAAGGCTAAGCACTGGACTGCAAACCCAAAGATCGGTGGTTCAAATCCACCAACTGCTCCTTGGAAACCCTATCTATACATGAGTCATTATGAGTTGGAACCAACTTAACAGATCTTAATAAAAACAGAACAGAATAGAACTGCTTTGTAGGGTTTCTGAAAATATAAATCTTTATGGGAGCAGACAGCCTTATCTTCTTCTGAGGAGTGACTGGTAGGTTTGAAGCACAGACTTTGTGATTAGTAATCCAATGCTTAATCCGCTGCACCACCAGGTCTCCTTAGAAACATGAAAAGAAGCGTTACTTGTTGCTACTTCAGTTTTATAGTTTTATTACATTTCTCCTAGTTTGTTATTATCATAGTAGCAATTTTGATATGCTACCTCTTGGGAGGCTTTCATTCAAAAATATATAGGGAGAGTCAGCTATATGTCAGGGCCTTAGAGACTAGGGTTGCCAGATCAAATATAAGATGCCCTGTTAAATTTTAATTTCTCACAAGCTGCAAATGATTTTTAGTATTCAGGATGTCCTATGTAATATTTGGAGTCCTGGTGTGGTGCTGTAGGGTAAGCACTGGACCACGAGGTCAGTTTGAATCTCAAGGTCAGCAGTTCAAATTCACCAGCCCTGTACAGGATGGCTATGATACGGAACTGACTCAACGGCACTTAAACAACAACAATGTAATATTTGGAAGGAAATCATGGTAGTGCATAGCATCCCTAATGTTACAGATTATTGGCAGCTTGTTGGAAATTCAAATTTAACCTAGGTTCAAATACACCAACAAGTCCAAGGGAGAAAGATTTGGCAGTCAACTTCTGTAAAGATTTACAGCCTTGGAAACACTATGAAATCAGTTCTACACTGTTCTTACAAGGTTACTATGAGATGAAATCTACTAGATGGCAATGGGTGGATATTTTTTTGGTTTTGACTACTTGCTAGTCACTTTATACAATTTACTGTATTTTAATTTCACAACCTCTCACAAAGGCATGATTACTACCATTTGTCAGATGCAGAAATCTAGGTTCAGAGAGTTTAAGTAACTTGATAAAGGTCACTGAGTCAGGCCTGTTTGATCATGCTTTCTACTATGCTATGCTGCTATAAGAAAAGATGCTAGAGAGGCAACAGAACTTGAATTGGGGTCTGAAAAAAAGTTTGTTTGAATAGACAGAATGAGGAAGGGAAGAAAGAAGATAATGCCAGATTTTGAGGGGGTGGGGGAGTGCAGTACATTTAAAAGGGGTACAAAGTATTGTAAATGACCGTATATCATAATTCCTCTTCATCCTAGCAGTGCTGGAATGGCATAATTGGTGGGCCACCTCTTTTCTCTACTCTTACTGTTAACCATCACACAAGCTCAGGAATGAGTTGTCCAACTGGTGAGTTTGAAATGTGCAAGTGTGGCTCAGCCCCTCAATTTTAGGGAGCAGGCCTGCTTCAGTAAGCATGCATTTTACACAAGCAACTTTTCCAACTTGGCTTATGGACTGAGTGGTATGTTCAGGTCTGGGTGAAGTCTTTGCAAGCCTACTGTCCCTGTAGAATTAAAACCATGGCCACAATTCCAGTTTACCAAGGACAAGGCATATTTTTCTCTCCATCAGTCTGATTCCTGAGGCTATCTCTATCAATTCTAAATTTGCATGGGGAACACAGGTGTTATTTTGTGATTCCCCTAAAATTTCAACAGAAGGCACTCAACAAACCTTGGTAGAAGAGTGAATATGACAAATTCAGAGAACAGTCTGATTGGAGCCGGGGAGTATGTTAAAGCCATTGAAGTAAAGTTAATTGGATAGGGTAAATCCAGCAATGAAACGCTGAAGAGAAAAGAGACTTTTGGATTTGATGTGGGGAGCAGAACACTGAAGGTTTCTGAGCAGGTGAGACCATGAGGAAGACAGTGATTGAATCAGGTAGCCAGCAAATATGGCAATGTGTTGTAGTGGCGAGTTGTTGTTGTTGTTGTTGTTAAGTGCCGTGGAGTCGGTTCCGACTCATAGCGACCCTGTACAGGGTTTCCGAGGCTGTAAATCTTTACGGGAGCAGAACGCCTCATCTTTCTCCCGCGGAACCGCTGGTAGTTTCGAACTGCTGACCTTATGGTTCCCAGCCTGATTCGTAACCACTACGGAGTGATTTCCAGAACTTTCTACTGAGGGAAGATGAAGTTCTGACCAAGGCAAATGGGCATGAGATCTCAAAGGGTAAACCAATAGGACAGAGTGACTACGTGGTTCTGGGCGATGGAGTAGGTTTTCGAGGCCATTACTAGTAAACTGGAATTCTGGTATGGCTCTGTAGGACCAATAGGTTGGTTTGAACAGCAAGGCCAGCAGTTCAAACCCACCAGCCATTTCTTGGGAACCCTATACAGGGTCACTGTGAGTCAGAACTGACTCAATGTAACTTAACAATAACTGGTAAATTGGGGCACCACTCGGACAGACAGGTGAACATGCCAGGAGTGCTGATGGAAAGTGGAAAGCCCGTGAGCTTGTTAAATCTGAAGTGCTAAGTGGATTTTTTTCATGGAACCAAGGACGCAGATTCAAAGTGGTAATAAAGGCAGAGTTGGGAGCAGTTTGGGAGTCAACACTATCAAAGAGGCAGTAGACATTTGAAAGGGGCTAGGAAGAAGTTGGTGAAGATGGGAATCAGGAAGATGGAAGACAGCAGGGAATATAGTGGTGGGAGCGGGAACACAGTTGAGGTGGGTAGGGGTTGGGGCAAGAGACAGCTCCCAGACCCGATGTAAGGAAGGGATGAAGCTGGAGTCAGGATCTTCTTAGTAGAGCCCGCGGCAGTCACCTTTCTCCAGGAAATCCAGTTGAACCCAAAGCAGATGTCGGCCGGTCTTGCGGTACCTGGGTCCACTTCCCCTCGCTTTCGCTCCAGTTGACACACATTCAATCACTGACAGCAAGGTCCTCTCTGTGCTACCCGCAGCCTCTTTTTCAGCTGTACGGGTAGGTCCGACACCCCAGGCATCTGGGCGCCTTATCCTCTGGGTCCCCCCCGCGGCACCGCCCACCTGGCCAGCGCCGCAGTTTGCGCCCACGGCCCGCCCCGGCTGCCGCAAGCGAGTGGCCCCTCCCCGGGGTGGGGTTTCGGCTCTTTCTCCCCCTCTCACCCTCAGCCTTTGTTGCATTGCCCTTTTGGACGCCCCCCTTTCCCCCGCCTCACGCCCTCGGAGCCGAAGGGGTGCTCGGCATGGAGCCGAGCTGGAATAGAGGATCGTGCGGCGCCAGAGCGCACGCGGGCGCCCCGGAGCGAGGCGTGGAGGAGGAGGGGGCCGGGAGCCGCGGGGGCCGCTGCTGCATAAGGGGGAGGAGAATGGGGAGGAGCTGGGGGGTAGGCAGTCAAGAAAAGAGGGGTCTTAAGGGGCGGTGAGCCCAGGTCGTAGTTCCTCCCAGACGGGCGAGAAGAGTAGTTCCCACCTTCCCTAGAACCCACTGCAGCCGCCGTATTCCGCGCCCTCCGGAGACCGGGACCGGACCATGGTGAGCGCGGGCGCCGGATCTTGCCGGGCGGACCGGCGGATCGAGCGCAGGGGGCGAACCTGCGGGACCCCAGGAAGTTTCCCGGGCCGGCGCGGGGTCCGGCGCCTTCAGTCTCTTTCTCTTCTCTTTTCCGCAGATGTGGAAACATTGGTTCGCGCTCGCGCTGGTGGCCGTCCCCTGGGTCCACGCCGAGGTAGGTGAGCGGCTGAGGAGGTCCGAACTTGGGCCTTGGGGCCACTTGGGTCTGCGGGGCGGGCGGGCTGAGCGTGGATCCTGGGGATGCTCTCTCGGGGAGGCACTGTGAGTTTCCTTACTTGGGGGAAGGGTAGAGAGAGAGGCGCGCTCTGATCAGAAATGATACTTAAGAAACTTAGAGCTGAAAACCAGGAAAAGTAGTTTGGGCCCGTAAGCGCGAGCCCCACCTCGCTAATATGGAGGGAGAGTGGGGAGGGGGAGAGGGGACGAGCTGGCCGAGTGGGACGGAGGCGGCGACAAGAGCAGCAGCGGAGTTCAAAAAGGCGCCTTGAGTTCTTTCCTTCCCTTAAGAGGAAATTGAGAATCGTTGGGAACTTTGCTCTTCCAAATCTGTCTCTTAGGGAGGGTAGGGGGGTAGGGGTGAGAGGCGAGGTCTTAAGAGACTTCTTTTGGAGAGAAATAAATTGCTGTTTCTCTTTTATAAAATGAAACTATAAGATTCTCTAATAGTTGGTTCTCTTCCTTGTAAAGTAGCTTCGGGTTTTGTGGTATTTAGTGGGCCATATAACGGCCTTTTAAATCTAAGATTTCCCCTAAACTAGCGTGAGATACGTGGTTGTCCTCTTTGGGGGCTCTGCGTTTTCCGTTAAAGTATTTCAGCGCTTTTTTGTCTTGTTTGTTTAATGTTTTCTTTTCAATTCTAGTGACCTTCCTGAGACATTACAAACCAACCAACAAACCTTTCACTCCTAAGCCCCTCCATTAGCTCAAAGGTTTATGGACAGAAAATAAACAATTCTAAATTCCTTGGTCACTAGACTCCAGAAAAGTGAGGTCAGAAACCAAACATTTGATAATTATGGCAGGAAATGTGGAAGGAATTAAAAAAGCATGAGGGAGAAGAAATGGAATGTAGATTACAAAAGAAATGGCTCCCTGGTGGGAGGTTTTTTTTCTCCTTCTTTGAATTTTTTTTCATGTTTCAGTTTTGACTCCACCCTAACATCACAGCTTGACTCTGCCCAGAAAAATCATAAAAAGCACACAAACTCTTGACAATTAAAAAAAAAATTATAAAAAGTACACATTACATTTAACTTGCCTGTAATACACTTCTACATTGTTGGTTGTGTTGTAAACAGGCTGGGCTTGTTGTTTTTGTGAAGCGCCGTCAAGTCGGTTCCGACCCATAGTGATCCTGTATAGGGTTTCCAAGGAGCAGCTGGTGAGTTTGAATGACGGACCTTGCAGTTCAAACGGCTTTGCAGTCTGACGCATTAACCCACAGCACCACACCAGGACTCCTTTGTTGTTCAAGATGACTTCAAGTCAATTTCAACTCATAGTGACCTCATGTGACAGTAGAACTGCCCCATAGAGTTTTCTAGGCTGTAATCAACTCCTCGGCACATAACAACAACAACAACAACAATTTTTACAGAAGTAGAATCGCCAGATCTTTCACCCGTGGAATAGCTGGTTGGATTTGAACCTACAACCTCAGGGTTAGCAGTTGAATGTTTAGCCATTGTACCACCAAGGCTCCTTAGGTTGTTTTTACAACTGTTGTTGTTGTTAAGTGCCGTTGAGTCGGTTCCGACCCATAGCGACCCAGTACAGGGTTTCCGAGGGTGTAAATCTTTACGGGAGTAGAAAGCCTCATCTTTCTCCCCTGGAGCAGCTGGTAGTTTTGAACCACTGACCTTAAGGTTCGCAGTCTGATTCATAACCACTAGGCTACCAGAGCTCCTTTAAAAATAGCTAATAATTACTGAAAATCCAATGCATGTATAGTAAAATTCCACCTTACTGATGGGGAAACTGAGTCACCAAAATATTATATAATCTATCCATGACCTCAGCTAGTAAATAGGAATGGGATTTGCACTTGAGCAGTTTGGCTCCAGACCAACTTCTAGCTCTTTGACCACTTTTATGCACAAGAGCTTAACATTTGCTTAAGCAAGGAGCACTGCATAGTGGTTAGGATTTGGGCTGCTAATCACACGGTCAGCAGTTTGAACCTACCAGCTGTTTCCCTGGAGAAAGGTGAGGCTTTCTGCTCCCATAAAGATTCACAGCCTCGGAAACCCTCTACAGGGTCACTATGAGTTGAAACCAACCGCACAGTATATAACCACCACCATTAAAGAGGGATCAGAGCCCAGCTCCCTCTGCCTTTGGAACCCATCTTGAACTCCAGCTTTGTTTCACATTCATTTTGTTTTCCAGGATTTGAATTTAGAAAGTAACTCCTATCACTGGCTGAATTTGACCCTGGAGAGGCAGCTGCAGTCCAGTGATGGATGACGTGAATCCCTAGTTGGTTATATACCAGTCTTAAGAATTGCCAGCTAGTGTGTGAAATCACTGTGTGAACTGGAATGCAAACATGAAGTGTGAGGAGGCCTTGGTTCACCCACCACAAAGTTGTGTAACCCAAGCTCCCAGATCTATTCTAGGAAGATCTTTACTTTTCAGGGAAAAGCTTAGCTCTCCTGGGAAGTTCCTCACGCAGCAATTTCCTGCTTGAAGTAGAAAAGCATCAGCAACTCTCAGAAATCCCAGGCACAGTCCAACGGGAAAGAGGCAAAATGGAGAAGTGCTTGGACTTGAAGATTGAGAGTTGGTACAAAAAGGAGGCTGTGAACCTGGGTGTATGGAAACCGTTAAAAATATCATGAAATAGGTTATATTTTATGATTCCTTGCTCAAGGATTATCTTTATCGTCTAATTAATCCAGTTTCTTAATGTCTGACCCTAGTAGCATTTGGTGAGTTTTTAATATTAATAACCCCTTAATCAGAGTCCTGGGTGTGGCGCTGAGGAGTAATGCACTGGACTGCAAAAGTTGATTTTAACCACAAGGTCAGTGGTTCAAGTTCACCAGCCGATCCTTGGAAACCCTGTACAGGGTCCTCTGAGTCAGAACTGTCTCAACTGCACTTAACAACAACCCCTTAATAATTAAAAGATAAACTAACCTCCATATGAAATGTGTAGTTCAAATATTACTTTAAGCTTGTTATCTCGTAATTAATGGTGATTGCAATAGAATTTTTTTTTCCTTGAAGGCTGTAAAAACATAGAAAACACAGTCAAATAATGATTTTTATGGTCTTCATTGACATAAATTCATTTAGCAAACTTTAGCTTAACAATTGTACAACTATTGATGAACTTTTCAAAAGTGAAATTTAAATAGTAAACCGGTTTCTTGATTTGTCTAATAATTATCATAGGGACTGATTTCAGCAATTTTATTTATTGACATAAAATTCATATGTAAAAGTCACTGTTAACCATTTCAAAGCATGCAATTGAGTAGTTTTGAATACATTCACAATGTTGTGCAGCCATCATCACTAATTCCAGAACATTTTAATTTCTTCAATAAAGAAACCCCATAGCCATTAAGCAGTGACTCGCTATTCCCTCATCGTCTATCCTCCATCCCCCAAACCAAACCCACTGCCACTGAGTCAATTCTATCTCATAGTAATCCTTCCTATCTATATAGGGTTTCTGACGCTTTCTCACACGTGACGCCTGGTAGGTTTCAACTTCCGGTCCTGTGGTTAGGAGTCCTATAGCGCCACCAGGGCTCCTTGACCTCCACCCCTAACTTCTGGCAAATACTAATTTGGTTTCTGTCTCTGGATTTGTCAATTATGAGCATTTCAGATAAGTAGAGTCATATAATAATGTGGTCTTTGTTACCTGGCTTCTTTCTCTTAACATGTTTTAAAGTTGTAGCAGGTATCAGTACTTCATTTCTTTTTTATGACAGAATAATATCCCATTGTATGGATATACCACATTATGTTTATCCGTTCTTCAGTTAACAGTCATTTGGGTTGTTTCCACGTTTTGGCTATAATTACTAGCGCTGTTGTGAGCATTCATATACAAGTTTTTGATTGAACATGTATTATAGATTCATTCATTATTCTTTAAAATTGTGATTGCCTAACAAAATTGAAGAAACCAAAGACTTTGGAATAGTAGGCTTCCAGAATCAGAGGTGTCTCACGCTTGGGTAAAGGTAGTCTTCATCATTATTAATGCTGCCAATCTATGTAAATCTTGTTTGGCTAGATTGAAGAAACAACTCATACATCTCATTAAGAAAAGTGTGACATTGTTCTGAATGATTACAGTGGTCTCCCACACACTTGTCCCCTCAGGGTTGCTTTTTTGTTGCTTAACATCATTCTTTCTTGTTCTACCACCAGTATATTCCCTCAGCCAGCATCCATCTTAATTCTGCCCCATCCATCTGAGCCCATACTTATGAATTCTTTGTTGTTGTTGCTGTCAAGTCGGTTCTGACTATAGAAACCCTGTTTAGGGTTCTGCAGAGCTGCTGGTGGGTTTGAACCGCAGACTTTGTGATTAGCAGTCCAGTGCTTATCCTACAGAACCATACCAGGCCTCTTTTGTTGTTAAGTGCCATCGAGTTGGTTCCAGTTTATAGCAACCCTGTCTAGGGTTTAGGAGGAGTGGCTGGTGAGTTTGAACCTCTGGCATTGTGGTTGGAACAGACCTTGTTTGTGGTCCAGTGCATTATCCTGCATTGTTGTTGTTGTTGTCAGGTTATCCTGCATTATCAAGCCTTTTTTCTGAGATTCCTCTGGATGAACTTGAACCTCCATCATTTCATTAAGTAGTCAAACCAGGTACTTTACCTGTTACATAGCTTTTCTAGGTTCTGTTGGGAGGGGCTGTGTGCCTCTGCTCACTCTCCCCTAAACATCCCTATTCTTTGGAGAATTACTGCAATTTCATTGAGAATTGCTGATGGTGAGCATTGTGTGGACAGGAAGTGTATGTGCCCTTGAATGCACTCTGACATGTCAAGCCGGAGGGGACCCTGTAGCCCAACTCCCTGTCTCAGAAAGACTGTCTCGTCAAATGCACTGAAACCCGTGCCCCCTCCCACTTGGTGGTTGCTTCTGCATTTTAATTCCCAGCCTTCCAGGTGTAGAGATTCGTCGTAATAAGTCACATGTTCAGAGGCTTGATTTGCAAATCAGAACACTCATTCCAGCAAGGACTCACACTTGAACCACAAACTGAATGTATCACTTAAGATAATAATAACAAAAACAATGATATACAATTATATCTTCCGATTAGCTCTGGGGATACAATACTAGAACTGAAAGTATTAAGGCATTATTGTCCTTCTGAAGCCACATTTCTTAAGCTCCCTTTTATCTTACTGTCAACATACAAGGTAAGTGAAAAAGTGTTTCTACTAGTATTCTGGTTCGTACATGCACAGGTTTATTTCAAACAAAACATATTTAAATATGTCCCTGTGACCACTGGATGGCTGCAGACAAGTTCCCTCACTAATACACTTCTCTTACTTAGTTTTCTTAGGATGCTTTCAATAAAAAGGGCCAATCAAAACAGTGGCTTCCGAGGGTATCTGCTGGGCTAATTTATTTCAAGGCAAAGTGTTGAAGGTTAATGCGACTGCATTTTGGGATTCCAAAGTGGTAATCTCTATAGATTTTTCAAAAGATGCAGGACAATCATGGACACTTATTATGAAGAATTTTTAAGAAAATTGAAAATGGCATTGGTGTGCAAAAGGCCAGGAAAGATGCACTGAGAAGGGTTTTTTTCCCATCATGACAATGCACCTCTTCATTCTTTGAGGGTAGCAAGGGCTGTCTTATGAGAATTTTGTTGGCAAACCTTACCGCATCAACCCTCCAGCCCTGATCCTGTCTCTTCAGATTTCTTTTTGTTACCCAAACTTAGGAAACACATTTTAGATCCCAAGAATGCCCAAGCTGCCATTTTGACATGATATAAATTGAAGGGCTCAGAATTCTTCAGGGAAGGGTTAGAGAGATTGAAACACCACCTTGAGAAGTATGTAGACCTAAAGGGAGGAGATGTTGAGAACACTAGATTCACATTTTTATGTTTAATAAAAGTGTTAATGATTTTTCAGTAATATCTATTGACTTACCTTCATACAGTGAACCAATCACTAGGGGCTTTATTGACTGATGTGGGCTGTTTGCAGTCTTTAGAGAATTGTTCTAATGGTGGATTTAAAGAGTCCCGGTGTTGGACCCACATCCACTGAGTTATCTTGGACCTGCATGAAAATGAGCACTTTAATATTCAGCTTGTACTTCAGCCATCCTAAAATAATCTCTTGTTTGTGTATTCTTGGGTAAAAGAAATAATCTGCTGTGATTCTAAAGACTATTGTTGAAAATCAGGATGTTCAAACATAGCAGGGATTACTCTGTTCTGTAGCCAAAACCAAGTAGCAAATGGAGGCCCTGCCCATGGAAATGATCTTTAGAAAGTGGTCATGTTCCAGTTTCATAGCAGCCCCAGGATGGGATGATGGAAAGCAGCAGTCACTTCCTAGCTTTGTGGGAGCAAATTGAGCAGGAGCTGTGAGGTGGAGAAATGCAAGGGGCCTGGGATGCGGTGGAGGTAATGACTGCAGGGGAAAGTTCCCAAGTCAGTGAGGCAGAATGGACACAGGTTTCTAAGAGAACAGAAGGATGAGCTGTGAATATCAGTAGTCACACATCAGAATTAAAAATGTCACCATTTCCTTTTTCTGCTCTTCATCAAATTCCTGGACTTCTGAACAGAATGTTTTTGGTAGATACAAAGGAGACCCAGTATGGCGCTATAGGATAAGCACTGGACTGCTAATCACAAGTTCAGCATTTCAAACCAACCAGCCACTTCTCAGAAACCCTATGTTATTGTTTAACTTCTGAATAACTGAGTTGTTGCTGTTGTTAGGTGTCATTGAGCCACTACCAACTCATAACAACCCGGTGCACAATAGAATGAAACACTGCCTGGTCCTGCACCAACCTCACAAACGTAGCTACGCTTGAGCCCATTGCTGTTGCCACTGTGCCAATCCCTCTCATTGGTGGTCTTCCTCTTTTTCACTGGCCGTCTACTTTACCAAGCCTGATATCTTCTCCAGGGACTGGTCCCTCCGATAATACGTCCGAAATGTAAGAGATGGAGGAACGTTCTGGCTGAACATCTTCCAACACAGATTTATTTGTTCTTTAGCAGTGGATAATACTTTTAATGTCTTCTCCAACACCATAATTCAATCGCACCAATTCTTCTGTGGTCTTCCTTATTCACTGTCCAACTTTCATGTTCATATAAGATTATTGGAAATACCAAGGCTTGAGTCAGGTACACCTTAGTCAATTAGAATTGACATCTTTGCTCTTGAATACTTTAAAGAGATCTTGTGCAGCACACTTGCCTAATGCAATACGTCTTTTGATTTCTTTGCTGTTTCCATGAGTGTTGATGTTTGATTCGAGCGAAATGAAGTCTTTGACAACTTTAATATTTTCTCCATTTATCATGATGTTATTTATTGGTCCCGTAGTGAAGATTTTTGTTTTCTTTACATTGAGATGCAACTCATACTGAAGATGAGTCTTTGATTTTCATCAGTAAATATTTTAAGTCCTCTGCTTTCAGCAAGCAAGGTTGTATCATCTGCATATCATAAGTTGTTAATAAGTCTTCCCCCAATCCTGATGTCATGTTCTACTTCATATAATCCAGTTTCTCAGATTGTATATTACATGTAATATATATGCTGAGGCATGTAGATTGAATAAATATGGTGAAAGAGTACAACCGAGACACACTTTTCCTAATTTTAAATCATTCAGTGTTCTCTTGTTCTGCTCAAACACCTGCCTCTTTATCTATGAACAGGTTCTCATGACCACAATTAAGTGTCCCGTAATACTCACACATCACAATGTTGTTGCTATCTTGTGAGGATCCACACAGTCAGAAGCCTTTTCATAGTCACTAAAACACAGGTAAACATCTTTCTGGTATTCTCTGCTTTCAGCCAAGACCCATCTGACGTCAGCAATGACATCCCTTGTTCCATGCCCTTGTCTGAATCTGGCTTTGAACCTCTGGCTGTTCACTATGAATGTACTGTTGCAGCTGTTTTTGAATTATCTTTATCAAAATTTTACTTGCATGCGATATTAATGATATTGTCCGATGATTTCCACATTTTGTTGGGTCACCTCTCTTTGGAATGTGCACAAATATGAATCTCTTCCAATCACTGGCAAGGTAAGTTGTCTTCTAGATTCCTTGGCATAGATGAGTGAGTACCTCCAGTGCCACATCAGTTTGTTGAAAGTTTTCAGTTTGTACTCCATCTATTCCTGTAGCCTTGTCCTTTGCCATTGCCTTCAATAGTACACCTTGGATTTCTTCCTTCATTGCTGTTGGCTTTAAATCATATGCTACCCATTGATATGGTTGAACAATGACCATTTCTTTTTGTAACTCTGTATATTGTTTCCATTTTCTTTTGATGCTTTCGACATCATTCAATATTTTGACCATAGAATCTGTTAGTATTTCAAGTTGAGGCTTGAATTTTCTCTTCATTTCCTTCAGGTTGCTATATACGGTGTTGCTATGAGTTGGGAACCTTACCAATAGTAGTTAAAAATAGCTTGATAGTGTTTAGGAGAAACAAATAACATTAGCTTGATAGCATCAGGAATTGAGTATAGTGTGAAAATCAAAGCTTGTGCTAGATTAATTTATTTTGGGAACCAGGTGATTAATGTCCTTAGAGGTCAAATGCAAGGTTTTCTTTCTAGTGCTGTCTCTCACTCTTGTGGATTTGGCAAGGATACTTTTCCACAATGAGGCTTCACTACACAGGCTGTCCCTTCACCGGACCCCTGAGCACCACTGAGGCCTGCTGCAGGCCCAATAAGCTCTGCACACAAGATAGTGTGATGTGGGATGCAAGACATCGTGTCTAACCTCACTGGTTAAGGCACTGGTGAGGCAGGCCTGCAGTGTAGAACTAGTTGGCAATCAAGCGTCTTAAAAATTGTGCTGTTGAGTTGGTTCTGATGCGTTAACATGAGGTCTTCCTTGACTTTTTTTACATTAGTAAAATGCATAATACTTTTTTGTTTTTTAACTTTCTATTGTGAATTGAGTGAATGTTTACAGCGCAGATCATGAGTTTTACATTCCACAAATCATACACTTCATTTCTTCTCAATGATTGCAAGAATCTTGAGATTCTTGTTTCCATTCCTTTATCCTAACACTTCTGAATTTTGTCCTTAGGTTACTGCTGCCCTTTTGATCTTGAGTGGTTGACCATTCTATGATGTGCATACTTTACTAGTATTATTGTCCCCTGTAAACATCTGTCTATTGCTTGGATGAAAAAATTGAGACACAAGGCTGAGTTTAGTTCCAGACCTGAGCATGACCAAGGGTTACAGTCTCAGGTTCCTCCAGTCTCTTTCTGACCAATCAGCCTAGTCTTTTTTTGTGTGATTTTGAGTTTTGTTCCACATTTTCTCCCATTCTATCTAGGACCTTCTAATATGATTCCTTTCAGAGCAGTTGGTAGTGATAGTCAGGCACCATCTAGTTCTTCTGGTTTCAGAGTCATGGAGACTGATGTTCACATGATCCATTTGCCCACTGGACTAATTGTTTTCAAGTGTTTTCAGTCTTCATCACACTTCTTTCCTCCGTACAGGGAAAGACCAATAGTTGTAACTGATAAGGCTGTTCATGAGCTTTTAAGACCCAAGTCACTACTCATCAAATTAGGTTGTAGAACATTGCGTTTGTGGACTGTGTTAAGAATGAATAATTCTTTAGTGTCCAGCTTGGCATGAATTCTTAAGGATTCACCAAAATAGCTCCCCAATTAAGATATAGAATATCTCCTTGAAGTTTTTTTTCCCTTTTTTTTTTATAATTGTAGTGAAAATATAGACAGTAAACCACTCATCAGTTACCATCATCACTATTGTAATTAAGTGCTGTAGCCACCCTGTATAGGGTTTCCTAGGAGTGGCTGGTGAGTTTGAACTGCCGATCTTGCAGTTAGCAGTCCAATGCTTATCCTGCAGCACCATGCTTTTCCAGATTATTTTGGCATCATCAATATAAACTCAAAGCTCTCCAAGCAGAAACTTCATATTTTCCCTTCGTTCTCATCCCTGCTGATGGCTGTATGCCATGGAGTTGGTTCCGACTCATAGTGATCCTGCATAAGGTTTCCAAGGCTGTAAATCTTTACGGAGCAGAAAGCCTCATGTTTCGCTGAAGAACCGCTGATAGTTTTGAACTGCTGACCTTGAGGTTAGCAGCCCAATGCGTAACCACTATGCTACCAGAGCTCCTTTCTCATCCCTGGTGGCTGCTAATAATCTTCAATTTCTGCATAAGTGAGATCATACAGTGTTTCCCTTTTGTGATGAAGTCATTTCATTCAGCATCATATTTTCAGGGCTCATCCGTGTTGTGGCATGCATCAGGACTTCATTTCTCTCTGTAGCTGCATAATATTTCATTGTATGTCTTCCTAGGGTTAATAATACAATTTTGTCTTGTTTTTAAACTTTAAAAATTTATCCAGTAGTCTTGGAGGAACTAAGTTGGATAGATATTCCCAGGCTAAAGCAAGGAAAGAAACCCAGACTATTCTATTTGGCCACTTTACCATAATCATTATTTGTAAAGGCAGTCTATATAAGATGCCAGCCACATTTTTATGACCACTAAAAACTTAAAACAATCTAAGTACTAAGCAGTAGAAGGATTAAGTAAATCATGATGCACCTTTATGTGTCACTAACAATTATATTTATAAAGATTTTTAAAGCGCTGAGAAATAATTATGATTTAATCTTGAAAAAGGAGTCCTGGTCTGGTGCTGTGGCTTAATGCGCAGGACTGCAAAGTCAGTTTGAGCTGCAAGGTCGGTGGTTCAGGCTCACCAACTGCTCCTTGGAAACCCTAAACAGGGTCGCTGTGGGTTAGAACCAACTCAATGGCACTTAACAACAACAATCTTAAAAAGCAGAACCCTCCCTCTCCCCCATTCCTTATCCTCCTTCTTGAATATAAATGTATATATAAGTACCACAAAATGTGTTAGAAATTATCTTTGTTGTTGTTGTTAAGTGCTGTCAAGTCAGTTCTGACCCATAGCGGCCCTGTATAGGGTTTCTGAGGAGCAGCTGGTGAGCTTGAACTGCCAACCTTGCAGTTCAAACGGCTTTGCAGTCTGGCACATTAACCCACAGCGCCACACCAGGACTCCAGAAATTATCTTCAGGAGGTGGGATTATAGGTAATTTTATTCCTTCGTCTAGTCCTTTCATTATTCTCTGAGTTTTTTATAGGCATACTTTATTTTCAGATTTTTATCAGATAAGAACACATCTTTTTAGTGTATATTGGGAAGGTAAAGTTTTTTGGAAAAAGGGGAATGAGAATTCTCATGACTTTCCTCCCGTCAAGGCACTAGGTCGAATGTCCATGGAGTAAAAGTTCCAAGGATTGATGGATGTTTGTTTTGTGATGATGTAATGGAAAGGACAATGGGAGGTAGGGTTCTACAGCTAGACACCATTGCTTCAAAGATTTTCAAAATCAACAGATGTGTGAGATGTGACTATACTAGACTTTTGTAGGCCATAAAAATAAGCACCTTGAAATACTGTGAGATAAATGATATGTTCAGATAGCACAGACTTGGCACACACATCACTATTACTCTCTCCCTTACCCATGACAGACATTGCTAATCAATTGTAGGATTCTTTGCTTCTGAGCCTAGAGGATGTTTGAAAATCCTTCTCAGCAATGTTCTAAGCAGCCAGTACCATTCAATAAGTCTGTATGTGAAATTAAAGCTATTTGCCATTCTTGCTAGAAAAATCAATCTATTTGATAAATATTGCATATTTTTTAGCCAACGTTAAGGTGATTGGAAGGCAGGGTTTGTTATGGGTTGTTATGAGAAACACAATGTTATGGGTTGAATTGTGTCCCCTTCCTTCTCCTCCCAATATATGTGTTGTAAATCCTAACCTCTGCCTGTGGTCATAATACCATTTGTGAGTGAGTTACCTTTGTTATATTAGTGAGACAAGATTTGATTATGTTACTTGGGATTAGATTATGTTTGTAATATTAATGAAGCAGGATTAGAAAATGTCTTGAGTAAATCTCTTCTGAGATATAAAAGAGATTAAACAAGCAAGCTGAATAGTAGAGAAGGGTGAAGAGAGATGCCAAGCCACATGAAGATTGCCAAGGAGCAGAAGCTCAGAGATAAAAAGACTTTCTCCAGAGCTGCCATGCTGAATTCAGACTTTCTAGCCTCCTAAATTGTGAGAACATAAATTTCTTTTTGTTAAAGCTACCTACTACTTGTGGTATTTCTGCTGTTGTGGCACTAGAGAACTGAAATATAGACAAATACAACACAGGAGAATAATAGGTAATAGAATTAGGACATCACATGGATGAAAATATCAGGAAACCAGCCCTTACTAGTTTCTGATCCAAGCTTCTAAATTCTTAGCATGTATTCAGACCCCTTAAAGTAAGCCAGCTCTTCTAATGTTGGCCATCAGATAAATATCATGAGAATTTTCTTGGCTGCTCTGTTAGGAGTCAACAGTTGCTCCTGTTAAGGTTCTAAGAGCTACTGCCACCATAGCTAACAGCTTTTGCACTAGCAATCCGTCTGGCTATGAAAAAAGCTCTTTGGGTAGTTGAAGTACAGAATATATATCCTATAAACCTGAATTTTTTGCTGTGGTTGGAGAACATCTATGTAATCCCTTTAAAGACTTTTTATATGTTCATCTGAAAACCATCACCAATAAGCTATTTCCAGGATGACATCTGAATTTATGAATTCCCTAATGCATCCCCTAAATAATCCCAGATGTAATTTGTGACCAAGCTATTGCCAGTACAGGTCCTGTGACATGTGAAAAAACCATGACATGCTGCAGGCCCAGATATTTTTGCATGCATGTACGAGTGTGTATGTTGATCTATTGAAGTGTCAGGCATTGTGCTAGTCACTTGGCCCATATGCTACGAGCAAGGACAGGTTGGGAATAAAAAATAGTACATTGTAGGTCGTTGTTCTTAAGGAACAAACACCACCACATTTGGAGTCCTGGTGTCGCACTGTGGGTTAATGTGCTGGACTGCAAAGTTGGCTTGAACCCCAAGGTCGGCGGTTCAAGCTCACCAGCTGCTCCTTGGAAACCCTATCTAGGGTCACTGTGGGTTAGAACCAACTCAGTGGCACTTAACAACAACAGCAACAACCACAGCTACCAAACAGCTCAGATAGACCCGGCATATTAGGGGCCAATTATATGACTTAAGGTCCTGGTGTGGTGCTGTGGGTTAATGTGCTGAACTGCAATGTCAGTTTGAACCACAAGGGCGGCAGTTCAAGCTCACCATTGGCTCCTTGGAAAACACTATACAGGGTCGCTGTGAGTTGGAACTGACTCAACAGCACTTTAACAACAATATGACTTAAACAGAAGTTACTGGTAATTCTTTAGAAACTCTTGCCATTGATTCAGGAAACCCTGACATGTGGCAGTGGGATGCATGGCTGCTGCCTTCTCAGAATTTGGCAGCCTCCTCTGGGCAGATGGGGCCATTTTTATTTTGTCCACCTCGTCCACCTGATCAGTATGTCCATTAGGTGACAGCCTTTTTGTCTGGCATGTCATCTGAAATTCTGTCAGTTCCTGAGGTGCTGGTGTTTTTCTCTTATCCCCCATTTTCATGTCACTTGAACCTTCCATAGAGTTTCTCTTATTCTCATATTTGGATGTTCCCAAGTCTGTTTTGACTTGGACCCTTTATAGAACCTTCTCATAATTAAAAAGGATTCTATGGCATAATGAAGTCTTGGTGTAATGCCATAGGATAAGCCATGGACTGCTAATTGCAGGGTTGGTGCCTCAAACCCACCAACTGCAGATTGGAAATCCTATCTATACAGGGTTGCTGTGAGTTGGACCCGACTCAACTGCAAACAACAACATATATAAAACAGTTCTAAGAGTGTTGGACACCTAGTACTCAACAGTGTTAGTAGTATTATCATTCTTATGACCCCTACTTATGGGAAGAGCTCCAAAAGCCATCAGGAGGGAGAAGGGTATGTATGTTTGTGCTTGTGTGTTCCCAACCATGACATGTATGCCTCTTCTTGCCTCTTAAGTCTCATCTTCTGTTTTAAAAAGAGAGAGAAAACAAAAACGGAAGCTATGTATATTTCTGCAGTGGTTACAAAAGATCAGTGGACTCTATGACACCCAGATTTTATATTAGAACCCTTATTTCTACCAAGTCGTTTTCACCTTCATGTGTTCTCTAGATAGTGTTTCTTCTGAGAAGCCTCAACTCTCATTCCTCCAGGAAAAGAATTGAGTTATGATAGAGCACCACTGTGTACAGGCATAGGTTCTTACTAAAGATATAGTGAATGAAGGTGTTAGAAATGAATCCTGATGTCACATAAAAGACACTCGGTGAGACTAAATTACCTTGGCAAAGCAAAATTTACTCCTGCAAGAGGGTCCGTGTACATAGCCGTACATACAGGAACAGGCCAGCAAGCACACCGAGTGGGCAGTCCACTCGGGTTTTTAATCCCTGACGAGAGTCTCAAGGCTGTGTCTCACCCCATTGGCTAGGGTTTTGACCGCATGATCTTTTCCCTTACCCAGTTGGCTACTTCACATTTTTAAGGCGCGCATTCCTACTTTAGGAAAAGAAAAAGAGAGCGATCATAAATTCTTTACTTACTTCAGGAAGTAGTTAAAAGAAAAAAAGACCACAAAGTAAAGAAAGGTTACCCAAATACAATAAACAGGATTCTAATAAGTAAATATATATGTATATATATATCCCCCCCACCCCCTGACAACTGGAAGAGAAGAACCGTGAGAAGAGGCGTTTTCCACATTCAGTTTTTTCTCTCCTGTGTCCATTCTTCTCACATAGGGAGGTGCTCATTGGATAGCTTAGATATTTGAAGTGAGGAGTCATTTTCATATAGTCATGCCATCCTCATAGCCCTCATAGTGTTATTTGAATTCTAAATTTGGGGTTTGGAAAATATGCTCACACAAAGGAATAGGTCCCTTTGCTTTCATTGTTTCAAAAATAAATGCCACCTATTCTAAAAGTAGGAAGTATTCCAGGAACAGGTTGGAGTTTGTTCCTTTGAGGACCAAGGCAACATCTTCATGTGTTTCACACACACAAGCCCTATGTTATTTTGCTGGAAACGCTCTTCTTGGGTCTGCAGCCAGTTCTGACATTCAGCCTCCCATATGGCTCCTGACTTCCGGACCCTGAATACAGGCCTCTGTGTTACTCCCTTTGTGTTGCTCCTTATTCTGTTCTGTCTTCTCATCTATCCTTTTCTTTCTCCTTTTCATCCTCCTACCATTATAGGGGAGTCCTGGTGTGGTGCTGTGGCTTAATGCGCTGGATTGCAAAGTCAGTTTGAACTGCATGGTTGGCAGTTCAGGCTCACTAGCCGCTTCTCAGAAACCCTATACAGGGATGCTATGGGTTAGAACTGACTCAATGGCACTTAGTAACAACAACAGCCATTATAGGAGTCCTGGTGCGGCACTGTAGGATAAGCATTGTACTGTTAATCACAAGGTCAGCAGTTCAAATCCACCAGCCACTCCTTGGAAACCCTATACAAGTCGCTATGAGTCAGAACTGACTTGACGACATTTAACAGCAACCACCATTACAAAGGAGCTCTGGTAGCGTAGTGGTTACGAATCGGGCTGCGAACCTTAAGGTCAGCGGTTCGAAACTACCAGCTGCTCCGCGGGAGAAAGATGAGGCTGTCTACTCCCGTAAAGATTTACACCCTCGGAAACCCTGTACAGGGTCGCTATGGGTCGGAACTGACTCTATGGCACTTAACAACAACAACCATTACAAAAAGGTCATCTTGGTGCTAGTGGGCTGCATTTGGGATTGCCAGAAACATCCAGGAACCACCATCTTATATTTTATGCTGAAATAAATTTGCGGTCTTTTTTGTTCTCCCTTGACAAATATTAATCTGTACTTTGCAGAGATAAACTGGTTTTCAAATATGCATGAAGGGAGATTCAAGTCTTGTATGATAATTATGATAATCATACATCATTAATCCATCTGTTCAGTAATTATTAAACACTTCATGCTAGGCACTGTGCTGAATCCTTCTTCAGACAGTTCTTCATATAGATAGACACGTCTGGATGGTGATGTTCATATTAAGTCGCACTGATTCATCAGGTCCAAAACCTATGAAAATTAGTTACCCATTTATTATGACCAGAAAGGATACAAGTGAAGAAACACATCAGTCACGCAATGTCTAGGAGTGGCCCGACACAAAGCATCCCCTGCATGGATGTTCTAATCCTGGAAATTCCAAAAAGGCTGTACAAAGTCTTGATACATTATTTTGCTTTGCTCATCTTAGAGAAAGTAGAAATTCTCAAAGTAAACTCAATGAAGGAAAGTAAAAGGAATCATAGATCTCTCTGTCGGGCACTGAGTTAGGGTTGGTGTCCTCAAGGAACTTGACATCCCGGGGAAGAGTCAGACAAGAGCATAGGCACAGAGTGAGGCAGTATGATCAGTGGAGGATGTGGATGAGACCCTAACCTGCACTAGCGGGTTTGAGCTTTCCAAGAGGAAATGAGCCACAAAGTGAACCCTGTACAGTGAATAGTAGTTAACCGGACAAGAAGAAGAAGGAGGAGAGGTAACAATCCTTACAGAATTCTCACAACCCAGTGATGTAATTATTATCATTTTCATTTTATCAGTGAAAAAGCCATGACTTCAGAGATGATAACATGGAGACATGGAGCAGCTGAGGACTCTAGACTCATGGAAGGCGACGGGCTATGTGCTGGCAGTCAGGGGGCAGGCGTGCAGAGTGCGCCCTTTAGTTGTTTGGATGATTGTATATTCCTCAGTGTTTTGGTGTACATCAAAAAAAATCCAGAGGGAATAGAGATACTATTGAGTGATGACGCATGGAGGGGATTGCAGTCATGGCAATGAAACGAAATACGATAGGACGAATATAAAATTGATGTTTTCCCATGTAAACTGTGACTCAACTCACAATACAAACTTTTAAAAAAAGCCGTGATTTGAGAGAAATCAGCTACCTACTAAGTATAAAAACCAGGATGCAAATGCAGTACTTAAAACCCAAAGGCAAAATGCTCAGTGTTCCAGGCTTCTGGTTGTTATGTGCCGTGGAGTTGATTCCAACTCATATCGACTCTGTACAGGGTTTCCGAGGCTGTAAATCTTTACTGGAGCAGAAACCATCATCTTCTCTCCCACAGAACAGCTGGGAGTTTCAAACTGCTGAACCTGATGTTAGCAACTTGATTCGTAACCACTATGCTACCAGAGCTCCTTGTTCCACTCCAGGCTTACCAGGTCTTATTTCAGAAAGCAGTTTTGAAAACAAACCAAAGACATTTTTGTTTGATATCAGGGTCTCAACAGGTCTGGCCATTTATCTATTCAAGTTACATCATTGTTAATGGTTTAAGTTCCTGGGTTGACCCTCGAGTCCTGGTCTGCCAGTCCCTATAGTGTCGGGCATGATGTCAGCTGAATATGGGTCCAACTGCCCTGTGACCGACACTGGAATGTAATTGTTACATCTGGGCATTTGTTCAGTGACTCAGGAGGTGTGTTAATGCAGTTTCTTTGTCCTCCAGATGTAGTCCCAACTGTTCCATATTAAATAGAACCAAATTGCAAGACAGCTCTAACCTCCAGCTGGGTATGTTAGTTTCTAGTGAAGAGGGCAGCTGATTCCATCCTGCACTCTGCTCATCAAACCTCATGCCCTGCGTGGGGCTTCTGTGCCCACCCCGAGGAAAGGGTATTGTGTTCTGAACTCTGCCCAGCTCCCCCAAACCCAGCATTATCTCTGATTCATGATGCATATTGGGTTCTGGCCATTTCTACATCTGTACCTTTTATAAATAGATATCATTCAGTCTTAGAAAATTAACATAATTTTATGCCCTTCATTAAATGCAAGTTCTGTCTTTGTGAATTTTCCTCATGGATAAACTAAGACGATAGAAATGGAAATTAAAGCCAAAAGAAAACAAACCTGTTCATTTGTGCCCACAGTGTGCTACTTTTGGCTGTTGCCCAACCCAATCTAGTTTGGGAACCATGATTCCCCAGGCATTAAGAAAAGCATTCACAATTTCCCTCTGATGGCTGAATTAGTAGCACTTCCCTCAGCCCCACGGCTGAATGCTAGCCCCTGGGAAGCAGTGTCTTGGACAGAATGAACCCCCAGCCTGGAGCCTGGCAGAAGTTATACCATGTGTTTGCATTTGCTGGACACAAAGCAAGCAGGCTTTCCAGCGTGCCCCCACCTCCCTGCAAATCCCACCCCCAACTCTGCTGGGAGAGGCCGATTAAAGTCTAGACAGTGTCTGCTTGGCCCTGCGCCTTTTCAGCACAGTCCTCACAGTTCTGCAGCTCTGACTTTGGTTGCCTATCCTCACTCATTTCCCCCATTTTCTTAGTCAGCCTTAAACTGTCTCAGGGGACTTGCATGCGCCGCGCACATAAGAAGCAGTTGAGTGAATTTATGAGCCTGTCAGGATTCAGCTGCCTCGAGAGGTTCAGAATTGAGAAAATAGCAGCAGTGCTGGCTGAAGCTGTGGCCGACTTTACGGAGACCTCTGATGGGAGCTGGCTTCCAGCAAGTGTGCATTTCTCGGGCAGGCCTGGGCTGGGGCGAATCACCCAGGATGGACCGGTACCCCAGGTAGTGAGCCTTTTGCCTCCCACTGGGAGTGTGCACATGGACTAGTCCCTGGCCCCTCATCTGCAAAAATGTGGGGTTAGAGTAGATAAACTTGAAGACATACCTTTACAATTCTGTCCATATAAATGGAGACAGACATTTCAGGTTGGGTTATCAAAATATTCTACTTAATAGACACTCTGGTCATGACTTGTAGCCCAAGGAGGAACAGTTTGAAAGAGAGGCAGGCCCAAGAATGGGAATAAAAGCAGAAGACATTTTGTGTCCCTTACCTCCTCCTGGGAGTACTAGTGCAATAGAAACAGTACAGTGTGGGGCTCTGCAACACTCTTTAAGCCCAACCACCTCCTGTGCCATTTGCAGAAAGGAATTGCTTTATTTTTCACGTCAGAAACCAGCTACTCATAACACAGGATGAAAAATAAGGACACCTCCCTTGGAAGGCATTCTGATGGTTTGTGTATTAAGCATTGAGCTGCAAACTGAAAGTGTGATGGTTTAAACCCACCAGCTGCTCTAAAGTAAAAAGATGTAGCAGTCTGCTTCCATAAAGAGTACAGCTTGGGAACCCTGTGGGGCAGGCAGTTCTACTCTGTCCTGTGTTGTTGTTATGTTGTTGTTAAGTGCCGTTGAGTCAGTTCCCACCCATAGTGACCCTGTTTAGGGTTTCTGAGGAGCAGCTAGTGAGTTTGAACTGGCTACCTTGCAGTTAGTTCAAACTGCTTATGCAGCCTGGCACATTAACCCACAGTGCCACACCAGAACATCTATTGTTATTGTTGTTAAGTGCCATTGAGTCGATTTCGACCCATAGCGACCCTGTATAGGGTTTCCAAGGAGGAGCTGATGAGCTTGCACCACCGACCTTGCAGCTCAAACGGCTTTACAGTCTGGCGCATTAACCCACAGCGCCACACCAGGACTTATGTTCATTAAGTTCCCTAAACTCAGCATCCTCTTTTTTAAAACAAAGAAACCATGGTAGTGATGTGAAGTCCTGTAAGGACAAGCAATTGATGGGAATTCCTAACTCCACTGTGTCAGTTATTTTACAACTTAGGAAGTGGCCTTTTCCCTCTAAATTCCTCATGCTTATCTGATGAAATAGAAAGCTCTTCATTTCCTGCTTAAGTTGCTTTCCCAAATTGCTGTGTGGATTAGAGTAAGTTGGGTTCCTTCCCACTGGCTGTATTTCAGCTGATGGATCAGGTTATTCTCTATCATCATTTTGAGCAGTGTAAATGGCATTGTTATTTGGTGACCGTGATTACTCATGTTACGGTGGCCTGGAACACAAAGGTTTCCTCATTCCCCAGTGATTTGTTGTTAGGGACTCTAAGCACAAAGCTGTTCAGATCTGTGTTGAGTTTGTCCCTAAAAATGGGCAGAACAAAAAAGAAGGAGAAAAATAGTGATGAGGAGACACTGGAAGAAGGGATGGGAATAAGCCACTCCTCATGAACTGTGTAATGAGTCAAGCAAACAAAGATGGGATGATGAAGAATTTGGGGGTCTTATTTTAAATGTTTCATGAACAAACACTACTGATAATATATAATCAGAAAAGACCTAACTGGTTTTACTAAGTGAATGTATGAAACTCAAAAGAGCAAGCAACTTAAAAGCTGTAAACGAAAAGAGCACTTTTGGCAATATAGCAGCATCGATGGACTCAAGCATGGCAACAATTGTGAGGTTGGCCCAGGACCAGGTAGTGTTTCATTCTGTTGTGCATAAGGTCGCTGAATCAGTACCGACTCGATGGCACCTAACAACAACAACAACAACATATAGTATTAGACCAAGGGAGATGAAGTATATAAAGTGCTTTATATAAGGTAAGTGCTCAATATACAGTGTTGGTGTTGTTGTTAGGTGCTGCCCAGTCAGCTCTGACTCATAAGACTGCACAACAAAACAAAACCAAACCCTGCCTGGTCCTGCACCATTCTCACAATTGTTATGTTTGAGCCCATTGTTGCAGCTACCGTGTCAGTCCACCTCCTTAGGACTCATCCTCTTTTTCGCTGACCCTTTACTTGATGTCCTTTTTCAGGGACTAGTCCCTCCTGGAGTCCTGGTGTGGCACTGTAGAATAAGCACAGGACCACAAGGTCAGTTTGAACCACAAGCTAGCTGCTCCTTGGAAACCCTATACTGGGTCTTCATGAGTCAAAACTGACTCAGCAACAACAGTCCCTCCTGATAACATGTCCAGACTACATGTGACAGAGTACTAAGGCTACAATCTTTCTAATTGTACTTTTTTTTTTTT
>NW_006408579.1:1769081-1771837 GCF_000296735.1 Chrysochloris asiatica
CTCTTCTCCCTTGATGGTTCCTGGACTGCAAAGTCAACCACTCCCCTCCTTTTGCTACAAAACATCTGCCTTTACATTTCCAACCCTCATAGTCAGTCCTGATAATAATTGTTCACTATTGTACCACATGAGTGCTACCACATCTCCTTTCATCAGTCCTGCCCAGACAGACTGGATACTACTTAGTGGAGATTCTACTTTCCTCCGCACCCTCTGAATCTAGGTTCCCTCTTCATAGCATGTAAGCCAGTCACTTCTTGCCTTTGTAGCCCACCCCTCTCTCCCCCCACCCCATTTTGGGTAGCTAATGTCCAAATTGCATATCCCTGTCTACTCTGTGTATTGAGGGGGTGGGAATGATCCTCGCTGTAAAGATTTGTTCCCTCTTTTGAGCTACTGCATCTGTAGGTGTAGGTCAAGTTCATGAAATAGGTATCAAATTTCTCGTTTTCCTCTTCTTTCTTTTTCTAGTTGTGCTCTGATCATGCAGCCATTGAAGCCAGGTTAAGTGGGTATTATCTGCAAGTGTGGATGTTCTTGTGCATATGCCCTCTCTTCTTATCAGCTAGACACTTCACTCTCCACTCTAGTCCTCTGTGGCTATGTCACTAACTCTGGGCCCAGGAGTCCCCAGGTCTTGCCAAACTGCTTGCCAACCAGCTCTCCACCCAGGAGTGTATTGAACATTGTTGGACTTAGCTTGCAACTTCATTGCTGTTTTTCCCACACTTCCCCTTATTGGTGACCAAAATGGTCACCAGTCAGAACACATGTCTGCTCATGTATTCCCATTGAGCCTCAGTTTTGGAAGGGGGTTTGCCCTGAGGGGACCCGACAACTTGCCTTGATGTCTCCTGGGTGAGCAACTTGCTTGTTCTTGTACTAGTCAGTCGGACTGCAGTTATTGTTTTATATTTTTCCTGTTGATCTTTCTTTCAAGAAGTCTCTTCTGTTCTTCTAGCCCCTCCAGGCTGGTCTGCTTGTCCTTTCCAGTGGAAATTTTCCACCTCAGAAGATTCTGGATGGAATTCAGGATTCTACCTATGATCTTATGTAAAGCAGAGGTGCTGCAGGAAACCTCCTTAACTGACCACGTTGTAGCCCCGTTTTAGGTATTCCAATCAGTTATAGGCAGAAGACGGACTTACAAGCTTTCTATGGTGATACTTCTGGCTATTCCTTTTTCTCCCCCTCAAGTTTCTATTTTATAATGGTATGCCAGGGAAACCAAGATTCAAAAGACAGCCAAGCATCTTAACATTATTTTCCCCCTTTTGTCCATTCCAATCATGTCTCAATCCCTGTATCCCAGAGCCCTGTTGTTCCAAGGTTGTGCATACATCATTAATTTACCTCTGTCCCACTTAGCCCATGCAAACCTGCGTAATTTTTTCCCCATCCACCTTGTTCTTCCATTCCTCTCCCCCTTCTCTGATTGTACTTTTTACAAGACAGATTTGTTTGTTTTGTCAATGTATGATACTTTCAGTCTTCTACAACACCATACAGGAGCTCTGGTAGCGTAGTGGTTACGAATCAGGCTGCGAGCCGCAAGGTCAGCAGTTCAAAACTACCAGCAGTTCCACGGGAGAAAGATGAGGCGGTCTGCTCCTGTAAAGATTTACAGCCTCTGAAACCCTGTACAGGGTCGCTATGAGTCGGAACCGACTCCACGGCACATAACAACAACAACAACACCATACATAATTCAAATGCACCAATTCTACAATTCATCTTGTAGTTTTCACAAGCATATGAGATTGTGACTTGGGCCAGACACACCTTAATCCTCACAGTGACATCTTTGCTCTTTAATACTTTCCAATGGCCTTTTACAGTAGATTTGCCCAATGCAATCCAGAGTTTGGTTTCTTGGCTGCTGCTTCTATGAGCTTTGATTGTAGATCCAAGTAAAACTAAATCCTGACAACTTGCATCTTTTCTCCATTTATCACAGTGTTGTTTATTGGTCCATTTATGAGGATTTTTTTTTTGTTTTCTTTACATTTAGTTGTAATCCACACTGTAGGCTGTATGCTTTGATATTCATCAGTCAGTGTTTCAACTCCTTATCTTCAGCAAGTGAGGTTGTGTCATCTGCATATCACAGGTTGTTAATGAACTTTCCTCCAATCCTGATGCTCAGCATACAGTTTGAATCAGTATGGTGAAAGAATACAACGTTGGTATACCCCTTTCCTGATTTTAAATCATGCAGTATTCCCATGTTCTATTTGAACTGACTGCCTCTTGGTCTAGTTACAGGTTACGCTTGAGCAAATTAAGTGTTCTGGAATTCCCATTCTTCGCAATGTTTTTCATAGTTTGTTATGATCCATATAGTTGGTTGCCTTTGCATAGTCACTAAAACACAGATAAGCATCTTTTTGGTATTCTCTTCTTTCAGCCAAGATCCATGTCCTCTTTTTCTGATTTGAATTTCTGGCAGCTTCCTGTTGATGTACTGCTGCAACCGTTTTTGAATAATCTTCAGTAAAATTTTACTTGCGTATGATATTAATGATATTGTTCAATGAACTCCACATTCCATTGGGTCACCTTTCTTTGGAATGGGCACAAATATGAATCTCTTCCAATCATCTGGCTAGGTAGCTATCTTCCAAATTTCTTGGTGTAAACAAGTCAGTGAAACATTTAAATTTGTATCCTGTCAATTCCTGGAGTCTTATTTTTCACTAAATGTTTCCAGTGTAGCTTGGACTTCTCCTTTCGATACAATCAATTTTAATCATATA
>NW_006408579.1:1772277-1774284 GCF_000296735.1 Chrysochloris asiatica
GACCTTACAGTTCAAAAGGCTTTACAGTCTGGCGCATTAACCCACAGTGCCACACCAGGACACCAGGACTCCCATAGAACTTTTCAATATTGTGAATCATGTCTTGAATTTTTTCTTCAGTTCTTTTAGCTTGAGAAATGCTGAGCATGCATGTACTTCCCTTTTGATTTTCTAACTCCAGGTTTGTGCATGTTTTATTATAATACTTTGTCATCTTGAGCTGTCCTTTGAAATTTTCTGTTCTGCTCTTTAACAGTTGTTGGTTTTGTTAAGTGTGTCATAGTAACCCTGTATAGGGTTAGTAACTGGTGGGTTTGAATTACCGTAGCTACTGTTACTATCATCATTGTTCTTGTTATTGGTTGACTACCAGAAGATAATAGAACTACAGAAAGAGACATTTGGAGCCTAGATCTGTGTTTCCTAAACTGTGTATTGAGTGATACGAATATATGTTGTTGTTATTAAGTGTCGTGGAGTCTGGTCTGACTCAGAGACGCTGTATAGGGCTTCTGAGGAGCAGCTGGTGAGTTTGAACCGCTGACCTTAGGATTCAAACTAACCTCATGGTACAGTGCTTATCCTGCAGCACCACAAAAGAACTATTGCTGTTGTTGTTGTTGTTAAATGCCAATCGAGTCCATTTTGACGCATAGTAACCCTGTATAAGATTTACGAGGATGGCTGGTGAGTTTGAACTGTCTATTCAAATCGACCTCGCAGTCCAATGTTTATCCTGCAGAATCATACCAGGACTCCACACCAGGACTGTGAATAGTGAGAATTTTATCTATGAACTCCCACTGCCCCACATAGCATGTTGTTGGTACTCAATAACTGTTCATTTAATCCACTGACCAAATAGCTAATATGAGAAGGTACTTAGTATCCTGCCTACAATTTTGTCCCTAATCATCTCTGTGCCGTATTCTGAAAATATCTAGTGCACCTGGGAAGATGATCAACAGCACGTGCCCATCAACACTTTGCTTGACCTTGGACATTATAGTAATCAGACACTGGGATTCTGATTTTCTCAGCTCCAGGTAAAGTTGGAATATATCCAGGGACTAGCTAAATAATAAAAAAAAGTCTTTATTCTTTCCTTCTATGATCATCAATTCTGATATAACTGGGCACTGTTCCCAGAGGAAGCTAATGTCCCAAGGAATACAAAATAAAGTATTAAATTCTCTTATGAATGATTCTTTGCCCCAAAGCCACAGATACATTTATCTTCTGACTTCTGCTTTTTGGCATTCTTTTTGCACATGCTCTCTTTCACCTGGTTCATCTGAATGGCAGCTGTGATGTCCCCAGTATGAGTGAAAGAAGTATAAAGGAAAGGTAGTGAATGAGCTTGGTTTGTTCATTAAAACCTCAGAGAAGTCAGTTTTTTCTGAGGAAAGTCCCAATGTTCATCATGAAGTGTGCCCTAGCCTTCTCTCTAAACTGGCTCTTATGCCTGACCCGTTTACCAAGTTCCCTCACTAACCACAGCATATTGACTTCAGTGGAGTTGGGGTCCTTCAGGGTAATCAGAAGCAGTTAGCTATGTGGCATTTCTCCAGTGGTTAGTCAGTAAAAAGTGAAGGATAAAAGAGCTTTGAGAACTCTACTGCTACATAATACTTGAAAGTGCTTTTCCTGCAAATGATAATCTGCCCATTATTGTTTGGTGTTTCTAATGCAGTCCTTGGGGAGAAACAAAATGAACAGAAAAAGACGTCTTTGTGCATTGTTGGTTCTGCTTGAGGGTCTCATGGGATTTTAATTTCTAAAAGTAAGTAGGGAGGTTTGGTGTCATGGAACAGCATACCTGGCTGTCTCTTACTGATGGGCCACTGCCCATTTCATGCCTGATTGGCCAACAGAAGTGGATTTAAATCTCAATGCACTGAAGCTGTGTGTGTATAAAATACTGAATGCTGGAAGCAAAATACTTTCACAATTGAGAAACTAAAGTTTAAAAAAAATTCTTCCTAAGATATAGCCGTAGATTTTTTT
>NW_006408579.1:1775114-1836076 GCF_000296735.1 Chrysochloris asiatica
AAATTCATCAAATTGTAGCAATTCACATTTGTATCCTTTATCAAAATGTTTTAATCTTACGCTAGTCGAATTCTGATCATAAGCCATTGAAGTTAGGTCAAATGGGCACTATCTGCAAGTTTGGGCATTCTTGTGCATCTCCCTTCACTTTATTTATAACAGCTGGACGCTTCACTCTCAGCTCTAACCCTCCATTAGTCCTAGATAGATTTTTATGCCAAGGATATATTAAAAAGTGAAGAAAGCTCAAAAGTTTAATTAGTAGCTTAAATTACAATTAATTTAGCCCTATATTATTTCTTGAGTTAAGCCAAACAAAGGCCTAAAGCAGGAGGTGGAAAACATTTGATCTTTCTCAGAGGAGACTGGAAAAGTGAATTGACTTGATCGATGGAATGGAAAGCAGAGTCAAAATTATGCTGTGTTGTGTCTGCAATGCCTACGATTCCTGCCCATCTCCAAAGGATATGTATGCTTTGCTGCAGTCTCTTCCCCGATTCTGCTTAGCATGCTACCTTGCCCCTTTGTTTAGATAATAATTTTGGGGGTTGAATCATATATACCACTTCAAAGACATTCCAAGTTAAAGACTGTCTTACTCTTTCTACCTAAACTCTTCTCTTCAATTCACTTCTCCCAGTAAATGCATCTAAACTCAGAACTCATCGTTGACAGTTATGTTGTCCAATACAGGTAACCACTAGCCAAAGTGGGTATTGAACATTCAAAATATGACTATGACTAGTCTAATAGTGGCAATGTAGGATAAGTATTGGATTGCTAACTACTAGGTCAGCAATTCAGATCCACCAGCTGCGGTGGGGGTGGGGGTGGGTTGGATGAGACTTTCTGCTCCTATAAAGATTTATACCCTTGATAGGGTGGCTGTGAGTTAGAATCTACTCAATGGCCGTGGGTTTGGTTCTGACTCTGTAAGTGTAAAATGTGCACCATATCTCAGAGACTTAGAATGAAAAAAAGTATTTGAGATAATCTCATTAGTAATTGTGATTACATGCTGACATAATAGTATTTTAGATAGATTGGCTTAAATAAAATTGTTGTTATTAAGTGCTGTCAAGTCGGTTCTGACTCAGTGACCCTATACAGAGTTTCCAAGGCACGGCAGGTAGTTTTGAACTTCTGACCTTATGGTTAACAGTCCAGTGCTTATCCTACAGTGCTATATCAGAGTATTAAAATTAATTTTACTCGTTTCTTTATTATTATTTTTTTAATGAGGCTGCTGGAAATTTTCAAGTTTCATGTGAGGTTAACATACTTTTGGGGGGTAGCATTGCTGTAGACACAAACACTGCCTTGAGTTACCTCTTTAAGAGGTTGTATCGCTTTGCTAAACTTCTATGTGTTTATACCCTATCACCTCACCTAAACCGTTAATGCCTTAGGAACATGGCCTGTATTTCATTCTTTCTTGAGTCCCCAGCCTCTCTAGCATGATATTTGATATTTTGGTATTTGCTTGGTGTTGTTTTTAATTGCCGTTAAGTTGGTTCCATCCCATGGCGACCCTGTATAGGATTTCCCGAGGAGCAGCTGGTGAGGTTGAACCACCAACCTTGTGGTTCAAACCGTCTTTGCACTCCAGCGCATTAACCCAAGCACCATACTAGCTTGGAAATGGGCTTAGTGTAATTCTGCCTTGTAGTTGTTGTTAAGTACCGCGGAGTCGGTTCCAACTCATAGTGACCCTGTACAGGGTTTCCGAGGCTGTAAATCTTTACGAGAACAGAATGTGTCATCTTTCTCCCTTGGAACAGCTGGTAGTTTCAAACTACTGACCTTAAGGTTAAGAAAATGCAAATTACACTGTGTGCGGAGGGTTGCTTTTTCAAAGGGTTTTTATGTAGTTTTTTATTTACTCCAAAAAGATTACTATTTCTCTGAATGTGTTGTTAGGTGCTGTTGAGGTGGTTCCAACTCATAGCTACCCTTTGCACATCAGAACGAAATCTTGCACGGTTCTGCACAATCCTCACAATTGTTGTTATATTTGAGCCCATTGTTGCTGCCATCACGTCAGTGCATCTCATTGGGAGTCTTCCTGTGTTTCACTTACCCTCCACTTTGCCAAAAGGAGCTCTGTTAGCTTACTGGTTACCAATCCAGCTGCTAGCTTCAAGGTCAGAAGTTTGAAACTACCCAGTGGTTCTGCAGAAGAAAGATGAGGCATTCGGCACCCATAAAGATTTACAGCCTTGGAAACCCTATTCAGGTTTGCTTTGAGTCAGAACCGACTCCATGCATATTACCACCATCACCACTTTACCAAGCATGATGTCCTTCTCAGAGAAGGTCCCTTCTGACAACGTGTCCAAAGTATGAGAGAAAATCTCGCCATCCCTACTTCTAAGGAACATTCTAGCTGCACTTCTTCCAAGACAACTTTGTTTGTTCTTCTGGCAGTCCAGTGTATTTAAAATATTCCTCATCAATAATAATAATAATAAAAATGCATCAATTTTTTTAAAGTCTTCGTTATTCAATGTCTAACTTTCACATGCATATGAGGCTATTGAAAATACTATGGCTTGGGTCAGGCTTACCCTTAGTCTTCACGCTGACATCTTTGTTCTTTAACACTTTACAGAGGTCTTTTGCAGCAGATTTGCCTAATATAATAGTCACTTAATTTCTTGACTGCTGCTTCCATGAGTGTTGATTATGGATCCAAGCAAATTGAAGTCTTTGACAACCTTAATCTTTTCTCTGTTTATCATGATGTTATTTATTGGTACAGTTGTAAGGGTCTTCATTTTTTTACATTTCTTTACATCTTCTGAACTAGATTTTAATCCAGGGGTCCTTGCAGATGTGCCAGAACTCCCTGCTACAAATAACTAGCCAAGAACAATGGTGTTAATTGATGTCTACAAGTTGCAAAGAGCCCCAAGTTGCCACCCTAAAAATATTGAAGAAGAACCTAGAGATTTGTATCCTTCTGGTTATATTGTTATTGTTGTGTTTCATTGGGTCAATTCTGACTCAATTACCTTACATGACAGGGTGGAATTGGCCAATACCATTTCCTGGGCTGTAATTTTTACAGCAGCAGATTATTCGGGTCTTTTCTTCCACAGAGCCGTTGGGTATATTTGAACCACCAACCTTCCAGCTAGCAGTCCAGTGCTTAACTATTTACCACCAGAGCCTGCTTCACGTGGGCATGTTGTTGTTGTTAAGTGCTGTCAAGTCGATTCTGACCCATTGTGACCTTGTATAGGGTTTCCAAGGAGTAGCTAGTGAGCTTGAACCACCAACCTTGAAGATAAAATGGCTTTGCAGTCTGACACATTACCCCACAGCGCCGCAGGTAAATAAGACAAGTTGGTTCCAGTGGTTCCCAACTTTAAGCCAAGCTTGAAAGAAGAGTGCCAGAGCCAACCATGTTGCCAAGTAATTGCTAAGAATTCCTACCAGATTACCCTGATTCCCAAAGCACCTGAGAAAAGTACTGTGGGCTTGACCCTTTAAAATTCCTACAATTTTGTAACTAGCTTGTAGCTGAACATCATGCACATGATTTCTCTAGACAGGCTATATTATATCTAAAACAGTCATTTTTCTAGTTCTCTTGGAGTCCTGGTGTGGCACTGTAGGATAAGCACTGGACTGCTTACTGCAAAGATTGTGGTTCAAACCTACCAGCCACTTCTTGGAAACCCTATACATGGTTGCTATGGGTCCTAACCAACTCAACAGCACTTAACAACAGGAGAATCTGACCCTTGGGTTGATTTTCCCTGGGTTTCGTGACCAAAGGATCCCTGAGCCATTGTTTTCAGTTCATTTGTTAAGACATTTATAAGAATTGAGAGGGAGATTTATTAGTATCTCTGTGGTAGAATATTGCTACTCAGGTGCCTGCATTGTTGCTATAACCAATCCATAGAGGACTATATCCTTTGGCAGCATGCTTGAAATGAGTGATTCATTAGAGAAGTAGTTAGAAGGATTTGTAATGACAAAAATTTAGAAGCACGAGTGGTCCCATCTGCTCAGAATCCCCAGGTAGTCAGCAGCAGAACCCCATGAACCAATTCTTCATGAGATTGTTGAATCAAGGGAGATTAAGGTGACAAGAGACGGTCCATGCACTGAGTAATTTCTTTGATTTTTCTCTCTGAGATTGGGTTTGGGTTTGTGGGTGTGGCACTGTGGATTATTGTGCCAGACTGCAAAGCTGTTTGAACTGCAAGATCGGTACTTCAAGCTCACCAGCTGTTCCTCGGAAACTCTATACAGGGTCACTATGAGTCGGAGCCAACTCGACAGCACTTAACAACAACAACAAACACATATACTCCCTTGAACTTCAGTCCCACAATCTACAGCGAGGTTTCTAAGAGCCATGGATATCGGGTTAGAATTCCCAGTCTGTGAAATAAATTATTTTCTTAGGCAGCTTGAGTCCCAGTTTCTGCCTGCTGTCCAGATGTATCTGTTTAAGAGGTCTCTGCTATTCTCAAAGCAGCCCTAGTTTGGATGATAAAATATACAACTGCCCTACCAAGAGTAGAAAGGAGCCCTGGTAGTACATTGAGCATTGGGCTATTGACCAAAAATTCGGCAGCTAAAATCTACCAGCCGTTCCACTGGAGAAATATGAAGCAGTCTGCTTCCATCAAAATACACAGCCTCGGAAATTCTGTGGAGCAATTCTCTGTCCTATAGGGTCAGAATTGACTCCACATCAGTGAGTTTGGTTGGGATGGTGTCCTGGTGTGGCACTGTGGAATAATGCACTGGGCCACAAAGTTTGAACCTCAAGGTTGGTGGTTCAAATTCACCAGCCACTCCTTGGAAACCCTGTACAGGGTCACTATGAGTCGGAACCAACTGAAGGCACATAACAACAAGAAGAGGGGATATTCTCCCCCTCAAACTCACATATCCCTGCTTATCCTATAACATCCACCCAGCCCCACCCCCTCCTCACAGGGGAGATGGGCTTCATCTAAATGCAAATCCATTGCTGTCCAGTTGATTTAAACATGCTGGCCTTGGATCCTAGTATTTAACCCACTGTACCACCATAGTGATTGACCAGTTAAGCCTGCAACCATCTCAGCATGCAAGCATTCCTCAGGCTTAGATCATAATGCCTCTGGAATCAGAGACTGCCCAGAAAAAGAGTATCATCTCCAAGAGTCCAACAAACTGTCTTTGCCTTTGAGTTGACTCATGGTGTGTCCGTGTGTATTAGAGTAGAACTGTGCTCCATAGGGTTTACAGCTGCTGATTTTTCAACAGTAGATTCACCAGGCCTTTCTTCTTCTTCAGTTAGCTTCCAGCTTAGTCTGGAAGCTCTGCTGAAACCTGATTCAACATGGAAGTCTCCACTGACAGATGCTTGGTAACTGCGAATAAAGTAAATTAACTGGGAATCAAACCCAGGTCATCCTCATTGAAGGGTAGAGTTCAACCACTGAACCATCACTGCCCCCCTTAAAGAATCTCCTTCTCTGTAATTCCTTCCTTTGGATGCCTTCATGAATGGAGCCTTTTATTTGCATATGGAATTGCCTCGTGAGTATTTGGAGATGGGAGATGAGCGGAATGAGAAAGACTTGGACTGGGAAGGTCCTCAAAGAGTCTGGGGGGTGGGAATGCTAGAGGAGCAACTGAATCCTGAGAATGATGAACACCAACTGCCACTGGCATTTCCTTGGAAGACTGTATTCCTTGGACTTCAGGTTTTTCCTTACTTTTCTCTGGGCCAGCAGTTACCATGGCAACACAGTGTCTGAGAACTTCTAATTACATCTGTCTGCTTCTCCTAGAACCCTACAGAGCCACACATATGGAGATTTCATTTAGCCCAGAGTTTCTAGCTGGGTTTTAACCCCTTCTGCATTTCTTGGCCTGGAAATTGAGGGGTGTTGTAGCAGCACTACCTGAAGATTCCTAGGCTTTGCCCTTGTTTTTAAAGTAGAGAAGCATGCTGCTGTATTATTCAGGCTCTCCCAGTTCCATTGTGTTCCATTCTCCCATCTGACCATTCTGTCAAATGGGCTCATCTCTCAGTTGAGCATCACAGTTCCTTTTAGACGCTCAGTTCCAGGGCCTATAAACCACTGGGCAGAGATCAACCTTGTCCTTCCTTCTTTCACTGCACCCCAGCCTACTTTAAGATTAGCCTAGTGGATGAGCCAGAGGAAAGTGCTTGGGGGAGACACCTGGAACATTTTGGAAGTGGAAGGGGGTAGAGCAAGGCAAGATGCTTTTTCTTCTAATCTCACCAACCTGCTTTCCTTATACCTCAAAGCTGAGTCCCTTAGTTCCTGAGAAGAATGAACACAAAACACAGCTGTCTTAGCTAGTAAGCCCTTTTCACAATTCCTCTTGGCTTCTTCTCACTTGCTGCTCATCATATCTGTTTCTTCTGTGTATAGTCCACCAAGGTGTCCAGCTGCTCTTTGACTGCCTTACCCAACATTCTGTAGTCCTCCAGTTTGGCTCTCCTTGAGTTAATTCACATTTCACATTGCCTCTTCTGTCCTCTTTCATCTCCATCAAATTCTCATCCCCTCAGCATATCTCAACACTTGCTGTTGTTGGTAAGTGCCTTCAAATCGGTTCTGACTTAACAGTGACTCTGTGTAGTTTCTGAGGAGCAACTGGTGGGTTTGAACCACCAGCCTTGCTGTTAGCAGTCCCATGTATGTCCTACAGCACCACACTAGGACTCCATAGGATATATGTGGAAGCCATTCTAACTTCCCCCTTTTCTCTTCTTTAGGTTATTTTAACAAAAGGACATGCCCTGGGAGGGAGCAGCCTTAAGAAAGGAATTGGCACAGGATCCCTACCCTAAGTCCCCAAGGCAGTTCAATCTGCCCTTTAAAGCTTTCCACCAAAGTTGGTAGAACCTACAGAAGAACTCTGGGAACATAGTGGCTCTGAAGGATAAGCACTGAACTGCCAACCATGAAGTTGGTGCTTCGAGACCACCAGCCTAAACATTCCATGGGAGAAAGATGAGTCTTTCTGCTGCCGTAAAGATTTACACCTTGGAAACCCTATACAGGGTTGCTGTGAGTCGGAACCAACATCACTCAACAGCAAAATAAAAAAACCTCTAAGATAGTTCTTGTCCTGGGAAGATAAACTTCACACAAACAAATGTAAAAAGATAAGTGGTCCTTGAATAGTTAAACATAAAATTACCATATGGTCCAGCAATCTTACTCCTAAGCTCATAGCCAAAAGAATTAAAAGCAGGAGTGCAAATAAATACTAGCATACCTTGGAAACCCTATGCTATGAATCGGAACCAACTCGACAACACTGTTCATTACAGCACTATTCATAATAGCCTAAATGTCTATTAACAGATGAATGGGTAAACAAAATGTTGTTACATACAATAGAATATTACTCAGTCAAAAATAAATGAAGTTATGATGCATGATACTGCATGGATGAAATTGAAAGTGTTGTTAAGTGCCATTGAATAGGTTCCAATTCATAATGATCCTCTTTAGCCTTTCCAAGGAGCAACTGGAGAGTTTGAATCATCGACCTTGTGATTCAAGCCAATCTTATGGTAGAGTGCTTATCCTGTAGCGCCACACCAGGACTGAGTGAAGTACGGTAGCCATGAGAGGATAAATAATGTATACTCTGACTTACATGAAATATTTAGAGTAGGCAATTATATGATATAGTCCAAAGTTGATTAGACACAGTGCATAAGGGGCACGGAGCTTCTGTTAGGGAAATGAAAGAATTTGGAAATAGTTAATGGTAATGGTTAAATAACATGATAAACATAATTAATGTCACTGGCCTGTATGTGTGAAAATTGTCAAAATGACAAGTGATTTGTTATCTATATATTTACCACAATAAAAATAAATGCTCAAAATGAGCTCAATAAAGAGGAATAAAAATTCAGAGAAGGAAGGAGGGCTTCATCCTATAAAAGGAAACTGTCTCAGAGAATGGAGTGGTGTAACTTTAGCAAACCTTGAAGGACGGAGAGAATTTGGGCAAGCCAGACAGGAAATCAGACTTCCCAGGTGGTAGCATTATTTTTTTAGCTGATCTTACAGGACAGTCTCTGCTCATCTGAAGGTTAAAGAAACGTCTAACAATACCTCACGGTGCTGACATTTTCAAAGAGTAATGAGTTCTCTTTTTAAAATGTAGAACCCCAGAAGCCCTATCTTACTTTATTTTGTCTGTTTAATCTACTGTGGCTAAGGCTCCCTGTAGCCAGAGTTCCTGAGAATTAGAGGAAAGATGGAGATCATTAGAGGTGAGGAAACCAAAGGATCTTGAGGCCATGTGAATAATGAAGTCACCCAGAAGACAGGAAGGAGACTAAGCCATGTGCCAAAGACCGTGTTAACTGTGGCCATGTCAAGTCTGTAAATAACAGTGTCAAGCAGACAACTCAGAACCACATCATGTGACCATCTACCTTGGAGAACAACAGTTTAGCTTTCTGTTTGGGGGAGCCACATATAAATTGAGGTAATGGGGAAAAGCCACAGATTTGCTGGGGGTACTAAGTTTTCTACATAGTGGATTCCTTCCCTAGTATATGGTATCAGGAGCTACCCCCAAACCGAAAACCGCTGCCATTTAGTCAATTCTGAGATAGGACAGAGTAGAACTGCTCTTTATAGAGTTCCCCAGACTGCCAATCTTTACTGGACTAGACAGCCTCATCTTTCTCCCATAGAACAGCTAGTGGGCTCGAATGGCCAGCATTTGGCAGCCCAATGGTGAGCCCCACAGCACCACAAGGGCTCCTTAGGAACTATCCAGTGTTGTGTTCACTTAAATTGAATGGAGTCCAGGGCAAAAGGGATGGAGAGGAGAAGTTCATAATTCTTAGGCTATATCCATGCCTTATCTGCCCTCTACCAAATTGGGAATAAATCCCACATTCCATTCAGAATTCCAAATAATGTGAGTACTAATTGGTTCAGGGCTTGGGAAAGTTGGAGAGGTAGAGGGCTGGCTGGTGGGGATAGAGTGACAGGAATGTGCAGGGATGTTGGTCCAGATGGAGCAGGCACTGCAGGGGATAGGTCTAGAACTGGCTCTCCTGGAATTCACCCACTGCTGCCCTAGAGCTTGCTGTCTCCCCTCTTTGAATTGTGGATATTGGGGTTTAGATGTCTTTTGATTCTTTAGCTTTTAATCAGCTATTTTCTCTGGACTACATGTGGAAATAATTAGAGCATGAATGCTGAGTAAATGTGAATTGAACCCTGGCAGCCCCAGACATACTTCAGTGACAGGTTTTTGGCAAGAATGAAGAATTGTGAATCTCATGTGAATTTCCTATAGCCATTCTCTCTATTTTTTTTGTCGCAAGGCAAACACAAGCAGAATAAAAATTTTATTAATAGCATTCCAGGGCAGTAGAGGGTTCCAACTAGTTAACTAGGAGTAAAGTTAGGTCACAGGGTTGCACCCTGATGATCCAGCGACCCTGTTTAGGGTTTCCAAGAACAGTTAGTGAGTCTGAACTGCTGACCTTACGGTTACAGTCCAGTGCTTATCCTATAGAACCTCATCAAGACTTAAAAGGATTGAGGGGACTGAAATCCAGTTTGCACCCTGGTTACCAAGCCCTGCATCCTGGTCTGGGGATGTGCCTTTTCAGAACTACAAGTGACCCCTTGTGGGCTCATGGCAGCCTCCTCTATCCCTGCTCTTTCCTCTGCGCGTTCTAGAGCTTCATCTCCTCAGCTGCCCTCAGCCCTCCTCTCTCATCTTTTCCTTCCAAGCTCATTTGCTTCCCTGGCCCATTTCTCATTCTCTCATGGAGGACTCCAGATGTGCATGTCTAGTCCTTATTTCTGTCAGTGGGGTGTTTCAATGTTCCCACAGCTTCATGTCAATAACTGACTCATCATTGTCTGCCCCACATCCACTGGGCGCCCTTCCCAGGACTCCCTCTCAGATAGGCCCATGGAGCCAAGATCTTGGCAGCATCCAAGATGCTTGCCTTCTTTTCTTTTATCCAGTATGTTGCCTGATCTTGTTCTTTACAGATTTCTCTTGGATTTCTTTCTTTGTCTATATCCATACCACCACCACCTTACATGAGAGCCTCATTACCCTAGGCCCTTTTTGATTTCTCTGTGCCCTCAATTCCTCCTCACCCTCTGTCCTTCCCAGCCTCCTGTTCAATAACTTTTAAGACCCTCCAGGCTCTATATACAGCCAGTCACTTTAGTTTGGGTAAGGAGGTTAGTTACTTGAGAGATATTTCAGATACATCTGAAAAGGTAAATTCCAGAGTTTCTAGTTCTTAAAATTCTAACAATTCAAGAGACTTAAGTTAGACCCTACCATTGTTTCGGGCTCTGCTCAAGTTCTACTTCTCCCATGAAGCCCTTACCCATAGAGACTGCTCCTATTTACTTCAGGACAGCATCGCTCAGTATATGTCTCTGTTAGTTTTATGTTACCAAATAGGGTAGCAACACCGGTGAAAACAGAAGCCTTACCCTGTACTTTTAGATTTATGCCAGAGTGCTGATCACAAAGTGTTAATGTTGCTTGGTTGATATTATAGACATCAAATATGCTTTTACTGAAATTGAGTAGAAGACTCTCGACACACACATTGGCTTTTTAAATAGACAAGTCTTAGACAGCCAGAGAATGGGAAATGAATACTGTGCTCAAACTTAACTGAAATTCACGGTGGTGAGTTGTCTGGATTAGGTTTCCACTGAAGCAATATGAAGAAGTGGAATGATAAAATTGTGAGTAGTTTTTGTTTGTGTGTATGTTTGTTTATAAAAAGCAGTCTTCAAGATGGACATTAGGTCTTGGGAATTTCCAGAGATCACAGTGAGGACTTAAGTCAGATCAGCCCTGCTCAATAGATAACCTCTGGTAGTCTCTGTCAGTAAGGGTGGAATCAGTGGATGCCTTGTGTTGGGAAATAAAAGGGACAAAGAACTTAGTTTCACCTTTATCTTTGGTTTCTGGAAAATGTGCCCATTCCAACTCATAGCAACCTCATAGGACACAGTAAACTGTACCATAGGGTTTCTGAGGCTATAACCTTACTAAAGCACATTATCAGGTCTTTCTCGTGTGGAGCAACTGATGGGCTTGAACTGCTGGCTAACCTTTTGGTGCATGACTAAGTGCTGAAACATTGTGCCACTAGAGTTCCTTTTCTGGAATATAGCCTTTGAATTTCTCCATCAACCAAAATGTCTTTGTTTTTGTAAAATAGCCAGGTAACACTCAAATATGTTCAAATGAGTTGGGGATACACAGGCCCCACCCTGAGAACTAACATCAGGAAGAGAAGAAGGCATAAACCATACAACCATGATGAATCTATAGTTATTGTTGTTGTTGTTATGTGCCGTGGAGTCGGTTCCGACTCAGTGACCCTGTACAGGGTTTCCAAGGCTGTAAATCTTTACGGGAGCAGAAAGCCTCATCTTTCTCCCACGGAATGACTGGTAGTTTCAAACTGCTGACCTTGAGGTTAGCAGCCCGATTCGTAACCACTACGCTACCAGAGCTTCTTATATATATTCATTAAGGCCCATTAATCTTCCTGTAACTATTACAAGAAATCCTGGAGCTTGGAGCATTCTTTTTGGGGAGCTTCCTGAATTAGAACATCCATGCACAGGGGGAGGGTGGCATGTCCCTGGGGACAGCAGAAGTCTCTTGCTGGGAATGCCCCCAGATCTTTCCTGATGCGTCTCTTCACGTTTATCTTTGTGGTTATAGATAAATGGATAACTTTAAGTACTGTCTCTATGAATCCTGTGAACCACTCAAGGGAATTAGTGAACCCACAAAGGGGCTCTGACTTAGCTTGGGGTCACTAATTAAGAAAAGGGTTTGTTTGACCTGACCCAGGGTGGCCAGGGCTATGTTCTGACTTAACTGTAGGTAGTTTGGGTCAGAGAGGGAGTGCCATGTGAAGTGGTTGGAGATGAGGATGATAGAGATGTGGGAAGGTGAAGCCAAGGTCCACATCCAGGTAGAACTTGAACTCATGATGATCCTTATCGTGAAGTTAGGGATGTTGGTGTGATTCCCCCCTCCCCCCTTGCCCCTTCAGTAGCATAGCTGGCAGGACTGGGAGACACCCCAACTCATACTGTAGAACAAGGCAGCCTACAGCCCTGCTCAGATCCACCTGGGTTTGAATCTTACCTCAGCCCTGAAAGAAATCTTGGAGTCAAAGTCTTCTCATTGCAAACAGGTATGATACCGCAGCCTCACAGAAACTCATGAGATTATTTGTAGTCCAGTGTGAAAAGGCCTGACAGGTTTTTAACTCTTTAAGTGCTTAGTAAGTGCTCTGGTAGCGTAGTGGTTACAAATCGGGCTGCGAACCGCAAGGTCAGCAGGGTCAGCAGTTTGAAACTACCAGCTATTCTGCGGGAGAAAGATGAGGCTTTCTGCTCCCGTAAAGATTTACAACCTCGGAAACCCTGTACAGGGTCGCTATGAGTCGGAACCAACTCCACGGCCCATAACAACAACATACATCTGAAATGACTAGAAAAGACCACTGCAGAACCTGAGCTTACCATTATGTATGCTGTATCTGTTCCACCTCAAGGAGACCTGTGTATGGAGGCATTCCAACGAGGGCAGATATAAGAAGTTGGGAAGGTGACAGGCCTACCATATGAAATGGTCTAAGTCAATTTAGTGTCTTCAGTCTGAAAGGTGAACACTTGGAGAACTGACAGAATCTGTAAAATAATAAAAAACGTGATTAAGGTAGACAATACTGTCTCATTGGAAATCTATAGTAGGAATTTCCAAGTAAGAGTTTCTGCAAACAGTTCACGCTCCATTACTAACTAATGGGTTAGAGGTTCAGGTCCACCAGAGGCACTTTACAAGAAAGGCCTGGTGATCTGCTTCTGAAAAAATCAATCATTGAAAGCCCTCTGGAAAACAGCTCTACTCAGAGACACACAGGGTCACTAGGAATCAGAACTGACTCACAGCAGCTGGCTTACTAGTTTAATTTCCAGGCACATCTGTGCATCATTACATAACGATTAGAAAATATCTGAAACTTGTTATCCCAGAAACTGTACTAGAGGTTGAATATAGAAATTAATATTAAAAAAATAAAACAACCCACACCCATTGCCATCCAGTTGAATCCAACTCACAGCAACACTAGAGACAGAATACAACTGCTCTCTGGGTTTCTGAGCCTAAATCTTTACAGAAGTAAACAACCTCATCTTTTTCTTGAGGTAGGTTTGAACTGCCAAACTTGCAATTAGCAGCCCAATGCATACCTCACTACACCAGCAGAACTCCTAGGACTTAATACAAGAGTACATTAAGTAATTCTTGGATGACAAACCCCTAACAGACCCTTTTTTTTAATCTAAAAGTTAATCCTTTTGCGAGATGCATCCGTATTTTGATGACATGGAACTCAGCCATAATACCTTCCTTGAAGCATACTGAGTGCCCTTGTCACTGACCACAAACCTGAATGGATTCCAAGTGACATTTTGTATAAAAAACATTTATTAAGCATCTTCTCAGGCAGTAAACTGCAGTGGGTCTGTGGGTAGCCGCAGTGTGCAAGATGCTTAGAATCTATTTCAGATAAACCATATGTGCATAAAATATTAACTATGGGTCTGACTAATAGACTAAAGGCTTAAAAGCCATTCTGGAATGATCTTATTTATGAAGAAAATAATGGATAGATGGAGAATTGGGTTTACCATGAAGCTAATTCAATTTAAAGCTTTAGATTCTTCACTTGGAAGGCTCCTTCCCAAGCCATATGTATCCAATTTCACATTCATAATTGTATATTCAAGCCCCTCAAATTGTTTAAATTTCAGGCTTAAAGCCTGCCTCTGGTCCTGCTTACAACGTTGCTGGTCGTGAGCACACAAGAGGGGAGGGACATGCCTACTACAGAGCAACCTCAGAGCAAATATTGGAAATTAACCCTGCAACAGGAATTGATGGAATGGAAAATTTTCAAGAAAGTGAGGCGTCACAGGAGGCACTCATTCATCTTTGCCAAGAAATTTGGAAGACAACTATCTGGCTTACTGATTGGAAGAGATCCATATTTGTGGCCATTCCAAAGAGAGGTGACCCAACAGAATGCGGAAATCATCGGACAATCTCTTTAATATCCCATGTGAGTAAAGATTTGCTAAAGGTAATACAGAAACGGCTACAATCATACATTGACAGAGAACTTTCAAAGGTTCAGGCCGGATTCAGAAAAGGCCGTGAAATGAGGGATATCATTGCTGATGTCTGATGGATCTTGGCTGAAAGCAGAGAGTATCAGAAAGATGTTTACCTGTGCTTTATTGACTACACACAAAGGGTTTCAATTGTGTGGATCACGACAAGCTATGGACAACATTGCGAAGTGTGAGTATTCCGGAACATTTAATTGTGCTCATGAGGAATCTACCTGGACCAAGAGGCAGTTGTTCAAACAGAACATGGGAACACTGAATGGTTTAAAAATTTTAAAAGTGGGCACAAGATTGTATTCTTTCAACAGAACATGGGAACACTGAATGGTTTAAAATTAAGAAAGGTGTGCGACAAGGTTGTATTCTTTCACCATACTTATTCAACCCGTATGCTGAACAAATAATCCGAGAAGCTGGTTATATGAAGAAAAACGTGGCATCAGGATTGGAAGAAGACTCATTAATAACCTGCAATATGCAGATGATACAACCTTGCTTGCTGAAAGTGAAGAGGACTTAAAACATTTACTGTTGAAGATCAAAGAGCACAGCCTTCGGTATGGATTACATCTCAGTGTCAAGAAAACAAAAATCCTCACTCACCACTGGACCAATAAACAACATTCTTATCAACGGAGAAAAGATTGAAGTTGTCAAGGACTTCATTCTTCTTGGATCAACTATCAACACTCAAGGAATCAGACAACGTATTGCATTAGGCAACTCTGCTGCACAAGACCTTTTTAAAGTGTTGAAGAGCAAAGATGTCAGCTTGAGGACTAAGGTGCACCTGAACCAAGTCATGGTGTTTTCATATGCATGCGAAAGCTGGACAGTGAATAATGAAGACTAGAAGAATTGCTGCTATTGAGTTATGATGTTGGAGGAGAATATTGAAAGTGCCATGGGCTGCCAAAAGAACCAATAGATCCATTTTGAAAGACGTGCAGCCAGAGTGCTCCTTAGAGCCCAAGATGTCCAGACATATTGTCAGGAGGGACCAGTCACTGGAAAGGGATATCATGTTTGGTAGGGTGGAGGGTCAGAGAAAAAGAGGAAGACCTCCAACAAGATGGACTGGCCAAGTGGCAGCATCGATGGACTCAAGCATGACAACAGTAGTGAGGTTGGCCCAGGATCGGGCAGTGTTTCGTTCTGCTGTGCATAAGGTCACTATGGGTCGGTACCAACTTGATGGTACCTGACAACAACAACAATGAGAAGATTAAGCGTTGGAGTGCTAGCCACAAGGTTGGTGGTTCAAACCTACCAGTCACTTGTCAGAAGAGATATAAGACTGTTTGCTCTCATATTTACCACCTTGGAAACCGTCAGAGAAGAGTTCTATTCTGTCCTATACATGAATTGGAATCTACTCAATGGCAGTGGGTTTAGGTTGTTTTGTATGTTTGTTTTTGCTTCCTCCTCTCATTTGTGGGACTCACCAACACATTCATTCAGAGAATGAATGAAATACTGAAATGGTTTCATCCTTTCTCTTTGGCTCTCCCAGGCTTGTACTACTGGGTTCCCTTCATAGCAGCCTGGGAGCAGCCAGCAGCGTCCTGTAATATGCGCCACCCCCCAACTCCCCCTAAACGTCCAGGTCTGTCAATTCCTTTGTCCCAAGCCCCATGGTGTTCTGCGTATCATGAGGGGCTTTGGTGTACCTGTGAAGTTTCCATGACTAACTCTGGCAAAGCAAGAAGAGCCTTTCACACACAACAAAGCTGCTCTGTCACAGAATTGTGGCAAATGGAGCCAGAATTTCACCTTAGCATAAATTGAGAAGAAAGGAAAGAGTGGAGAGGACAGAGCCTACCCAGTTCAAATGCTATCTATTAAGCTGATAGTTTTATGGCTTTGCTCATAATCTAATCCTGCCAAAGCGTATTGTTCTTCAAGAAATTGTTTTACTTCAGAAGACCTTAAAAATATATATTTTTTAATTAAGATTCAAAGGGATTTTATATTCAAATTTAATGCTGGTGATCCCAGAAACTCGGATGCAATAGTAGCTCTCCTGGTGGCTTTGTGAATAGCTTGCTTTTTCTTGTGTTTGCAAAGGCTCCATTTCTGTTGCACAAAGAGTTTCCATTTTCTCAGTACCTTGGATCCCAAATAACACCTTTCCCGGCTGTTTGTAATGGTGCAGAGTGGCTTAGTGGAAAGAGGCCTGGAATTAAAATCCAGAGAGCTAGAGGCCAGACTCCACTCTGCAACTGAGAGCTCTTAGACCAGTCATATGTGGCTGTGAGCTTTAGATGTGAAATCTGGAAGGGCCTCAGAAATAACCTCTGCCTACTGGTGTGGCACTGTGCGTTAATGTGCCAGAGTGCAAAGCCATTTGAACTGCAAGGTGCTGGCGGTTCAAGCTCACCAGCTGCTCCTTGGAAACCCTTTACAGGGTCCCTATGGGTCGGAATCGACTCGATGGCACTTAACAACAACAATCATCTTAAAAGTTTTGAGGATAAAAAACAGTAGTAAAAAGCACAGTGATAAAATAGCTGTACACATATATAGTGACTTCTGGTGTGGCGCTGTAGGATAAGCAGTGGACGGTGAACCACAAGGCTGGTGGTTCAAACCCACTAGCTACTCCTCAGAAACCTTATACAGGGTCGCTCCGAGTTGCAACCAACTCTACAATACTTAATGCCAACAACAACACACACACTTATATATATTACCATTATTATCATGCAATATTGCCCAGAAAGTTTATACCTAGTTACAGGAATTTCATCAAGTCTTTTACTAAAGGGAATTTTTATTATGAAAATTAAGCACAAGACCAAAGCCCTAGAGCTTGGTTTGCTACTATACTTAATGAAAACAAGGTGGAGACAAGGAGATGATGCAGAGGATAAATCCAGAAACATGATGTTGCTCCATTTGGGGACAGGTATTTTGTCAATTTTTATTAGTCTATTAAGGTGTCCACATTTCCAGAACATAACTTCTTTCACCACTCAACCAGTCGCTTTCAGAGTTACATTCAGATTTATATAACGGACTTTATAGTAATGCAACATGCCATCTATGCATAGAAGAAACTCTCTTATAGCCTTGGAATGTAATGCCCAAAAGTCTTATGGTGGTAAAACAAACAATTCAAGTTAATTTGTAAAAACTGCTCTGTATCTTCCCCCTGTAGCGCTCTCCCTTGGTTATACCCTGTAGGAGAACATTGAGGCTCTGGTGTCAAAACGACAACCCATGATCCATTCCATTGACTCAGCTCTGGCTTTGTACCTCACAGAGCTTTTCTCAATCTCCAATTCTCCCTTGTCTTTTACACCAGCTGCCACCATATTCGTTGCATCTCATGAGCACCCCATGTGTGTCCGAGTAGAACTGTGCTACATAGGGTTTTCAATGGCTAATGTTTTGGAAGTAGATCACCAGGACATTCCTCTAAGATAACTTTGCGGGGACTGACAAGTAACCTTTCAGTTAGCAGCCAAGTGTGTTAACTGTTTGCAGCACCCAGGAGCTGCCTCATCTAGTCAGAGCCCTATGTGGAGCTTGTGAGGACAGTGAAGAGTCACACTGAGTTGTGGGTACTATGCTTAGTATCAGTAGCATTGGGCCGTAGCCCCTTGTCACCCCCAGCCAGATTGCTGCTTTCTTCTGGCAGGTTTCCTGCTTCCAGCCTTTCTCCATCAGGCTGTTCCGCACTTTGAATTGGAATTTCACATTTGAAGGGCCAGACACACATTAACATTCCAAAGCACCACATTCATTCATTTTGTCATCTGCTTGATTCAAACCTTCCTTGGCCCCCACTGCCTATCACATCCTTGTATCACTCCCTCAGATCAACTGGCGAGACCCTCTCCACCTGCCAAGAATCACCCTTGCCTGTCTGTTTTCCTGGCCAACAAGCCTCCCCACCAGGCAGCCAGCACTTAACCCATGAGCAAGTTCATCCCCTGATGAAATGTTTTTCTCCCCCACTCAGAATCAGCTAATCGCTCAGCAAACCCCTTAAGACCTCTTTACACCCCAAGGACATTTACTAGGAGCTGGGGGAGGGTGTGTGTATGCAGACAAGATGGGGCTTGGAGAAGGGCTTTCAATGGTACAGAGGCCTGCTCGTTGGGAAACTTTCTTCTTTGATGATTGCTATCTTAAAGCATTGGCTGTAAATGGGAAGAAGTACGGAGGACTTTCAGGGTTGAACCTAAGAATCGTGTCTCAGTGGGCACATCCCCAGTTCTCAGCGTGTGGGGTCCCTATTCTCACACCCCCAGGGAGGGAGAAGCTGATGGAGCTAAGACTGTACTTCTGCATTGCGGCTCTGGGCTCTGTTGAGACAGAGAGAGGTTGCCACCTATTGACAGATATGTCACCTGCAAAAAAGAAGCCTGTGTAACTAATGACTTTCTCCCCTTTCTTGCTATGATCACTGGGGGGTGGGTGTCACTGGGGTTGGGAGAACCTTAGTTTCTCTTGTTGAGTTGGCCCTCCTGTTCTCAGGATTATCATTCCAGTGTAAGGGACAAAATAGTAGCATGACAGCCCATGAGGTAATGACAACATCTCAGTGGGAAAATGGTCTGAAGAGACCTCTGGATGTGTGGAAGGAGCACTCAATCGCTAAAGGAAAGGTCAGTGGTTCAAACCCACCAGCTGCTCTGCGGCAGTCTGGTTGCGTAGATTACAATCTTGGAAACCTGATGGGGCAGTTGTACTCTGTACCATGAGTTGGAATCAACTTGATAACAGTGAGTTTGGTTGTTGGGTGCGTGACCTCACACTGTGCTGCTTACAGCATATCTCACTCAATCCCCACAGCAGTTCTTTAAAGTTAGAGTCTCTGGGTGGTGACAACAGTTAATGCTATCTGAAAGACTGGGTGTTCAAGTCTTGATGCCTTAGAAGAGACGCTTGGCAATCTACTTCCGAAAAAATCAGCCATCAGAAAGCCCTGTACTGCAAAACTCTATTCTGACACACATGGGTCCCCTTGAGGGAAATAGATTCCAGGACAACTGGTTAACCGATTGCCTTCTGTAAGGGTCAGGATTCCCATTTTACTCAGGAAGAAACTGAGGCTTAAAGAGAGAGTACCTTAACCTATAGCCGTGGCAGGTAAGTAGCAGAGGTGAGATATGGGAATTCATATCTAAACCTCTGACCTACTGACTCCTGACGTTGCTAATTATACAGATTATTGTAGTTGTTAAGTGCCATCGAGTTGGTTCCAATCCATAGCGACCCTGTATAGGGTTTCCACGGAGCGGCTGGTGAGCTTGAACCACCAACCTTGCAGTTCAAACGGCTTTGCAGTCTGGTGCATTAACCCACAGCGCCACACCAGGACTCCATACAGCATAGCTGTAAATGCTAAAATTCTTGAAGACTTCTTAGCATTAAATCATCCAGATACGAAAATAAAATACGGATAACTGTTTTCCCTTAAAAACTGTTTCTCTCACAATGGGTAGAATCATAGCTGCCACGTTATAAATGATTTAACCTCTAAGGCTCAGTTCCCTCATTTATAAAATGAGGCTTGTTGTGTGCACCATCAATTCTGATTTACTGTAACCCTATAAGATACAGTAAAATTGCCCCATAGTGTTTCCAAAGCTGTAATCTTTAGAGAGGCAGATCACCAGGTCTTTTCTCCTGCAGAAAGACTGGTGGGTTCGAACCTCTAACCTTTGAATTAGCAGCCAAGTTCTTAACCACTGTTCCACCAGCACTCCTTAAAATGAAGGCAGTAAAAGCTGATGTATGACGTTGTTGTAGAGTTTAAATGGGATCATGTATAATAAAAGTCACTTAGCATTTTTTAATGGAATCTCAGTTGTCTGTTTTCTGAAAATCTGGATTAGAATCCTCAGTCTGTTCATTTTTAGTTTTGGGACCTTGGGCAAATCACTTAACCCTTATGATTGTCAATTTCTTCATCTAATAATAATAACAATGTACATGGTTTTGCCTGGTTGTCCACACAGTAAGATGAAATCATATGCAGTGTGTGAAAATACTTTTGCACATTTTAATTGTACTTCTCAAACATTGAAATCCTATTATGGCGCTATAGGATAAACACTGGACTACTAACTACAGTATCATTGGTTCAAACCCGCTAGCCGTTCCTCGAAAACCCTATACAAAAACAAACAAACAAAAACCCTATATAGAGGTGCTATGAGTTGGAACCGACTCAACGGCACTTAACCCAAATATTAGTTGCTGTCTTTTATTATAAAGTCTGTTGGCTCAAATGGATTTTTGAGAATCCTTTCTGAAAAAGAACTTGGGCTGTATTCACCATGTAAATAAGGAGGTTTTATTTTTATTTCTGACTAAAAACAACAGCATAAGGAAAATAAGGAGACTTGATTGCTACCAGCTATTCTGTAAAAGGCAGTGACACTAAGACCATTTCTCACTGACAGCTTGCTTTACTGTTTATGATGCACTCCCAAATACATTTTTTCAGCCCGATACTCCTTATTTATCAGAAATACGGTTTTAAAGGAGCTCTGGTAGCGTAGTGGTTACGAATTGGGCTGCTAATCTCAGGTTCAGCAGTTCGAAGCTACCAGCTGTTCCGTGGGAGAAAGCTGAGGCTTTCTGCTCCCGTAAAGATTTACAACCTCAGAAACCCTGTGCAGGGTCACTATGAATTGGAACCAACTCCACAGTACTGTTTTAACTGGTTGGCCATTGCCTTTTATCTTTTTAGTGTTGCTTTGCATTCTCAGGCACAGCTTCTACGGAGCCTAGTGAATATGCTTACTGATTTTATCTCCAATCCCTGTTTAGGAAACAACATTTCCCCAGTTGCCCAGCCTTCTGGGAATGATTTCCTCTTTTCTTCCCTGTTGACCAGCTTTATTGAATTCCCCTTAGCAACATCCCAAAAAGAATTGGTTTAGCAACAGCATGTGAACCAATGGAATGTGAGCCTCGGAAAGGTTTCCAGGCCAATAGGAGCGCTGCACGACAGGCAAGGCAAGCTGGCTTGCTTATTAGAGAAAATAATAATGACTGAGCCACCTCCAGATGGCAGCAGCTGTATTGGACACCGTGTCTGTGCTCAAGCATATGCTTTGTTTTTACTTTCTTGAGTCCTTCCTGGATATAAAGTATTTACTAATTATAAGAAGCTTACGGTTACAAACTTTGTAGGGTAAGCTTTCTGTAGGATATGGTAGACATGGCCTGGAAGTAGAATCTTCAGTTCTATCTCTGCCTTTATCACAGCCAGTTCCATTACATCATTTTGGCTCCTGCTATTTTTGTTTTTTGTCACAGCCAGTGCCCGCCCAGTAACTATGGTTATTGTTGTTAAGTGCCTTCAAGTCTGTTCCGACTCATATCGACCTTGTATAGGGTTTCTGAGGAGTGGTTGGAGGGTTTGAACCACCCACCTTGCAGTTCTAAATGACCTTGCGGTCCAGTGCTTGTCCAGCACCACACCAGCAGGGTTGGAGAAAACAGATTCTCCTTTGCTTAACCCCCACGATTACTAGGCTGATGGGTAAATGAGGTGGGCTGCCTTTCTGCTACCAATTAATGTAAGAGAAGGAATGTGTCTCCTACTGACCCTGTTTTCAGGTGGTGTAGACTGAAGCGCTTTCCTGCCTTATCGGTTCTGCTTCATACATCTGAACGGGATGCCTGTCCAGTGAGCGGTTTGAAGATAGTTTAGTCTTTCTTTGTCACGTGGTTTGCTTGTAGTCTTGAAGCACAAGGCAAATGTGGACAGGTGGCTTAATAGGACCATCATGAAAAATAGCAGGTCTATGTTTCCAGTGTTTTAGCTGTCCTCTCGTTGCCAATTTAGATGATACAACCTTGAACCCCACTCAGGTTTTGGTCCTTCAGATTGCCATATTTCTATCAAATGTTTAAATGTCTGCCTGGCTTACTCTTGCTCAACCATTAAAAGTCATATTTTCAGAAAGTCTCATTTAGTTCTCACCCTCCTCCTCTCCTCCTGCTCCTGTTACTTCTGTTATTGCACTTCCATTTTGCTTTCTAAATATCTCTTTAATCTCCCAGTTCCTCTAGAGAGTCATGTTGTTTCTTGAGGACAGGAACTATGTATGCCTTTATGTCCCCTGCCCTTTGTGTAGTGTTGGCACTACTCAATAAACATTTTAAGAAGAAAGGGAGCAAGAAAGGAAGTCCTAAGCTACAGGAAACCATTTTAGTGATACAGAATGAGGTGGATTTGGGCTGGAGCAGTACTGGGAAGTGTGATATTGACTATTTCAAACGCTTCAACACCATGAGCTCTGACACTCAGAGCCCAAGCCTGAAAGATGGTTGACGCCATTGACTCATCCTGTGATGGGTTCATCTCAGTAACATAGTTTCCTTTATGATTTTATGTTTCAGGAAGAACAAAGGAGCAAATCCAAGATCTGTGCCAATGTGTTTTGTGGAGCTGGACGGGAATGTGCTGTCACTGAGAAGGGGGAACCCACCTGCCTCTGCATTGAGGTGAGCCCTGAAGTGCAGAGGGAGAAGGCAAGGGCAGACACCACATGTAGCTACCTGACTGGAGCCAGCCGTCAGCAGAGCAGTGCCAACTACCTCATCAGCTCTATAAACACACACCTTAGTCTGTCTGAAAGATGGCGAATTTTACTCTGGGGGTTCAAAAATCAGATGTGAATGCAAAAATGTTTTGGATTTTATTTTTTCCTATTTAAAAAACATGTTTAACTTTTTAGATTTTTTAAATTATAAAATTAGCACATGCTTTCAGTAAGTCAAATAGTTTATAGCCATTTGTAAGGGTGAAGTTAATGATCTTCCCCAATAATTCTCCAATCTCAGTAATGTGAGGTAACCAGTATGAAAAGTTTGATATATATTGCTCTATATACTTGTTTGTTTGTTCTGCAGATATAGGAGTTCCTCCTATTGTATATAAAAGTGGAGTCACAATAGGTCAGACAACTTGAATTTTTCACTCATTAATGTCCTCATGTGGCACTGTGGGCTAATGCGGCAGACTGCAAAGCCGTTTGAACTTCAAGGTCAGCAGTTCAAGCTCACCAGCTTCTCCTCGGAAACCCTATACAGGGTCGCTATGGGTTGGAACCGACTCAATGGCATTTAACAACAACAACAATATATTATGGTCAAGCATCCAGATCAGTACTTTGACTTCTATTTAGGAGTGTTGGTGTTGTGCTATAGAATTAGCACTGGACTGCTAACTGCAAGGTTGACAGTTCAAACCCGCCAGAAACCCACCTTGGAAACCCTATACAGGGTTGCTATGAGTCAGAACCAATTTGATGGCACTTAACCTTAGTGGTAGCGTAGTGGTTACGAATCGGGCTGCAAACCTTAAGGTCAGTGGTTCGAAACTACCAGCTGCTCTGCGGAAGAGCTTTCTACTCCCGTAAAGATTTACACCCTTGTGAGACTGTCTACTCCCGTAAAGATTTACACCCTCGGAAACCCTGTACAGGGTCGCTATGGGTCAGAACCGACTTGACGGCACTTAACGACAACAACCTTAACAACAACAGCATATTTAGAAATATGAATGAACTGTAGCTGAACACTTAGGTTGTTTCATGCTTTGTTTTTTAAAAACCGTAAACAATAATGATCTTGGGTAAACACATTTGCATTGTTGTTAAGTACTGTCATATGGATGCCAACTCATAGTGATCCTATATAAGGTTTTTTTGAGGCTGTAAATCTTTGTGGGAAATACCTTATTTTCCTGTTTTCTGGGCTTTGGTATTCTTATCTGTAAATTGGAGAGACTGGGCTAGGAAACCCTTTTAGTTCAATGCTCTGTATTTCTTTTCACTCCCTACTACATCTGCGCAGCTTTGCTTTAGTGTCTTTATTGTTAGGTCTGAACTGTTTACCATCCCTTCTCCCCTTGAAAAACAGCAAGTCCAAACAAACTGGGTTTGCCTGGGACCTTGGCACTTTACATTGCCAAGACAGAACCCAGATGCCAGATGAACTTTATTCCATTTCCCTTATCATAGTGATTCTTTGTACTGTTTCACAAAGATTCATGTATGCCCTCACCTCTACCCCTAGCCTCACAACAGGAGGTGTGAGGTGAAGAGGAAAGCAGAATGGCCCCCAAATGCTAAACAGAACAGGAGAAACAAAGATCCTTGTACTCAGACCCCAGAAAAATTGGGCTGTATGTATGTGTTGGCCAGCCTTTCAGACTCTCCTTGGTCTTTTAGGCTCTCGTCACTCCCAGCTCTTGGCTCTGGCTGTTTTATGCCACAGTAAAATGCTAAGAGATCTTAGATCATCCAAAGACATCCAAAGTTACAAAGTGTCAGAGAATTCAGATTCCCGACTCCAAATTAGATACCCACTCTACAAATGTGATAGGGTAAGATAGGTATATTTCTTCACAGAGTAAAAGAAATGACCTTGCATTGTATCAGTACAGAGGATTGTAGTGGAATGTGAGGTTATGGGATGCCTCCAGCAACAAAGAGGTATGGTCACCCATGGCTAGAGATGAGACTTCCTGTGACCTGCTGGGAACATAGGCTCCATCTATGTTGGGGGGAAGTTCCCTCACAAGTGGCTCTGTGCATGTCCATGTGTGTTGGCATCCATGGCTGCATGGCATGACCACCCTCTGGTGGGTCTATTTCAGCAATGCAAACCACACAAGAGGCCTGTGTGTGGTAGTAATGGCAAGACCTACCTCAACCACTGTGAGCTGCATCGAGACGCCTGCCTCACTGGGTCCAAAATCCAGGTTGATTACGACGGACCCTGCAAAGGTAAGGCTTCCACCACCATATCAACAACCTACCCTTGGGTAGCCAGGGAGCAGAAGGGTGTGGCCTGGCTTTCCGGAGGCCTTTCTTTCTGGACCACAGTGGCCCAGAGTCTTGGTGACAACCCAGTTGCTTGGAGATGCTCTTGAACCTGCTCCATTAGTCCTGGATGATTTGGCTGTCTGCTCAGGGTTTCTAGCAGTCAGATTCCGCAAACAGTGACCCCCAACCATCCCTCCCACAGGGTTGGTTGCTATGTCTCAACTGGTTTCAAGAATTCATTCCACTGGCCACACAGACCTCAGGCACCATACTCACAGTCTTGGGGTTTATTAGAGATATTAACGATTGCAGTTCAGGGTCAGAGATGTTTAGGGCACAGTTCTTCTAGTTAAGACAATCTTTACTCAGCTGTGCCCACAGGCAGGTCTCTCTCTGGCCTCTGCCCTACTCAGACAATGTTAATGTTTCTAATTAGCTCCAACCCCTTACCAAGACCCATCTTGCCCAGCCCTTCTCAGACTTGTATTTTCTTGGAGAAACAGGTTTTGTCAATTGTTGAACTCCCTCCATTCCCTTGTCCATAATGATTCTACATATGAATTCATTAACTCCCATTGGCCACCCCACAACATAGCAGGAAGAGGTATGGGGCCAGGAGAGAAACCTGGTGCCCTTAGAATGCCAAGCAAAGCAGAAAATAAAAGATCCCCATACTTATGCTTTTAAAGAAGGAGAGAAGACCACCTAAAGATAAAATGCTGAAAAAGTTACCAACCTCTCCACTTAACGAGAGACAGTTTTAATGTTAGTAATGTGCAGAAAAGTTCTTTTTCTTCATTTCACATTACAAACCTTCTGCTTTTGTCTTACAGAGAAGAAGCATGTAAGTCCATCTGCCAGCCCAAGTGAGTACCCTTTTTTTTTCTTTAATAATGTGTATCATAAGGAGCTCTGGTAGCGTAGTGGTTACGAATCGGGCTGTGAACCTTAAGGCCAGCAGTTCGAAACTACCAGCCACTCCGCAGGAAAAAGATGAGGCATTCTGCTCCCGTAAAGATTTACAGCCTTGGAAACCCTGTACAGGGTCACTATGGGTCGGAATCGACTCGAAGGCACTTAACAACAACAACAACAACAATCATAGAGAGGAGATTCTTTTCATGGTGGAAATGTTGTGTTCCACAATCCCAGCCAGTGATTACAAAATCTTCTGTGGGTCAGAACCTGTGACCCTGAACTGAACACTCCTTCCCTACTGCTCAGAAAAGCTGCAAGCCAGCATTTTCTTGTGCTTTCAGCTGAAGCACCAGATTGAGTCAGAATGTTGGGTGTGGTTTCCATTTTTGCTGAGTGGTACTTGTGCTGTGAGGACAGGAAAGTCATTGAGACATGCTGATGACATGGACCCAAGTCTTCTTGAAAGGGCGTTCTTGGAAATATCAGGAAGACAGCTTCCACAACCATTAATATGAAAGGGCTTCAAAAAGTTCATGAAAAACTTTCATTATCATTTCATTCCATTTTTCGATGAATTTGGTGAAGCCCCGTAGTACAAGTTGACATTTCCTCATGGTTTATAGTTACCCCTTTAGCATCATACTTTTTTTCTAGGTCTTCACCACAACCTTATGATGTGTATATCTTATTACAATTAACCTTAGAGATGAAGAAATTGAGGCTCAGAGTGGTTAAGTAAGTTTCTCCAAATCACACAGCTAGGCAGTAGCAGAGTAGGGAAGAGTCTCCAGCTTTTCACTCTCCTGGCCCTTTTCCCTTTTCCCACTCCAGCTTTTGCTGTCTTTTAGGACTTCTTTTCTGCTTAGGTCTCTCCTTTCCTTGCTTTCTGTGCCTCCAGCTCTCAGCACAGCCTGTTGTTTACAGTATAGTTTACAACCTGTCCAGAGCAGGGTTTGAACATGGTCCTTTACTGGCCTTGTTTTCTGTTGATAATAAAAGTTGGTTGTAGGTGATGTAAAATTTTAAGTGGGAGAAACTTTTCATAGATCCCACTGGTGAGAGGAAAAAGTTATAACTGGAGAATCATCAATCCAGTGACATAAAGAATTATAAAGATCTCATTTATCCAGGTATTATATCAGCTCATGTTTAAGCCAAAACAGCTGCTTTGTTTATTGATTCCCTCCACCCCAGCTTCCTAAAGTTCATGAAAATGACCTTTGTGTTTCTGATCTAGTCTTGCCTCACCTAAGCTACGTACTCTCCGTGTTAAACAGTCTTTTCGAGCTTTATCAGTTATTTTATAGACCCATGGGCTTGAACCCTGGGGTAGATACCTTCCAATTCTGTTCCCTGGGTTTACTCCCCTGTCAGATGAGAGTGATAATCCTGTCTCTCTGGAATATGGTGATCAGTGCCGAACTACCACCCGGCACAGGACTTCCCATGTAGCAGTTACTCCACGACGTCATGGTCCTTCCCTCACCACTTAGCTCTCCTGCCTCTCTTTCCTGCAGTTGTTTGCTACCAGTCTAACCGCGATGAGCTCCGGCGTCGCATCATCCAGTGGCTGGAAGCCGAGATCATTCCAGATGGCTGGTTCTCGAAAGGCAACAACTACAGTGAAATCCTAGACAAGTACTTTAAGGTAAACCTGAGTTGGTTTTCAAGACTGTGCAGCTGTAGAGAAAGGGAGGTCTCCTCCTCCCATTGCCTAATCACCTCTTCCCAGACCAGGAGGAAATAGCAAATGTGCATAGAGGTCCCTGAATGTTTCCTTATCATAGATCATTTCACGGAGCTGTGAAAGTTGTCTTCTGAGCAGATTGACCAAGGGCAATCATAGAGAGACAGACCTTTCTGATCTGTAAGCCACATGCACTGCTCCATCTGGGCAGTTAACCCCACAGTGGGCTTGGAGAGCTAATCAGTGGGAAGCTCTCTGTATGACGATCTGAGAAGAGACATTGGACTGGCATTTCACTGACTCAGTGATTCTTCCTGAACGTTGTTATTGTTGCTCCCCATCATATTTTGTTGAAGAGACAGATTAATCCAATCGAGGGTAGAAAATATGCTACTTTCAAAAAAGAAAATGAAGGAGCAAATAGTATTTAGCAGTGGGTAGAGCCATCATGGTGTGGACATCTGTCAGTGTTTAAGATAGTTGTGTGGAAGAAGCAGTTAAAGGTGCTCCTCCAACCTATTAATAAGAACACACACACATTTATATACATCATATACAGAAATAAAAAATCACACACAAACATACTGCATAAGTAACACCAGACACTACACACTTTTATTCACTTGCCAAGCAGAGACACACACACACTTCCACAGTTACACATACTTCACACAAGATATGCACCCCCACATAGAGATACTTAGAACACACAGAAACACACCCACCCACACAGAGATACACATACCACACCCTCAGAGATACATACAGCTACACCCAGATACCTACATTCCCACATAAACTCAAAACTCCCTTCACTTAAGGCACACATCTCTAGGTAGATGCCCTCTGATACTTATCCGTAGACATATACTCCCTCACAGTCTTCTAGTGCCTGATGTCCTTGATCCTAGCCAGCCAGGACTCAAAGCAACTCCCAACACATGAAGATACAGGGCAGGGTCACTCTGAGGCCACCATATATGGCCAGCACCACTCTCGTTAATGGATTCTTCTTTCTAACTGACGCTGGTTCGGCCCCCACAAACTGAGAAATACTGGGTTGAACTGAAAAGGATATTGGGTCCATTCAGACTTCGCTTATGCTGTTTTTACATGGAGATTTCCCTCCTTGTAGCAGAAATTGCATCTCAGGAATCCAAGGTTTTGGATGCACCTAGGTGGAGGGAAGAGCTCAATCATTCGCTGTGTCTTCTGTCTCCACCGCTGCCACACCACGGAGCCCTTGGTGGGAACAGGGGCGGGGGCAGTTCCCCTTACACAAAGGAAATGCACCATATTGCTGAGCCAGGAGAGTCAGGAGCAAAAAATAACTTAAAATGATTTTCAGAAGCTGAGTGAGCAGCCCCTACACCTTACCCATGGTGAGCAGTGACTTTGCCCCGGTGATTACAGCACAGGTGTACCTGAGACCCAGGCCACTCTTTCCTAGGGGTACTGGGGACCTTGCAACTGTTTGCAACAGCCCTTTGTTGGCTTTATAATTGACAGGTGTCATTAGATTGGATTCCCCACACTCCCTTTTTCCCACATCCCCACCTCCTCCTGCAGTAACTTGCTCTAAATAGGCTCCCATCTGAAAACTGCAAGTCCCCATGAGAAAATAGCTTTTCTCTAGGGCATTTCACTCCCAACTAAGAAAGCTTGTTCATGACTGACAAACAGTTCTCTTGCTCTTCAGACTCTGGCAGTGTCTTCCAGGACAAAAATAGGAGTTTAACTTTCTACTCTGATGATTATCAGAGCCCTGTGTGATGCTGTCTTCAAAGGAAGACTCCCTCTCACCATGTACTACAGCTGCCTACTGGTGCTGATAAATAACAAACACGGCTTCGAAACCAGAAAATTACTGTCTGGCCCAGCTGTCAGTTTTTAATACCAGAATTACTTGAAACACAAACCTAATCAGAATCTGGAGACAGCCAATCTGACTTTCACCTCAACTGGTGGTTCAGGCACTGTTTCTAAGATGAACAGATGATAAGATGAGTAAGAGAAGACGCTAGCCTTTCAGGTCGATCACACACACACACTGTGACCCCTGGTGACAGAGTCCTGGTGTCCAGAGCTGAAACTGGAGCCAGTCTTTTCCCCTTTACCTGGTATCACATCCCCTGTTGCCCCAGCTGTTGTATGTGAGTGGAGCCTAGCCTGGCTCAGCCTATGCCCTCTGAACAGTCTTTAACGACAGAATGATAATGAATCTTGTAACATTTCTGTAAATGAATCTTTCTACCTTGCCACAACCTGATAATAATATAGATGACAAGTGTTAATTCAAATACAAAACTGGGAGATACAGGCATATACTATGCCTTTGTCACTGGTGGGCTGTTCAGAGGCCAAATGAATAAGGTTGGTGTATAGTCCAAGATCTTGAGCTCATAGGCAGCTAGGTCATCTGGGTTTTTCAGGCTGTGTCTGAGGCCAACACCAGACCTGTGTGCCCACATGTAGATCTGACTTGGGGCCCTGATGAGAAGAGAAAGCAGGCAGCTGAGACCTCCCCATAACCCATGCCTTTCCTAGATCCTGAGGCTGCATTGAGTATACAGCATGTGCCTCACTCAGCATTGCCTTTTGAGAGCTGTCTGAACCATAGATGTCAGGGGCAGGTTGCCCATGATGCTCTCTGACACTGGGCCTCCAGCCATTGCTGGGCTGTCCATGCCCTGCATTCACTCTGTCCTCAAGCTCTGTTGGTGTCAGGGTCTGTAAGGGCCACTCTGGTCTGTCCAGCATGTGCAATATTTGGACTTAAGAAAGTTTTGTGCGCCCAGGAATGGCACCTGACCAAATTTATTTATTTACTCTCCATTATTTAATCAAGAAATCAAAACCTCACAAGGTGACCACTTAGGGAAGTTTCTGTAGTGGGTGTATGATGGTTAAAGACTATCTGAGACTTGTTCTTAGGAATTCAGACAAGAATGATAAATCAGTACTAAGCAAAGGCCAACAGGGGTACTTTATAAATACTCACATTATATGGGAGCACAGTGGCTCTGTAGGATAATCACTGGACTGTGAACCACAAGATCAGCAGTTTCAGCCACTCCGTGGGGAAAGATTTACAACCTTGGAAACCCTGTACAGGATTGCTGTGAGTCGGAACCGACTCAACACTTAACAACAACATCATTATACATGCCAGGGCAAGATTTACCACCTGGGAGTGGAATACAAGTGAGGCATGATAGTCACAAAGGGAGAATCCATAGGTAGATCTTTGGCTGCTACTTAGAAATCTGGACAACTGAGTTTCCAGAAGCCCCTGCATTGTCTGGGAAGCCACTGTGAAAGTGACATGGGGATGCTGATCCCCTCCCAGCAAGGCCAGCAGTATGAGACAGCGTATAGGAAAAGAATTTAAGGGGAAAGGAACTGCCATTGGGTCTGTTTAGGAGAGTAGCAAGCAGTATCCCAACTTGGAATTTGATCAGAGCCTTGAAATGAATACCACCATCCTGCAGATAGGGCATGGACATCTAGAATCATCCCACATAGCTAAAGTATCAGTTTTGTATCTTGCCAAAAAGAGATCAACACCTGCGCTCGCTATACCCTCGTCTCATATTCATGGGATGTCATCTTGGCATCGAGGACACCCTGCACTGGTCGTCAGGGACCTGTGTACACATCTGCACAAAACAAAATAGTGTGGGAGCTCTGCAACCTCCGCCTGCTAGTTATGGATTTGCTTATGACATCTCAGTGATGTGGTCAGTTAGGGTAACAGTGTGAAACTGAAGCACTGAGAGCAAAACAGAGGTTAGAAGCCAAGCAGCAAGAAATGATGCCAGGATTCACAAAGTGAGCTCTGAAGATCACCTGCATCCTTTTCCCGAAGAGCTTATTAGGAATGTACACCTTGGGCTGCAACATAGAGATTCTGGTTCACAGCTTTAGACTCTGCTATGGAGGAGCCCTGGTTGTTGTTATGTGCCATGGAGTTGGTTCTGATTCATAGTGACTCTGTAGAGGGTTTCCGAGGCTGTAAATCTTTATGGGAGCAAAAACCCTCATCTTTCTCCCGCGGAGCAGCTGGTAGTTTTGAACTGCTGACCTTGCGGTTCGCAGCCCAATTCATAACCACTACGCTACCAGAGCTCCTTGGAGCCCTCGTACTATAGTGAGTTATGCATTAGGCTACAAACCACAAAGTCAGCAGCTCGAGTTCAAGAGAGAAAGATGAGGCTTTCTGCTCCTGTAAAGATTTACAGCCTTGAAAACCCTACACAAGGTTGCTGAATCAGAATTGACTCTTCAGCACACCACCACCCCCATAACCATTATTTCAGCATCAGAGTTTGCAAACATGGTGTGATGGCTGGTCAGATTCCAGAGGTAAAGTAGAAAATGTCAGTAGGATTGTATTGGGTACCTTAGGCTATGTGGACAGCTCACACTCCTTTGAAGACTGTCCTCCTAGACAGGGTCGGGATTTGAAAGGACCTCAGTGGTCCTTACAAAGCACTTTTGTTCCCACCTTGGGCACAAACACTTTGTCCGATGCCTCAGAGAATCGAGCCTGTGTTGCTATAGTTCTCTCAGGTCAGGGCAGAACAGGGCAAGATTGGAATCTGACAAGAACGTGGTGAACTAGAAATGGCTGAGGTGGGAGTGGTGGAGCTGGGGTCCTATAAAACTCTGAACCAGAAACCTCTCTTCACTCCCTTTCCAGAACTTTGATAATGGTGATTCTCGCTTGGATTCCAACGAATTCCTGAAATTTGTGGAGCAGAATGAAACCGCCATCAACATTACCACGTATGCAGACCAGGAGAACAACAAACTGCTTAGGTGAGTGGAGCCAGAGAGTTAGGGAGTGACCAACAAGGAGAAGGCCAGATCTGAACCCGGTAAATCCATGGAAAAGCCATCAGTGCCAATGTGAAGTGAAAAACAAAATAAGAATTCTGTCTGATTCTTTTTTTTCTCATTTAGACTAATATATTCAATATTAATATATAATGAAATAGTGATTGGTTTTGCCCAAGTCTTGCCAGGAATAGAAATAATGTAATTTTAAAACAAATGAACAAGGTCACAGTTGTTGTTAAGTGCCGTTGAGTGGGTTCCAACTCATAGCAGTCCTGTATAGGATTTCCAGGAAGCAGCTGTTGTGTTTGAACCACCAACCTTGCAGTTCAAACCAAACTTGCATCGAGTGCTTATCCTACAACGTCACACCAGGATTCCACGTCACAATAGAGTAAAGGTAAATAAGTTCCTGAGTATTATGGGTAAACTTTTAGAATTTTTTTTTCTGAAGAAATTATATTAATATGCTATTTAACTATAGGTCTAATTTAGCTTTAGTTCTGATTTTAAGGTAATCAATGCTATTTCAGAAAGAGATCCCTAATTGTTATGAATATGAGTATGTCTCTCGCTTTTCCTGGTGTTATTCCAAGTGGTGTGGTTCAAGCACATGAGTAAGAATAATAGGAAAAGCACCACTTTTGTTCAAAAGTAACACAAAGCACAAAGGCCACCTTCTACAAAGATTCTTTTCTTTTTTTTAATTATAGCAAATTGGAGACCTGAAGATACAAAACATTTAGTCAATTTCTACTTGTACACGTCAGTAACATTGGTTACATTTTTCAAGTCATACAAGCATTTTCGTTTTTATTTCAAATCATCCAACCAAAGGATTCTCTCTTAATAAAGCCCATGATCATAAAGTTTCAGATCTGCAAATCCTTATTTAGAGCTTAAAATAACTGAAATGTGAGGATTTTTTTTTTTTTTTTTTACAATTGCTATGTTTGAATCACAATATAACCCAGTGAAGGAGGGCTCCTTGTCCTCATTTAAGAGGTGAGGAAACAGGTTCAGAAAGATGAAAAACCAGCTCAAGGCCATATGGGTAGTAAGTAATGGACCCAGGGCTCAAACCCAGGCTGAGTAGAAAGTGATGTAGCTGGTGTTCTATAAAACTTTTCTGCGAGATTTCTTCATCCGCCTTTTGGAGCAGTAATGTTGACTCTTGTTTGAACTATTCCTTCAAATCCTGTACTTTTTCTTGCAAACCTTTCATATATCTCCTGTTTTGATTTTACTACTTGACACTTTTGCCATGAAGAAAGGCAATTATCTGCGAAAGGTTTGCAGGTAGTGAAAATATTTGTCAATCAAGGTGTCAAAATTCATCCAGGAAGCAGTAGTTGACCTGGGAGGAACGTTTGAACAGTTTTGAGTGATCGATCCAACATATAGTATAATGAGCTGAAGGTTGGCTGTCAAGATGATAATGGTGGTGGGAGGTCCGTGTAGAAGGAAGCTTTTTGATTTGACTTCCTGCAGAGGTCCCAGGTGTACAGCAAGTACTTCCTGATGTTGAATTCCTTTGGCTCATGAATGAAGCTGAGATCTTACTGACACATTTCTATTTCATTTCAGAGGACTTTGTGTTGATGCTCTCATTGAACTATCTGATGAAAATGCTGACTGGAAACTCAGCTTCCAAGAGTTCCTTAAGTGCCTCAACCCATCTTTCAACCCTCCAGAGAAGAGTATGTTTCCCTCACCTTAACCTAAGAAATACAGGGAATTATAAGGGATGGGGACATTTGAGAGTCATAATAGAGAGGATTGGTAGAGTTTTTCAGAATTTACTGGGTAAATCCCCTTCTAAGATTCTAAACTGGACCCCAGCCCCTTGTTTCCACAGTGATCCTAGAGTCCATAAATCTTTGTGTTGATGGTGATGTTTGCTCAGATACAGCATCTCTGAGGGATAGGCAGGTCTTGTCTGAGAATAGGATAAGGTACTCAGATTGCAACCCAGTTGCCTTGTCTTACTTTCACAACTAAAACTATTTCTCCTTTCTTTCTTATTCCAACAGAGTGTGCCCTGGAGGATGAGACATACGCAGATGGAGCTGAGACTGAGGTGGACTGTAACCGCTGTGTTTGTGCCTGTGGGAACTGGGTGTGCACGGCCATGACCTGTGATGGTGAGCTATGCCCTAGGCCTTGGACAGAGGGAAAGAATAGCAGGGAGAGAGAGCTTCCTCCATGAAATCACCATGAGGGAAGCCAGGGTGGGGATAATGCAGAATCTGCAGTGGCTGGGAGACAGCACAGACTTGTAATGATGACACTCCCAATAGGCAGCCCTAGGGGCAAAGCACTTAACCTAGAAGCTTCTTTAAGTTTAAAAACTCCAGAGGCTTGGCGTGAAAGAAGACCTAGACTCAGGGTAAGAGTAAAGCTTGATTAGAGACTTAAATCGTTATTTAGTGTTAACTCTGCCAGGCACTCTTCTAAGCATTTTTCATGTTACCTCACATAATTATTGTGACAACTTAAGAAGACTCGGGTAGTTGGCAGACAAAATGACAACTCTTGGCCATACCCAGCAGAGAAAGGGAAAATGTTCTTAAATTCTCTTTCAACTAACAGAATTGGATAATCCTAAAAATAGAGTCCTGGTGTGGCATAGTGTAGGTTAGGCACTGAAATGCTAATGTCAAGGTCCATGGTTCAAACCCACCAGATGCTCCTCAGAAACCTTATACAGGGTCACTATGAGTTGGAACTGACTCGATGGCACTTAACAATAACAATAAAATTAGAGAAAGTCAAGACATGGGTAGAGGTGATTGGAGAGATAGAAATGTCAGAGGGAATCCCATACAGAGGCTGAAGGGTAGATTGAAGCCTTTGGTGTTCCAGCAGGCTCTTAGGACTATAATGATTCCAAAGAGGTTGAGGAACTCTTGAATCAAAGCAGTCTCCATCAAAGAGTCAGGAACCATTCTGATTGGAAGCAAGAAAGAGAAAGGTGTTAAAGTCAGGTCCAAAATAGAGGGTCACATTGAAGATGTCAGTTGAAAGGAACCAGGCCCAAAATTTACACCAATGGAGTAAACTTAAGATTATATTTAAAGAGTTAATTTGAGGCAAGAAAGAGAAGGATCATGTTCAAGAAGGTTGGGTAAGATGATAAGTTGAGACAGAAGTCTGGAACCCAGGAAGAGGGTCTTCTAGGCAGAGAGCCCTGGAAACACCCGCCGTATAAGTGGAACCTGATCCTAGCCCAGGACCATGACTGTTGTTAACATGGGGGGAAGGAGGCCAACCTAACTCCAGAAACAAGTGAAGGAACAGAAAGAGGTCATTTAGACACTAGAAACTGTCAGAAGTCAAAACCACTCCAGAAAACCCAGACCAAGCACACATCAGCTACTGAAGCCATCACAGAGCATCTCAAAACACTGGCCCAGCCTGCCTCAACCTGGAAGCTTCCTATACCCTTTGCTGTCAGAGTCCTTGGTGCCTCCCCAAAACACCCTCCAGTATCTCTCCACACCTAATTTCTCCTGTTCTGACTATGTAAAGCTCCCTTCCATTTCCAAGACAAAGGTAGTTAGCATGCTGCTGGTTTAGAGCTTTAATCATGATCACATGGATAATAAACCCCTTCACATGCTTCAGACAAAGCCAAATAATCACTTCCATGGGGCAATGACCTTCTCCACAGTCACACGGGCCTAGACTGCTTTAGGTGGCCCAGGTTCAGAGCACTAAATGGGTATAAAGAAGAATCCAGATGGTGGCCCCTGCCTCAGGGACCTGACAGGTCTTGATGTACAAGCCATGGATCAGAAAGGAAGTTGAGAGGTATGACTCCAAGGGATATTCAGGTCAGTGCTGAAAAATTAGTAGTGTGATCTTAGATCACAAATCCAAATGAGGCAAATAGAAGGGAATCAAGATGTGAAGCCAGATGGTGCCAGAGCCACTGGAAGGTGCTTGTGAGGGGCAGATTGATGCCCATTTCAGGAAGGCATGTCCTCTCTTAACAATAGACATTATCCTTGATCAACATACAAGTTTCTGGGCTCCATCCCAAACCTGTAAACTGAATTACAAGCTGCAAAAAATTAGCTTGGGGGCCTGTATTTTTAAGATGTCTATAGTGTGGCGCTGAAGGATAAGCGTTCAACCATAAGGTCAGCTTGAACCACAAGGTTGGTAGTTCAGACTCACCACCCACTCCTAGGAACCCTAAACAGTGTCACTATGAGTTGGAACCTAGTTGAAGGCACTTAACAAAACAACACCACTATGTGGGTTTGTTGTTGTTGTTGTTTTTAATCACTGTACAAGTTAGGGAAATGCAGTGGTCAATAACCCTACTCAGAGTCACCTGTTGTGCCATCTAATCCATTCTGACTCATAGCAAAGCAACCCTGTATCAGGTTTCTAAGGTGTAAATCTTTACTAGAGCAGAAAGCCTCATCTTTCTCCCATGGAGTGGCTGGTGGGCTCAAACAGCCAACTTTATGGATAGCAGTCCAGTACTTATCCTACAGTATCACCATACTCCCTTAGAATCACCTAGAAAGCCTTTTAAAAGCCCTGGTGCCCAGACACCACCTCACATCAGTTAACTCAGAATCTAGGCAATTGTGTTTTTAAAACATGCTACAGGAAATTGTGAGACCCTGTACATTTTTGAGAATCACTACCCCAGAGGAATTTCCTGAGTCAGGATCCAGGTTTACACTGTAGCTTTTTCTGCTTGGCTAGCTGTAGCCTCTGGCATGGATGTACTGGGAACACTTCATGGAGTTGCTCCGGATGGAGGCCAGAGAAGAGTGGGTGTGGGGTGGGGAGTGGAAGGAGATAGTTTTGTCTACTGTGTGTTACCTTGGAAGTGTCGGCAGCACTGGGTACTTCATGCTTACATATTCTGAGAAATGAGGTTACTTCGACTCTCTTATAACTTAAATGAGAGATCACACTGAGAACTTAAAAGATAAATGTTGGTGGGAATCTATAACTGGATTCCCCGAGCTAGCATTGTTTTGAGCCTTGCTTCTTTTGCAGGAAAGAATCAGAAAGGATCCCAGACCCACACAGAGGAGGGAATGACCAAATACGCCCAGGAGCTCCAAAAGCACCAGGTGAGGGGCAGTCTTCATGCTGGTTTGGAAGTCCCTGCTGCTACCAGGCTCTCTACCACTCAAGAACCTCCTGGTGCCCAGGAAACCAAGGAGACACACTTAGGGCATGCATAATACTATCACATCATCTGTGTTAAACCATGGCACATGGTAATTCACTGATGAAATTCTTAAAGGGCCTATGTTCCAGCAAATGTAGGTTACAACTTGGTGAGTTCCTGCTTTAGTAAAAATCAGCTAGAAGGTGGTTTGCAGATGAGAATATCTAAAGAAGTGCTACTGTTTCTTGTCTTGACAAGTGCCCAGGCACAAAGACTGGCAGCTCCTTGAGGGCAGGTCCTGTGACTAGCTCATTCCTGTATCTATTACAGGGCCTGGGACATAGTCTGCACTCATTGAGCTTAGACTGCAGCAAAAAGGATTGAAGTTTCATGCCACACTGACTTCAAAACACAACCAGGGATTGACAAACACTGGGAGCTAAGAAGTTCCTTCCTAGAGATGTTTGTAAGATAATAATAAATTAGAATTCTGTTCAGTTCTATATCATTCATTTTGAGAGGTGATAAAGTCCTTAGTGATCCACTGAGGTATTTTGCTAAGCACCTAGAAAGAATATGGAAATGTTTGGCTCCTGCATCCATTGTTCTAGACTTACCTTGTAGTTTTAAAAATAGATACTGTCTGTTGACCTCTTATATATAGACCGGATAGTAATACAAGCATTCCCTCTGACATATATAAATTTATCAGGAATATAGTGGTCACAAGAACTGCTAAACTATTAGAAATGAAATCTGATAATGAGTATAAAGAACTAGTAATAACAATTGCTCATATACATTTTGTCACTGAAAATGTGGAGACTTCATATCTGTTTTGTAAACAGAAGAGGAAGCTGCTAATCTTTTTTTTTTCTTCTCATATTTCAACAGTCTTGAGTCTCTTGATGAGTAAGTATAGCCCCCTAAAAGAAAAAAACACTTAGTTGGAATCTCTTTCAGTTAGGGTAGAGAAAGTATAAACGTAGACAGCAGAGAGTAGATTTTAATAGCTAACATTTTAAAGTGTCTCTCTTGTATGTGAGTTCCCTCAGAAGAATGCCTGAGCTGAGGTCTCATGCACAGATCATTTATTTGGGAGGCAATCCCAAGAAACACCAGAAGGGGAGCTGAGAAATGAACCCAGCAAGGGAAAAATGCAATGAAGAATATGAACTCTGTGGACAAGTGGAACCTGATCCTCTTGGGGAACTCTGGGGAAAGGGTTATTGTGCCTCAGGGAAAGAAGCCAGAGAATATATACAAGAACTTGCATCAGCCAGGAGGGCTGCAACCAGAAAGCCTTAATTCCCTGGCATTTCTGACCTGCCAGCATGAGCCATTCGCTGGCAGCCAAACAAAGCGCTCAGGCAAAGAGGTGCAGGTGCTGACAGGAAGAAGCCATGCCAGGGCAAGGGGATTCTGGGTAGTGCAGCAGCAATAACTGCTACTTGCCAGGCACTGATGGAGTTTGTTTTTTTCCCTATGTAGTTTCTTTTATTAGTATGTAATTCACATAATATTCATCTATTTGTATACACAATCTAATTCCAAAATATTTTCACCGAAGGAAACCCCAGGTCCATTAGCAATTCCATTCCCTTTCCCCAAGCCTCTTGCAACCACTAATCTACTTTCTGACTCTACAGATTTGCCTGTTCTTGGCATGTTAAATAAATGGAAAAAATGTGGCCTCTTGTCGGGCTCCTTCCACTTACCAATGTTTTCAGAGTTCATTGTGTAGCATGAATCAGTAACATGAATTTATTCATGACTGAACAATCCATTGTATTACTATTATATACCATATCTTACTTATGCATTCACCATTTGATAGATATTTATGTTGTTCCTACCTTTTGACTGTTATGAATAATGCTGCTATGAATATTCCTGTTCAAGTTTTTCTGTGGACATATATTTTCAGTTCTCTTGGGCATTTACCTAGAATGGAATTTCTGAGTCGTGGTAACTGTATTTTGCTTCTTGAGGAGCTGCCAGATTATTTTCCAAAGGGGTTACACTATTGTACATCCCCACCAGCAATGTATTAGGGTTACAACTCCTCCACATCTTTGCCACCATTTGTTTTTTTCCGTATTTTCTAGTTTAGCCATCCTCGTGGGTGTGGCATAGTAGGGCAAGCAGTGGAAAGCTAACCGCAAGGTCGGTGGTTCCAACCCACCAACTGCTCCTTAGAAAACGTATACAGGCTCACTATGAGTCAGAACCAACTCAGTAGCACTTAACAACAAGTGATTTATGATGTTGACCAGCCTTTTGTGTGTTTATTGGACATTTATATGTATCTTCTTTGGAGAAATATACTTGATAGACATAGTTGGTGCTGTTATCCTCATTTTATAGCTGACAACATTGAGGTATAGATATGTCCAAGGTCACCTAGAAAAGTTGGGTTCAAAACATCTTTCAACAACTTCCAGTGACTATCTTTTTCTTTATCCTTAAAATAGGGATGTAATGTCTGATTTACATATTTTATAGGTATTCAAATGGAGCCATGTCTTAATTCAGAAAGCCCTTCTTATATTCCAAGAACTGTGCTGAATATGGGGGAGTCATAGTCTTTGCCCTCAAGTCGTTCATTCTCCATGGAAAGACGATAAGAAAGCAATTAAAATTCAGCATGATAAGCAGATATCTGTCAATACTATAGATAGTCTTGAATGTTAGATACAGGCAAAAGAGGTTTTCCATTTTTTATAATTATTTTCTTCTATTTCTTAAAGGAAACAGCTGAAAAGACCAAGAAAATGAGCACCAAAGAGATCTAATGAGGAGGAATCTGGGAACGGTGTCTGGAGCAAGCCACCTTCCCTTCTACTTCAGCGCTGAGTCCAATATACGCAAGTGTCTGCTACGATTGCCAAATCACCAGTATTTGCTTGTATAGCAATGAGTTTTATTTTGTTTATTTTGTTTTGCAATAAAGGAAATGGGGGTGGCTGACAGAGAGGGAAAGAGCCATATAACCTTCATCTCTCACAGTGCTTTGAAAGAAACTCTGTAAATGGTGCTCGGGGGCTGGAGGCAAGTAAGGAGACTGCATCAGGATTAGGAAAGGAGCAGACCCAGATCAGAAGCCCTTCTGAGTCCACCACAGGAGGACAGGCAATACCAAAGAGACCTTATCAGGCTGTCCCTGGAAGAGGGGTTTGGGAAGGTCAATGGAGAAGAACGCATTCTGTTTCTGGCCATTTCCCATTGTCCTCAGCATGACAGAATGCCTGCACCTGCTTCTCCTCACAATCCCAGCTACTTCCTCTAACTCCATATCCATCCAGCTGTGTCTCAGATTTAGAACTTCTGAGAGGGTGCACCTGAACGTTGCAGATACTTACCTACTTCAGTCTCTTTAGAGACCTAACCAAATTTCTAAAAGTACTTTTTACCAAAGGTGCTATTTTTTTCTGTAAAACACTTTTTTTGGGGGCACTTGACTTCATTTTTCAGTTATTATCATTATATTATTATTATTTTCATGTTTTCTTGAATAGAAATGAAACTTTTTTTTTTTTCTGTCGATAGTCCTACCTTGTCAGAGGTGGGAGACTTTGGGGGTTCTTCCGTGTTTTGTGCTCCTTGGGCAGAGTTCCCCATCACCCAAACTCCTCCCATCTTGTCACAGACTAGCAACAGCCCAGGGCTTGCTTCTCTGGCTTCTAGTGGTTCAGCAGTCTGTCCGAGAAATGCCTAGTCAGAAGCCAGGTGAAGAAGACACATCTTCATACAAAGCTTTCAAGGTCCAAAAGGCTTATTAAGGGTTTTCATTTATTCTGAGAATTTCAGTGCAATTCAATTCCTAAGGCTGGAAATGAGAAATATGTGCAGCTATGTAGGCCATAGGGTATTCCAGCCTACCAATATGCTAACTGGTCCACCAATTAAGTAGGAGAGTGACCTTTGGCCCCAACTTTTCCCATTTCTGAGCCTCATTTTCCTCAGTGAGTAAGCAGAAGTAGATTAACCTTTAGATTTGATAAATGAATAAATTCCCTGGTCTGGTCATTGGTCCAGAGGGAACCAGATTCCTATGATTCCCCACTTCTCCTTGGGATAAACGAAACCTGTTCTAACAAGAACAGTCAGTCCAAAACAAGGTGACCAAATTTGATCTGGGTCCATTAGAACCATAGGTTGTGCCGTGATGTAGAAACCTCATGGATAATGCCTGGACAGGAAGTGAATGGGAAAGAGAACCACCCCCCCTTGAGTCTTCTCTTCTGCATTTCATGTTGAACCTCATTGTGGAAACAGCAGTAGCTTTCCCTTTAGAGATGAGGACCAGTAATGGCTTCGGGTTTCTTCAAGAGGGGAAAAAAGGAAATTAAATCTTCAAACTGATAAGGCAAGATGTCAACCCTACATCTTCTGGCTGCTATTAAGATGCATTTGAAATAACAAGAATTGAAAATTTGTTACAGCAGATTCCAGAGGGAAAGTATTTCAGTTGTAATGCACAGACAACAGTGAGACACTGTTCTGCCTAAACTGGAATTCCTTCTTGTTCTCCTTTGAAAGGACATCCCACTCTTTAGAATCCTGAGCTTTTATGTATCATCCCATTTAAAAGGTCTCTTCCAACCCCACTTGTGCAATCCAAAATGTGCTTCCCTGTCCAAGGGCCTCAGAGAGCTCACAGTGGCGTACACCTTAATAATAAAAAAGTCTTTAGACTATGGGAGAGAAGGTCAGGAATACCAATTTGTATAAAGCAGGAGCCAGACTGCCTCTTCACCAATCCCATTTAGGACTGTAGTTGCCATCCAAGACTATCCCACTCAGCAACACTGAATTCTCAAAAGCAAATCTACATTCCTCCGGAGCTCTGCTGTTTCTATGTAAATAGGGCAGCTGGTGTCTGCACTGGAGAATCACATAATCAGAGGGCTATTCATGGAAAGCTGCCGAATAGCCTGGTTTGGGGAGTCTTGCATTTGAGCTTTGCATGGAGCAAACAAACAGGATTAAATTAGGCTTAGTTCCTTCTGCCCTCTAAAAGCACAGGGCTTAGACTGCAAGCTTCCTGGGGCTTTCTCTGTGTATGCATGTGGTTTGATAAACGTAACAGCATCTGTTAAAACCCAGTGTCCATGGAAACCGTCCCACAGGTCATGACTCTGGATACCATTACTGTTTTGAGAAAGCAGGACTCCTCCACCTGCTAATACATCCATGTGGACCAAGCTCTGAACATCTTTCCTTTTTTTTTAAATAGTCAAAATTTCAAGAAATAATTTGAAAAGGTTACTGTTGCCTCTGTGTTTGTGAAATGTATTTGTATTTAGTAGGCTTCCATATTGCATTTAACTTGTTTTTATAATTCCTGGTTTTTTTGGATACTATTGGTAAATAAAGAAATGAAAGTAATAGCTTTATTGTTTTCCTTTCCCTAATTAAAGCTGAATAGAGTAGTATGTAAGGACAGGTAGCAGTGGATTAACCTTTAGATATGATAAATAAATTTTCTAGTTCTGGTTATTGGTCCAGAGGGAGACATTCCTGTGATTTCCTCCTTCTTGGGATAAGTGAAACCTTGTTTTAACAAGAACAATCAGCCAAAAACAAGGTTGTGTGTGAGACCCTTTACCCTTTGGGTTTCAGGAGCCTTGAAGGAGGATTGAGAGACAGCCTGAGGAGCACAAATGTTTAAGCACTCAACTAATAACTGAAAGGTTTGTATGGCAAAGTCCACCAGAAGCACCTCAGCATAAAGGCCTGCTGCTCATCTACATCCAAAAAGTGACAACCATTAAATACCCTTCAAAGCACAGTTCTCTGAAACACAGGCGTTGTCATGAGTTGGAATTAACTAGACAGCAACTAGTTTGGTTTGTTGTTTTTGCTTTTTAGGTTCCTGAAGTGTTTCCTAAAAGCTTGGGATTGTAGTTGTGAGGGAAAGTTTACTTAGGAGCTGATAAAGCAATTTTAAAAAGAAAACAAATGGTCACAGATGGTGGGTTTGAGGTAGGAGGTGATGAAAAGCAATGGAGTCTTCCTATTCTGGGACAAGATTAAATAACCAAATGACACCCCATGGGTTTTATGGGACTGGAATGAAACCCAGTGTTGTTAGCTGCTGGCAGACCTGAGATGGTGGCCCAGGAAACGTGGATCATTCTCAGACACAGATTGGGTAATCTTAATGGCTCTTACTGAATACATACATATACCATTGGGATAAACATTTCCAGATGGGATCAATGTTGATTGGTCGAAATTTAATTCTACTTCATCTTGGAGATATGATCAAGGCTGCTTTTCCAATTTTCCGTTTTCAAAGGTATCAGGTAGTCTCTGCCCCTAACCTTGCTTCTAAAAAACACTTTACACTTGTTGTTGTTAGGTGCCTTTGAGTCTGTTCCAACTCACAGCGATTCTATTACAACAGAAAAACACTGCTTTTTCTGTACCCTCCTCAAAATTACTATGTTTGAACCAATTATGAAAGTCATTGGCAGTCTTCCTCTCTTTTGCCGCCCTTCTGATTTTTGGACTGGTCCCTACTAATAACATGTACAAATTGTATAAGGCAAAGCCTTACCATCCTTGCTTCTAATGAGCATTTTAGCTGTACTTCTTCCAACCGATTTGTTTGTCTTTCTGGAAGTCCTTTCCAACACCATAACTCAAATGTGTCAATTCTCTGGTCTTCCTTGTTCATTGTCCAGCTTTCACATGGATATGAAGCAATTGAAAATACCACAGCTTGAGTCGGGTGCACTTTCGTCCAAATCTACATCTTTGTGTTTTAACACTTAAAAGAGGTCCTTTGTAGCAGACTTGTCCAGTATATTATGCCATTTGATTTCTTAACTTGCTGCTTCCACAAGTGTTGATTGTGGATCTAAGTAAAATATAATCTTGACAACTTCAATCTTTTCTCCACTTAATATGGTCTATTTGTGAGGATTTTTGTTTTCTTTACTTTGAATTGTAATGCATACTGAAGGATGTAGTCTTTGATCTTCCTCAGTAAGTGCTTCCAGTCATCTTCCCTCTCAGCAAGTAAGGTTGTATCATTTGCATACTGCTGGTTGTTAATGAGCCTTCACACAAACTTGTTGCCACATTCTTCATATAGTTCAGCTTCTTGGATTATTTACTCAACATACAGGTTAAATAAATATGGTGAAAGGATACCACCCTGATACACACCTTTCCTGATTTTAAACTCCTCAGTATTCCCTTGTTGGGTTTGAACGACTGTCTCTTTATATATGTACAGGTTCCACCTGAACACAGGTGGTAAGTGTTTTGTAATTCCTTTTCTTCACAATGATATCCGTAAGTAATGATCCAAAAAGTTGACTGCTTTTGCATAGTCAGTAAAACACAGGTAAACATCCTTCTGGTATCTCATGCTTTCAGACAAGATCCATCTGACATCAGCAATGATATCCATTGTTCATGTCCTCTTCTGAATCCAACTTGAGAATCAGCTTCTTGGATAATTTGCTCAGCATACAAATTAAATAAATGTGGGGAAAGGATACCACCCTGACATACCTTTTCTGATTTTAAACCTCTCAGTATCCCCTTGTTGGGTTTGAATGACTGTCTCTTGATATATGTACAGATTCTACCCGAGCACAGTTAAGTGTTCTCAGATTTCCTTTCTTCGCAATGTTATCCATAGTTTGTAATGGTCCAAAAAGTTGACTGCTTTTGCATAGTCAGTAAAACACAGGTAAACATCTTTCCGGAGTCATGGTATACCAATGAAGGATAAGCACTGGTCATTTGATCCATAAGGTTGGAGGTTTAAACTCACCAGTGGCTCCTCAGAAACTCTATACAGGGTCGCTCTGAGTCAGAACCTACTCTACAGCACTTAACAAAAACAAACATCTTTCTGGTATTCACTGCTTATGTATTCCATCATTTGATGCATCCTGAATCATTTAATAATTTTCCCATGTTGTTAATCGCGGTCAAGTTGGTTCCAACTCATAGCAACCCTGTGTAGAGCACAACAAAACACTGCCCAGTCCTACACCAGCCTCACAATTGTCATATTTGAGCCCATAGAATCTTTCAGCATTGCATCGTAAGGTTTGAACTTTTCTTCAGTCCTTTCAGCTTGAGAAATGCTGAGCTTATTTCTCCTTTTGGATATCTAACTCCCGGTTTTTGCACTTTTCATTATAATACTTTACTTTGTTTTGTTGAGCTGTCCTTTGAAATTTTCTGTTCAGCTCTTCTGCTGTGTCATTTCTCCCAGTCGTTTTAACTATTCTACATTCAAGAGCAGGTTTCAGAATCACTTCTGTCATCCACTTTGGTCATTTCTTTCTTTTTAATGACGTTTTGTTTCCTTCATGTGTAGTGTTCTTTTTATTTTTTAAGCTTTTATTGTGAATTGCGTGAAAGTTTACAGGGCAGATCATCAGTTTTGCATTCAACATGCTTTATTTTGTTTCATTGAAATGATTATAATCCCTTCCATGTACCATCAGTTAACTTTACTTACCTCTATTCCCTTTTTTTTGTTGTTGTTGTTGGGGGGATGTACATATGCCACACAGAAAATATATATTTCTTTAAAAGTCCAAAGGGCACATTTTACAAGCCAGCGTCCTGCCCACAGACACACTGCCTTTCTCAGTCCATGGGCTTAGTGGCTCTATCTCTGTTACCTGCTTTTCTGGTTAGGATCTCATGTTCCACTCATGCTCTTCCCGCTTGATGGTCCTAGGGTCCTCTGTTCCTGAAATGACAGATTAACACCCCACCCCTGCCTTTTAGTTACAACTCTTCTATGTTTAAACTTGTGACAATCTCCATTTGTCCTGATAACAATTACAATTGAATCATAAATTCCTATCCTCATTCTCCCCTGTTTCCTTTCACCAGACCCATCTGGACAAGAGAAAAACTATTCAGTGTGAATTCTAACTTACCTGCCTGGTTATGAAACTAAGCACACTTAATGAAAGTTTGTAAGCCAGACACACCGTGCTTTTATAGCCCCCCATTTTTGATAGCCAGTGTCTAAGTTGCCTGTCCCTATCAACCCATTGTATTGAGGAGGCAAGCTTGATCCTTGATCTGAAGAATCCTTCCATTTCAGTTGGAATTTTGAACAACTGCATCCATAAGCAAAGGTCCAGTTCAAATCATAGCAATTTACGCTTGCTCCCTCTATCAAATTTCCTTATCTTCATCCGAATGAGTTGTGGTCAGTAAGCCATCCAAGCTAGGTCAAATAGGTACTATCTGCAAGTTTGGGAGTTCTCACATGCCTCCCTCCACTTCAAACAAGCTGGTCACTTCACCCTCAACTCTAGTCCCCGGTGGCTAGAGTCCATGGGCTCTGGGGTTCACATGTCCCCCTAAGCTTCAAAGCTTCCTCTTCTCTCTCTCATCTCAAGGTCAACAGGTATCTCTGGAACATGAGCAAACTCAGACCATGTCTTCATTGCTGCGTTTCTCCACTTCCACTTACAAGTAGACCAGTGCAGTAGCCAACGAGCATACAGGATTGCTTGTGTGTTCTCTTTGAGTTTCAGTCTTAGAAGGGTTTACCCTGCGGGCTGCCTTTTCTTGTCTCGGTGGCTGCAAGAAAAACAGCTTACTTGAATATTGTCACAACCAAACAGTGTGCTTTTTTCTTTTTTTTCTCTACTGCTCTTTCTTTCCAGAAGTATCTTCTGTTCCTCTGGTCATTCCGGGTTGGTCTGCATGCCTTTTCAAGAGGGAATGTCCCACCTCAGAAGGTTCTGGGTGGGGCTCAGGATTCCATCTAAGGCCCCATGCTCCAGAAAGGCTTAACAAGAACCTTATTTTCCTGGTCAAATTCTACCCCTTTTAGTTAATTGCATTAGTTATAGGCTAAAGATGGGCTTACAAGCTTTCTGTAATCATATTTCCCAATATTCCTTTCTATCCCACTTAACTGTCTATTTTACAGTAGTAGGTAAAAATCCTCACCACTGGACCAATAAACAACATTCTTATCAATGGAGAGAGGATTGAGGTTGTCAAGGACTTCATTCTTCTTGGATCAACTATCAACACTCGCGGAAGCAGCAGTCAAGAGATCAGACGACGTATTGCACTGGGCAAATCTGCTGCACAGGAACTTTTTAAAGTATTGAAGAGCAGAGATGTCAGCTTGAGGACTAGGGTGCGCCTGACCCAGGCCATTGTGTTTTCAATAGCCTCATATGGATGCGAAAGCTGGACAGTGAATAAGGAGGATCGTAGAAGAATTGATGCCTTTGAGTTGTGGTGTTGGAGGAGAATACTGAGGGTGCCATGGACTGCCAAAAGAACCAATAGATCTGTTTTGGAAGAAGTGCAGCCAGAGTGCTCCTTGGAGGCCAGGATGGCTAAGCTTCGTCTCTCCTACTTTGGACATGTAGTCCGGAGGAAACAATCATTGGAGAAGGATGTCATGCTGGGAAGGGTGGAGGGTCAGAGAAAAAGAGGAAGACCTCCAACGAGATGGATCGGCCAGGTGGCATCATTGATGGACTCAAGTGTGGCAGCGGTAGTGAGGTTAGCCCAGGATCGGACATTGTTTCGTTCTGCTGTGCATGGGATCGCTATGAGTCGGTTCTGACTCGATGGCACCTGACAACAACAACAAGGTAAGGGAAACCAATAACCACAACACAGTCAAGCACCTTAACATTATTTCCCCCACTTTACCCATTCAGACTAGGTCTCCATCCCTATATCGCAGAATCCTCTTGTTCCAAGGTTGTGTACACATCACTATTTACCTCTATCCCAGTTAGCCCATACATACCTCCCTAAGTCTTCCCCTATCATCCTTGTTCCTCTGCCTCTCTCCTGATTCTTGTGTATTGCCCTTCCCCTCCTTGCATATTGCCCTCCCTGTCACCCAAACTATCGTACAACTAACTATCCCCTAACCTGTGAGTTACTGTCCCCTCTCTCCAACCCCTGGTAACCATCAAAGACTTATTCTTTTAGTATGAAAAGCTTTTCTTACACTTTTACAATAATGGATTTATGCAATATGTGTCCTTTTGTGCCTGACAAATTTCACTCAGCATTATGTCCTCAAGGTTGATCTATATTATGTGGTGTTTTGCAGCTTCATCATTATTTTTCAAGGTAGCATAGTATTCCATTGTGTGTATGTGTTTCTCCATTCTTACATTATGGGCACTTAGGCTGTCCCCATCTTTTTGCTATGGTGAATAGTGCATATAAGCGATTGATCTGTCCCACATTCAGCCCTGGCCTTGATTTGGTTGGTGACACTCAAAAAGTTTCTCCATTGTCTCATCACACAGGTGTAATCAGTTTGATTCTCGTGTTTACCATCTGTGAGATCCACACACATAGTCACCATTTATGTAGTTGAAAAAATGTACTCATATGAATAAGTCTTTGATCTTGCAAAATTATGGAGTCACCAGTGTCATTTCTATCTCCAAGGCAGTATTTTTCAACTGCTGATCCTTTTTGTTTCTAACTTGCACATTTCAATCACCAGTAATTACTAATCCATACTGATTACATTTTTTTAAAATCAATTTCAGAATCAAGAAGTTGATTGAACTCCCAGTTTTCTTCATCAATGACTTTAGTGGTTGATGTGTAAATTTCAATACTAGTTGTATTAACTGGTCCTCCTCATAGGTGTTTAGATATTATCCTATCACAGAAGCATTGTAGTTAAGATAGATCTTGAAATGTTCTTTTTAACAATTAATGCAATGCCATTCCTCTTCAATTTGTTATTCCTGGCATAGTAAATCGTGTAATTTTCAGATTCAAAACAACTAATACCATTCAGCACATTAATGACTAGGATATTGATCTTTATATGTTCCTTTTCCTTTTTGATAACTTCCAAGTTTCCTAAATATGGTACATTCCACATTTTTATTATTAATGGGTGTTTGCAGCTGTTTGAGCTCATTTTGAATTGTGCCCATCAGCAATTGAAAGTCCTAAAAGGTTTGCTCTAACCATAAGGTGATAGTTTTTCCCCAGTTATATTTTGAGTGCCTTCCAACCTGAGGAAATCATCTTCCAGCACTATATCAAGCAATATTCCATTGCTATTCATAAGGGTTTAGTAGCTAGCCCTCAGAAGTGGACTGCCTATTCCTTTTTCCTAATCTGTTTTAGTCTGGAATCTATGCTGACATCTATCCACCATGGGTGATCCTGCTGATATTTGAAAATACCAGTGGCATCGCTTCCAGCATCTCATCAACTTACAAACCACCACAGTATGACAAACTGATAGAGGAGTGTGGTGATCAAGTTTAAGCTCTCTTAATTTCAGCCATCTGTGTGAAAGAAGACGCTCTTCAGTGTTAGGCTGTTTATACCATATAGCACCACACCAGACAGAGGAAAGTTTTCTAATTATATAAAATTTACTTTTTTATTGAGAAAGTAATGTATACCTATTGTAAAAATAATAATAATCAAAACTGTACTATAAAATTCACACTAAGTAAAATATCACCTATTTTATCATAGGATTATAGATTTATAAAAAGCCCCAGTGATATAAAAAGCTGAGAGTTAAGCACTGGCTGCTACTCAAAAGGTCTGTGGTTTAAGCCCACCAGCTGCTCTGTGGGAGAAAGGTAAGACAGTCAGTCCACTTCTGTAAAGATTTATAACCTCAGAAACCATACAGAGCAGTTCTACTTTTTAAGCTTGGTATTGCCAATTGTCCTTAAAAGGCATTTAATGAATTACATTCCCACCAAAAGTACATACACTGAGCATACATATTTCCCAACATTCTTATAAACATGCACTCTCAAACTGCTTGGCCTCCAATAGACAGACGGAAAGTGTTAGGTAGCTCACGTTTGTTGTACTGTGGTGGCTAGGCTAGCATGTTGCTGTGATGCTGGAACTTTTGCCATTGGTGCTTTAATTACCAGCATAAATACTCATGGTGCACAAACTAAAAACAGACTTTAAATACTCATGATGCACAGACTAAGAACACATTAGGAAGAAAGAATAGGTGGTTGCTTCTCACGAATTATCCCCTGCCAACCTTATGAATAGCTGCAGAACGTTGCCTAAGAGAGTGCCAAAAGTTGAGCCCCTCAGGTTGGAAGGAACTCAGAATACAATTAAGAGCTGCCTCAAAATAGAGTTGACCTTAATGACGTAGATGGAGTGAAGCTTTCTGAAACTTCATTTTCTGATGGGGCATGATTCAAAATGAGAAGAAACAGCTGCAAAGATCTATTAAAAACCAGGAAGTGGAACATACAAAGTATGAATCTAGGAAAATTGAAAGTTGTCCAATATGAAATGGAACACATAAAGGTCAGTAGATTAGACATTAGTGAGCTGAAAAGGACAGGTATTAGCCATTTTTAATCTGACAATCATATGATTTACTATGCTAGGAACGACAAATTGAAGATAAATGGCAGTGCATTCATCAACAGAAAGAGCATATCAAGATCTATCTTGAAGCGCAATGCTATCTGTGACAGGATGATATCCATATGCCTACAAGGAAGACCAGAGTCCTGCTGTGGAGCTGTAGGATAAGCACTTGACCACAAGGCCATTTGAAGTGCAAGGTTGACAGTTCAAACTCACCAGCTGCTCCTTGGAAACCCTATATAGCATTGCTATGAGTCAGAACTGATTCAATGACTCTTAACCACAACAAGGAAGACCAATTAAAATATGATCTTGAGTATATTCCATCTGAATTTAGAGACCATTTCAAAAACAGAATTGACGCATTAAACACTAATAACTAAAGACCAGAGGAGTTGTGGGATGACATCAAGAACATCAAGCATGAAGAAAGCAAAAACTCATTCAGGAAACAAAGAAAAGGCCAAAGTAGATGTCAGAAGGCACTCTGAAACTTGCTCTTGAATATGAAGTAGCAAAAGTGAATGGAAGAAATGATGAAGTAAAAAAGCAAAACAGAAAATTTCAAAGGATAGATTGAGAAGACAATGTAAGATATTATAATGAAATGTGCAAATATTTAGAAAACCACAAGGGAAGAACACACACAGCATTTCTCAAGCTGAAAGAACAGAAGAAAAAAATCATACCTCAAATTGAAATATTGAAGGGTTCTATGGGCAAAATATCAAATGATGCAGGAAGCATCAAAAGAAGATGGAAGGCCTGGGCGGGGCTGGTGAAAGGAGATGGGGATAGGACTCTTGTGGTACAATAGTGAATAATTGCTATCAGGACTGACTGTGAAGGTTGAAAATGTAAAGGTAGACGTTTTGTAACAAAAGGAGGGGAGTGGTTGATTTTGCAGTCCAGGAGCAGAGGTCCCTGGGACCATCAAGGGAGAAGAGCAGAGTGCGGGATCCTACCCAGAGAAGCAAAGACACCAGAGATGGAGGCAAAGACGATGATGTGGAGAGATGGAATGGCTGGGGACTCTGAACACAGGGAGGGAGAGAGACTGTGAGCTGACACCCCAGGGGACAGGCTTGTGGGGTTTAGCCTTTAGTTGATGATGCATGGATCATGCAATAAAATGAAATACAGTAAGAAGAATGTCAAGCTAATGTTCTCCCATGTAAACTATCACATAATTCACAATAAAAACTTAAAAAAAAAAACAGTGTATGCCAAAAAAAAAAAATGATGATGGAAGGAATACACAGAGCCACTGTACCAAAAGAATTTCAGAATCCAAAGCAAAGCTACCCAACAGAACAACAGAATAAGGAATTTATCAAACAATATCATCAATACTAAATGGAAATAAAATTATGCTGAAAATAATAAAAAAATAGTTTCCGCAATATATCAACAGGGAGTTGCCAAAATTCAAGCTGATTCAGTAGAGGACATGGAACTAAGAATGTGATTGCTGACATCAGAAAGATCGTGGCTGAAAGCAAAAAATACCAGAAAGATGTTTACTTGTGCTTTACTGACTATGTAAAAATATTTCTTTAACTGTTGGGATCATAACAAACTAGGAATAATATTGTAAAGAATGAGAATTCCAGAACACTTAATTGTGCTTATGAGGAATCCATACATAGACCAAGAGGCAGTTTCAAATACCACAAAGGGATATACTAAAGGATTTAAAATCAGAAAAGATGTGCATCAGGGTTGCATCCTCTCACCATACTTATTCAGCCTATATGCTGAGCAGATAAAGTCAAGAAGCTCCATGATATGAAGAAGAGTGTGGCATCAGGTTTGGAGGAAAGTCCATTAACAACCTGTAAAGTGCAGATGACACAACCTTGGTTGTTGAGCCAGACGAGGACTTGAAGTACTTGCTGATGAAGACCAAAAAATACATACAGCCTTCAGGATGGATTATAATTCAGTATAAAGTAAAAAAATTCTCATAACTGAACCTGTAAACAACATCCTGATAAATGGATAAAAGATTGAAGTTGTCTTAAGATCTCCTTTTACTTGGATCCATACATTAATGCTCATGGAAGCAGCAATCTAGAAATCAAATGATACACTGGGCAAATATGCTGCAAAAGAGGTCTTTAAAGTGTCAAAGAGTTTGATGACTAAGGTGTTCCTTAGTCATTTTCAATTGTCTCATATGCATGTGAAAGCTGGACAATGAGTAAGGAAGACTGGGAAAGAATTGATGCATTTGAGTTATGGTGGTAAAAATATTGAAAGTACCAAGGAATGCCAGAAGAACCAACAATTCTGTGTTGCAAGAAGTACATGCTATCAGGCGTGAAATGGGGGTGTTGAAAGATTGAGGCACTGAGAAGATTCCTAGTGTGGCACTACAGGATAAACAATGGAACACAAGGTCGATTTGAACCGCAAGGTCTGTGGTTCAAATACACCAGACTCTGTTGGAAACCCTATACAGGATCGCTATGATTTGAAACTGTATTGATGGCACCTAACAACAAAGTAAAAAAGAACTAGTTTGTTGTTATCATTTGTTGTTGTTAAGTGCTGTCAAGTCAGTTCCGACTCATAACAACTTATCTTTGAACAGTTTAACTCTCTCCCTAACTATTGTTGTTGTTGTTATGTGCCGTGGAGTCAGTTCTGACTCATTGCGACCCTGTATAGGGTTTCTGAGGCTGTAAATCTTTATGGGAGTAGAAAGCCTCATCTTTCTCCGGCGGAACAGCTGGTAGTTTTGAACTGCTGACTATATCCCATAATTAATCACATCTTTTCAATCTTCAAAGCAGAACTTGTGCCAAAACAAAGGGGCAACAGTTCTCCCAGGAACAAAGGCAAAATCAACAAACAGGGATAGTTGACACAACAACCAAAGACCAGATCAGAATGCCCCTGAAGAGCTTTCTAAACTGATTCCCATCCAAGGACTACCAGAATGAAGAAAAACAGCTATACATCTCTTGTGAAAAACACTGATAACCACCACTGTGAAAACTGTTGTTAAGCATCATCAAGTTGGTTCTGACTCAGAGACCCTGTGTGGGTTTTCCAAGGAGTAGCTGGTGGGTTTGAACCACTGACCTTTCAGTTAGCAGTCTAATGCTTATCCTACAGTGTCACACCAATTGTTGTGGTTTATAAGTGCCGTTGAGCTGGTTCCAACCCATAGCAACCATGGATAGGGTTTTCTAGGAGTGGCCGGAGAGTTTGAACTGCAACCCAGTGCATTAAATCAGAGTGCCACACCAGGACTCCCTTGTTGTTATTGTTATGTGCCTTTGAGTTGGTTGCAACCCATAGCAACCCATATAGAGTTTCCTAGGAACAGATGGTGAACTTGAACTGCCGACCTTGTGATTCAAACCAACTTTGCAGTTCAGCACATTAATATGCTGCGCCACACCAGGACTCCAAAGTTGTTAAGTGCCATAGAGTTAGTTCCGACCTATGGCGACCCTGTATAGGATTTTCAAGGAGCAGCTGGTTAGCTTCAACCAACGACCCTGCGGTTCAGACCGACTTTGCAGTCCAGCGCAAAGTTCTGTACCAGAACTCCTACCCCATGTAAATCCTCCTTTCCCTTTTTCTAGGGTAGACAGATCTAGGAGATTCCAGATCCTCTGTCCTGTGTATTAATACACAATAAACACTTTCTTTGCTCTTTGCTCTTTGCTCTTGAGCTCTTTTGTCAGAGGCAGGTGATTAGGAACCTTTTTTTCAGTTACCTGAAGGACCGGTTCCTTGAAGAAAAAAGCACCAGTCCCTAGAAGACCCCCAAGGAGACAGATTGACACAGTGGCAGCATCCACAGGCTCAAACTTAACAATTGTTGCTCTGTTGTACAGGAGGTTGTTATGAGTCAACAGCACTTAACAACAACTAAAAGCTCATCATTGCTTTGTTTTCAATTAATTTATTATTCCTTTTGTGAGACTGACCCTCTTTCTGTGAATGATTTGTTTTTATCCTTTTCTTTCATTTCCTTTTCTCTTTTTCTGTGGTTTATAGCAGTTGTCTTGTAACAGTTCATTATATACGAGTATAAGCCATTGATAAGTCCTTTGTCACGAGTGTAGCAAATATCTTCTAATTGTTTGTTTTTGTTTTTTTTTTAATGGTATTCTTTAGCCATGTTTTGCTTTTGATTTCTGGATGAAATAACATTTAAATCTATGCCACTGTCAAAACATAAAGACAGAAAACAGAGCAGAATTCTTGAGGTCCTCAAAAATAATTCAGAAAATGTTCATGTAAGGTGAGGACAGAGAGTGGCATATACAGTCATTGGCAGTTATTGAATGTGTAAGCAAAATAGTTTCTTGTTGTTAAAGGCCGTCTAGTTTGTTCTAACTCAGGGTTTCCAAGGCTGTAAAACCTTGGTGCCAGCAGAAAGCCTCACCTTTCTCCTGAGGAGCAGGTGGTGGGCTTGAATCACAGACCTTGTGGTTCACAGTCCAGTCGGTGCTTATCGTACAGAACCATCGTGTTCCCCAAAACTAAATTTAAGATTGTTGCAAAAAGACTCTTCCATACAGAATATTTCAATTGAGATTAGAACAGTGTGGAAAGGGATCCAAACTGAACTACAATTCTTCTATGATCCATTCCATTCTATGACTGGTTACATCCAGTTGTAAAGTCAGGGGAAAACTGGAAACTGAAACCATTTATGTTAATTCAGCTAATAAGTTTTGTGTTCCTACTATATTCAAGGCATTGTTCTAGGTCTGGGACAATGAACTAGGGAGATAATTATCTCTGCCTTAGACGTGATAAGTATAAGTTTTTTCTTATGTTAGAAGGTGTTAAGCACTATTTGTTTTTTAGCAAGATAATGGGAGTTGAGAGAGTATGGGACAAAGGGGGGTCTGTGGTATAATTGGTTTACAGTTTTTGATTTGTTATTGCTGTTAAGTGCCCTCAAGTTAGTTCCAACCCATAGTGACCCTGTATAGGATTTCTGAGGAGCAGCTTGTGAGCTTGAATCGCCAACTTTACGGTTCAAAGTGACTTTGCAGTACAGCGCATTAATGCACAGTCCCACACAGAATGGTCAAATAGACCTAATTAAGAAAGAGACATTTGAACAAAGACTTGAAGGAAGTGAGGAGATTAGACATGTGATGTCTGAAGAAAAGCATTCCAAAGAAGAGAAAGCCAGTTTGGCTGGACTGAAGTGAAAAGGGAAAATATTAGTGACATATGAGTACAAAGGAGCTATTGGGCAGGGCCTGGAGTTGATGGGTGAGGTAGGTATATCTTGAGGTTCTAATAAGCCATGTGAGGACTTTGCCTTTTACTCTGATTGCAATGCGGTTGTTGTATGAAAATATGTTGTTGTTGTTGTTGTTAAGTGCTGTCAAGTCGGTTACGACTCATAGCAACCCTGTATAGGGTTTCTGAAGAACAGTTGGTGAGTTTGAACCACCAACCTTGCAGTTCAAACTGATCTTTTGACTGAGTGCTTATCCTACAGCACCACATCAGGACTCCATTGTTGTTGTGAAATGCTGAGCGGCTGGTGGGTTTGAACTGTTGGCCTTTCATTTCAAACTGACTTTGAGGTCCAGTGCTTATCCACGCCAGGACTCCAGAGTAAACCATGTTGCTGTTAAGTGCTGTATACAGTTGGTTCCGACTCATAGCGATCCTGGATAGGATTTCCTAGGAATAACTAGTGATTCTCATTTCTGCATGTGTGCTCAATTATTCTTAAAAACTCCTTTGATACCTTTATAGCCAGCTAACATTGCATCCTTTATGTTTGTATATTTATCTACCCATCAGGTAGGTTCCATAATGTTCTTATACACAGTGAGAAAAGCTGAGCATTTTTGTTTGCCTGCCTATTTTACTAAAATGTATTTTATGGAAGAACGTCAGGCACATTAGTGTTATTTGAATCTGTGACAGAGAAATATGGATACACGTTCTATTGACAAATGATTCCTGGGAAGTCTAAATGGATGAAGTGAATATCTAGAATTGAACAGACTTATTGAAGACCGTTTACATGTGAGGCACTGGGAAGGGGACTAGGATTACAACTAGAAGAAAATTTAGTTTCTTCTCTAAGGGAGATAGGCAGGTCAGCAGTCTGTGTGAGATCTTGTGATCAAAGATGAGAGAGGCGCACACATTGTTATGGACTATGGGGATGGGGATCATGGAAGGATTTTCTAAACTGAAATCTGAATATATAGACTTAGCCTCATAGTAACTTCATGTGTGCAGAGAAGAACTGCTCCATATGGTCAGCAAGGTGACCTTTCAGAAGCAAATCACCAGACCTGTCTTCCGAGGCACTTGGGGGTGGGTTTGAACTATTAACCTTCTAGTTAATAGTTGAACACTTAACTCTTTGCATCATTTATGGGGTCACCATGAGTCAGAATCAACTGCCCGGCAACTAACAACAACAAGAATTAGCTTTGTCAAAGTCCATACAGAAGAACTAGAACACGCAAAGATGCAGAGATGTGAGAGACTCTATCCAGATATTGGGTCTTAATCCCGCTGCCACTTGCTGTAATGAAACCTAGGGCAAATTACTTAAGCACTTAAATTTCTTCATACAACGGAGATAATAATTTGTGTTTCACAGTGTTGTTACGAGGATTAAATGAAATAAAATAGAAAGTGCCCTTGTGTTAGCCACCATTAGCATAGATGACGGCAATCATAGTTCCTAACATTACTGAGTGCTGGTGGTGATAGTGGTGGTGTCCCGTGGAGTCAATTTCAACTCATAGTAACCTTATATAGTGTTTCTGAGGCTGTAAGTCTTTATGGGAGCAGAAAGCCTTATATTTCTCCTGCTGAACAGCTCGTAGTTTTGAACTGCTGACCTTGTGGATAGCAGCCTGAGATTGAATGGAATAAACATGTAAAGGCCCTTCCATATTGTAACTGTTGAGTAAAAAGTATTTGTTATTAGCATTTCCACATATATTGATGGTATTTACACATGAGGACAATGGAAGTTCAAAGTCAGGAGAGAAGCATGACCAGATTTAGCTTAATAAAGAATTCTTTACTTGAAGGGCAGCATAGATAGAAAGGGCAAACTTTAGCAGAAGTAGACCATTTAGAGGCTATATTGTTGTTGTTGTTGTGTGCTGTGGAGTCGGTTCCGACTCATAGTGACCCTGTACAGGGTTTCCGAGGCTGTAAATCTTTACGGGAGCAGAAAGCCTCATATTTCTCCCGCAGAACAGCTGGTAGTTCCGAATTGCTGACCTTGCGGTTCACAGACCGATTCATAACCACTACGCTACCAGAGCTCCTTAGAGGCTATATAGGAATCAAGAAAGAGATAATGATTATTTAAATTAAGATAATGACAGCGAGAATTTACAGAAAGTTAAAGAAGTAGCAGGGACAGGAGTTGACAACTGACTAGCTATTGGTGTTAGGTAGTCATCAAGAATGACTCAGATTTTGGGTATGGACAGTTTGATTGATAGCAGTGCCGTGGTGTCAGTTCCAACTCATAGTGACTCTGTATAGGGTTTCCGAGGCTGTATATCTTTTTTTTTTTTTTTTAATGTTTTATTGTGAATTATGTGTTACTTGACATGGGAGAACATTAGCTTTACATTCATCCTATCGTATATTGTTTCATTGCCATGGTTATAATCCACTCCATGCATCATCAACCAACCAAAGAGTATACTGTGCAAGCCTCCTCCCTGATTGTCAGCACACAGCCCCTCTTCCTCTCTGGATATAAAGTCCCCAACTGCTCCATCTCTCCATGTCATCATCTCTGCCTCCATCTCTGGCATCACTGCTTCTCTGGGTAGGGGTCCCGCTCTCCATTCTTCTCCCTTGATGGCCCCAGGGACCTCTGCTCCTAGACTGCAAAGTCAATCACTCCCCTCCTTTTGCTACAAAACATCTACCTTTACATTTCCAGCCCTCAAGATCACTCCTGATAACAATTAGTCACTATTGTATCAAAAGAGACCTATCTGCATCTCCTTTCATCAGCCCCACTCAGACAGATTGGATACTACTCAGTAGAGATTCTACCTTCCCCCAAGCCCTCTGGATCTAGGCTCCCTCTTGAAAGCTTGAAGACAGTCATTCATTTCTTGACTTTGTAGCACCCCCATTTTGAGTAGCCAATGTCCAAGTTGCCCATCCCTGTCTAGTCTGTGTATGGAGGGGGTGGGAATGATCCTCGTTGTAGAGATTCATTTGTTCCCTCTTTTGAGCTACTGCATCCATAGGTGTAGGACAAGTTCATCAAATTGTATCAGATTACTCTTTTTTTCCTCTTCTAGTTGAGCTCTGGTCATCCAGTCATTGAAACCAGGTCAAGTGGGTATTATCTGCAACTGTGGGTGTTCTTATGCATCAGCTGGATGCTTCACTCTCCACTCTAGTCCTCTGGGGATATGTCACTGACTCTGGGCCCAAGAGTCTCCAGGTCTTGCCACACTTCTGGCCAACCAGGTCTCCACCCAGGTTCACAGGATGAGGCTGTAAATCTTTATGGGAGCAGAAAGTCTCATCTTTCTCCCGCGGAACAGCTGGCAGTTTCAAACAGCTGACCTTGAAGTTAGCAGCCTGACTCATAACCACTATGCTACCAGAGCTCCTTAACTTGATAGATGGTGGTGCTATTTGCTGAGATTGGGAAGAGAGCAGGAGAAAACACTTGGCTAGAGAAATGAGGAAAGAATGAAAGGCATTGAATGCAAGTTTGCACCGGTGGATCTGAGTTGCTATGAGATATCCAAATAGGTATGTCTTGTGAGCAGATAGAAAGGTTCTGGAAGAAATCTGACCTGGAGATATAAATGTATGAATAAACAATGTTGAGATGGTATTTCTGTGTAGGGAAAACATGGCCCATACAGAATGTATCCAGTGAGAAAAAAAAAAAAAAAAGAAACATGTTGGTGAACTATAGGATCCATCATAACAGACATACATCATAAAATTCTGGGTGTTTCTCGTGAGTTTTCCATGGCATCATTAACAAAAATTGTATACAGATAGAATGAGTTGGATTCATATATAAGAGCATACAGTGCAGGGAATCCAGACAGGAAATGATACTGTGGTTTCTATTGAGCGATCACAAGTGAGAAATAGTACATTGTTCACCTCTTGAATGAAGGAACAACTTGTTGGGAAACAGGTTAAATGAATTTAGGAGAAAGGAAGAAGAAATGTGCCATGATGATTATCACTGGAATACAAAGTTCTTATCTGACATGATGTGTGGTCAGACGACAAGCTTACGGAAGCTTGACAAAGTTAAAACCAAAAAAGTAAACCCCTTGCTATTAAGCAATTCTGACTCCTAGGACAGAGTAGAACTACCCCATAGGGTTTCCAAGGTTGTAAATCTTTCTTGATACAGACTGTCACATCTTTCTCCAACAGAACAGCTGGAGAATTTGAACCACCAACCTTTTTGCAAGGAAAAATGAGAAAGATGGATTGTTAATGAAATAAGAATCAAATACTTAACCAGGAAACTTGCATAAAACTGTCAAGAAATTGAAGCAGGCTTAAAAGGAAATTTTTGTTAATGAAAGTTGACAAAAGCAAAGGGACCTTATCCTTCTAATTCCTGTATTCATTTTAAATTATACAAGTAACAGAATTTGCCATTTTCCAGGAAACTGAGACAAACTGAATCAAAATCTGTTTGTTCCAAAACTCTTCTTCCACCAGACTTCTATGACTCAAGTAAGTTCTGACTCATCATAGTGACCCTTATAGTGTTTCTGAGGCTGCAAATCTTTACAGTAGCAGGAAGCCTGATCTTTCTTCCATGGAGCTCCTGGTATATTCGAATGGCTGACCTTGGGTTTGATTTCTTGATTGCCACTTCCATGAGTGTTGATAGTAAATCAAAGCAAAATGAAGTCTTGGACAACTTCAATCTTTTCTTCATGTAGTTTGATGTTATTTATTGGTCCAGTGGTGAGGAT
>NW_006408579.1:1836806-1839861 GCF_000296735.1 Chrysochloris asiatica
AAATTTCTTGGTATAGATGAATGAGTATCTCCAGTCCTCCATCAGTTTATTGAAAGATTTCAATTTATATTCCATCAATTTTCAGAGTCTTGTTCTTTGCCAATGCCTTCAGTGTGCCTTGAACTTCTTCATTCAGTACCATTGGCCCTTGATCATATGCTATCTCTTGAAATGATTGAACATCATCTATTTCTTTTTAGTACAGTGATTCTGTGTTTTCCTTTCATCTTCTTCTGATGCTTTCTGTTCCATTCAATATTTTGTCCATAGAATCCTTCAATATTGCAAGTCAAGGCTGAAACTTTTTTCCTCATTTCTTCCAGCTTGAGAAATGCTGAGTGTGCTCTCCCCTTTTGGTTTTCTAACTCCAGGTCTTTGCACATTTCATTATAATATTCGACTTTGTCTTCTCGAGCTGCCCTCTGAAAGTTTCTGTTCAGCTCTTTTACTTCCTTATTTCTTCCATTTGCTTTAGCATCTCTATATTGAAAAGTAAGTTTCAGAGCCTCTTCTCACATTTTGATCTTTTCCTTCTTTCTAATCTTCTCCTTTTTTGTAATGACCAAAATATTTTCCAATTTCTTTTCTTTTTTTTTTTTTCTTGTAAGTTTTTATTGTGAATTGAGTGATAGTTTACATGGGAGAACACTGGTTTTACACTCATCATTTCATTTACACCTATCATTTCTTCTTTCTTTCTTGTCTTCTTTATTTATGACTATTGCTGTTTTCTTGATGTCATCCAACAATTCTTCTCGTCTTTGGTCATTAGTATATAATGCAATAAATCTGTTCTTGAGATGATTTCTAAATTCAGGGAAGATAAGTTCCAAGTCTAATTTTGGCTCTTGTGAACTTGTTTGAATTTTCTTAGCTTCATCCTGAACTTGCATATGACAGTTGTTGTTCCATCGTCTGACCCTGGCCTTGTTTTGGCTGATGATATGGAGCTTTTCCACTGTCTCTTCCCACAGATGCAGCCAATTTTATTTCTGTGGTGGCTAAAAGACTAGTTAGTAATTTGGAGTCCTGGTGTGGTGCTGTAGGATAAGCTTTGGATCACACAGTCAGTTTCAAGAGAAAGGTCAGCAGTTCAAACTCACCAGCCTTTCCTCAGAAACCCTATACAGAGAAATGACTAGCCAGCACTTAACAACAACAACCACATTTAGGAATTAATTAAGTCAAACACAGGTGGTGTATATGATATACATGGCTGGCTGTTACCCAAAACAGTAGACATTTGAACCCACCAAGAGGCACCTTGGGAAAAGGACTGGTGATCCACTTTCTATAAAACCAGTAATTGAAAACTCTATGGAGTACAGTTCTACTCTGACACACATGGGTTGCCATGAGTTAGAGTTAACTCAACAGCAATTACTGTTGCTGTTGATAGGTGCCATTGAGTCAGTTGTGACTCATAGTGACCCTATGCACAACAGAATGAAACACTGCCCAATCCTGTGCCATCCTCATAATCTTTGGTATGTTTGAGCCCATTGTTGCTGTTACTATGCCAATCCATCTCGTTAGGGGTCTTCCTCTTTTTTGCTGACCTGCCACTTTACCAAGCATGATATCCATCTCCAGGGACTGGTCCCTCCTGACTATATGTCCAAGGTATGAGAGACGAAGTTTCACCATCCTGGCTTCCAAGGAGCATTCTGGTTGTATTTTTTCCTATACAGATTTGGTTGTTCTTCTAGAAGTCCGTGGTACTTTTAATATTCTTCTCCAATACCATAACTCAAATGCATCCATTCTTCTACAGTCTTCCTTAATCACTGTCCAATTTTCACATGCATATGACGCTATTGAAAATACCATGACTTGGGTCAGCAATTGGTATCATGTAATTGATAAACATGTATTAATAATTCAGGCATTCTTTCATTTTATTCTGCTTTTGCTTCTTATAAATAGATAGGTAAGTACAGTTCAGACAGCCCTCTGAAGTTCCTTGAAAAATGATCCCTGATCCAATTTAATCTCCCCAAAGATGCTATAGCAGAAGTCATGCCAGTCAGTGTGTTTCCCATCTACCGTTAGCACACTCCACAAACACTAAGCCACTAGGAAACACCATTAAAGGAAAAGGAATGGAAAGAGAAGAATCAGTACAAAAAGCAGAGAGAGAGATTTAAAAGGCAGGGTACAGGGATGAAAAAGAACCTGAAATCAACTGGACAAATCAGAAAAGTTCAAGTCTCGGTCTCATTCTCTTTGAGTTTACAAGATTTTCATTGACTTTGTCCAGTAATGCCTAGAAAAGGCTCTTACAATTATAATAATTCTCACCCATTATTATTTTTGGAAGATACTTTCTTTCTCAGGTTATCCTTTGAGTCAGCAAAGTGCCTATGTAACATCATTAGTTAAAAAAAAAAAATCTGGCTTAAGAAAAACATGAACTTTCCACAAGCCACCTGTCACTGAAGCAGCACACCAATGAAATGTTCACCAAGTAGAACATTCATCAGACTTTTAATCATCTTTCATTTTTGCAGTTATGATTTTGGAATTTTATTCAGATAATATAAAATATGAGAGGCACAAAATCTAATCAAAGTAAATATAATAAATAAAGGAAGAGTAACAGAGATAAAGAAATAAGAATTCAGTGTATAGACCTAACAAAGACAAAATATAGGGGCTCCTGGTGTGGCACTGTGGGATAAAGCATTGGGTCACAAGGTCAGTTTGGACCACAAGGTTGGCAGTTCAAACTCACCAGCTGCTCCTTAGAAACCCTATACAGGGTTGCTATGAGTCGAAACTGACTTGATGGCATGCAACAACAATTGTGACACTGTAGGATAAGCACTGGACCATAATGTTGGTTTGAACTGCAAGGTCGGCAGTTCAAATTTACTGTTTCTTGGACTAAGTACAAGTTGTGTTCTGAAATTCTACTGTACTAAGCACAGTTGTGTCCTGAAATTCTTCACAATGTTATCCATTCTTCACAATGGATTATGTTTGTCATAATCCACACAGTAAGAAGTCTTTTATAGTGAATAAAGCACAGTAAACATCTTTCTGGTATTCTCTG
>NW_006408579.1:1844956-1847052 GCF_000296735.1 Chrysochloris asiatica
GCTTTCAGTTTCTCTTCACTGAGAGTAGTGTAGGCTGTTGGTTTTGTATATATGCTCTTAATTATGTTGAGGAATTTCCCTTCAATTCCTACTTTGTTGACAGTTTTTATCAGGAATGGATGTTGAATTTTGTCAAATGTCTTTTCTATATCAATTGATATGATCATGTGGTTGTTTAGATTTACACCCTCGGAAACCCTGTACAGGGTCGCTATGGGTCGGAACCGACTCAATGGCACATAACAACAACAACAACATATGATGGAACAGAGGATCACAGGTCCATCAAGAAGGAAGAGCATGACTGAAGCATGAGATCCTATCCAGAAAAGCGGCGACAGCAGAGATGGTGGCAGAGGAGATGGCATAGAAAAATAGAACAGCTGAAGACTCTAAAGAAGGGCTATGTGCCTGCAGGCAGGAGACTGGCTTGCAAAATGTGTCATTTGGACATTTAAATGAATATATAAATATATGTATATATCAAATATTTTTGCTTTGTTCATTAGTGAAAAATAAGATGTAAAAGGGGAAGCAACAGGGTGGAAGCAGGGTAACTGTTGTTACAGGGAGGGAAGTGTAATCACTGAGATGAAACAAAATGTATGATTGGTTAAAAGTAAAGTTGATGATCTTGTCTGTTTATTTGCACTCAGTTTACAATAAAAAGTTGGGGGGAGAAAACAAAGATTGTTCAGGATTCATGAGTGGAAGCAGTGACTTCATTTCTTATGTTTACTTATCCAATAGGTACTTCCCTTCTCAGACTTACATGACTTAGATTTACTCATGGTATACCCTAAAATGTAGTGTCGTATAACAAAAATAAAGTACATAAACTTTGAATTCAGAAAGACATGGATTAGAACCTTGACTCATATGTTTATTTGCGGTGTCCTCAGTCAAATTCGGAAGACAGCTACCTGGCCAACGGATTGGAAGAGATCCATATTTTTGCCCATTCCTCAGACAGGTGACTCAACAGAATGTAGAAATTATTGGACAATATCATTATATCACATGCAATTAAAATTTTGCTAAAGATAATTAGAAAAAAGCTGTAATCGTACACAAACAGGAAACTGTAGGAGGTTCAAACGGGATTCAGATGAGGACATGGAACTAGGAATCTCACTGCTGACATTAGATGGATCTTGGCTGAAAGCTGAGAATACTAGAAAGATATTTACCTGTGCTTTACTGATTATGCAAAGGCTTTTTGTTGTCATGACAAGCTATGGACAACACTGGGAAGATTGAGTATTCTGGGACACTTAATTGTGCTCATGAGGAGTTTGTACATTGACCAAGAGGCAGTTGTTCACCCAGAACAAGGGACACTGAGTGGTTTAAAATTAGGAATGATGTGTGCCAGGGTTGTATTCTTTCACCATGTTTATTCAATCTGTATGCTGAGCAAATAAATTGAGAAGCTGGATTATTTGAAGAAGAACATGGCATCAGGATTGGAGGAAGACTCATTAACAACCTGTGATATGCAGATGATACAACCTTGCTTGCTGAAAACAAAGATCAAAGGCTAGAGCCTTCAGTATGGGTTATACCTCAATGTCAAGAAAACAAAAATCCTCACCACTGAACCAATGAATAATAAGCTACATGGAGAAAAGGTTGAAGTTGTCAAAGACTTCATTTTGCTTTGCTCTACCACCAACACTCATGGAAGTAGCAGTCAATAAATCAAACAGTGTAATGCATTAAGCAAATCTGCTGCACATGACCTCTTTAAAGTGTTCAGGGGCAAAGATGTCAGTTTGAGGACTAAAGTGTGCTTAAACCAAGTTATGGTATTTTCAATAGCTTCATGTGCATATGAAAGTTGGATAGTGAATAGGAAATACCATAAAAGAGTTGATGCATTTGAAGTATGGTGTTGGAGAAGAATATTAAAAGTACCAGAAGATCCCCTCGAATTGTCAAATGTCTTTTCTATATCAATTGATATAGAAACCCCCCTCCAAGACTAAGATTCAAGGAGAATACACGAGCAGACATGTGGTCTGGCTGGTGACCACATTGGCCACCAATAAGGAGAAGTGGGGGAAAAACAGCAATGAAGTTGTGAGCTAAGTCCA
>NW_006408579.1:1847892-1854732 GCF_000296735.1 Chrysochloris asiatica
ATGGAGGGGATTGTAATCATTGCAATGAAATGAAATATGATAGGATGAATGTAAAGCTGGTGTTCTCCCATTTAAACTATCACATAATTCACAATAAAAACCTAAAAAATTTTTTTAAAGTACCAGAAGAACAAACAAACCTGTGTTGGAAGAAAGAGCCAGAATGTTCTTTGGAAATCAGGATAGCAAGATGTCGTCTCTAACACTTCAGACATATCATCAGGAGGTACCAGTTCCTGGAGAAGGTCATTGAAAAAGAGGAAGACCCCCCCAAAGAGATGGATTGGCACAGTGGCAGCAGCAATGGACTCAAGCTTCACATCAATTGTGATTTGGAGATGCACATAGCCACATCCTCATCATCAATCCTATCAAACTGCATCTGCAGTATTTCAGGGTCTGGTTGGGGAAAAAAAAAAAACAAAACAATTACATCCTTTTATATTTCAGTCCCAGGAGAGGCTGAAGCTAGCAGAAACCTTACTCCTATATAGTCAACACATGCTGAGACTCACTTCAATTAAAATTTTATTTGAACATAATGAGAGAAAGCCAGGATATTTGTGTGATTCTGCCGTCCAAGGCTCACCTACCCCACCCACTGACTCATAGCGACCTTATGAGTACAGTGTAGAATTGCCTCATAGGGTTCCCAAGGTTGTAAATCTTTATGGAAGCAGTCTGCCACATGTTTCTCTCAAAGAGCAGCTGGTGAGTTTGATCCTTTTATTTGGCAACTGAGTACTTTAACAACTTCATCACCAGGTTTCTGTTCACCTACCACTGCTATCTTTATTTTTAGAAACTTCCCCTTTTGGGGGATTTCATTGTAGACCTCAGCTGACCTCAAACACTCTGCGAAGTATCATGGAAGATAGCAATGACTCTCAGCACCACCTTGCCAACTCTTCCCACTCTGCCTGGAGGAATTGTTGCCAGACCTTCTCCACTCCCATCTGGTCCCTGGTAGGAAAAGGACAGCTTTCATGTACTTCTGTGAAGGGTGTGACTCCTTGGGGAACTAGGAGGAGCCACTGTTCTAGTCCAATTCCTCCTTTAGTAGAGATAAAAGTTAAGTCGAGAAAGACTAAATGAGTTCCTGAGTATCATCCAGACTTAGAATATGGGTCTCCTGATTTCAGATCCAGGACTCTTCTCACTAAACCACATCCTCTGTCTCAGAGTTTTCATGTAGGATTACTAAGCTATGGCACATTTTGCTTTTTCAGTTTTCCAATTTGTTTGGCGATTTTGGAATAAGACCAAGTTTTTATTTGTTTATGCTTTGTTTGAATGAATATTATATGCATTTGCTCAGAGCACTATTTTTATCTAAGATTAATTGACATTCCAAACACCTGACTCATTGTTGTTAAATGCTGTCGAGTCAGTTTTGACTCATAGCAACCCTGAATAGGATTTCTGAGGAGTGGCTGGTGGGTTTGAACCACGGATCTTGCGGTTAGCAGTCCAGTGCTTATCCTGCAGCACCACATTAGGATTCTCCTGACCCTCACAGTAGGAATATAAAGAAACTATATTGTGTGGCACTGTAAGATCAGCACTGGACTGCAAACCACAAGGTCAGCAGTTCAAACCCACCAGCTGGTCCTTGGCAATCCTAGATAGAGTCACTATGAGTCAGAACTAACTTGACGGCACTTAATAACAACATAATAATAATTTTAGCAAAAGCAAAAAAAAAAATGTATTCTTAATGAAGACAGACATAACATAAAGCCAAGAAAAAACTAAATTTGCTTACCTTGTACTATTAACTTAATCATATTTTCACCTCTTCCATTCGGTGTGATGGCTGAGCACTTATACATCACTACATCCATGAAATAGACATTCTGTAGTAAAAGTGGTAGAATCCCCTCAGAAATTTCAGCTTTATCCACAGAGACTCTTTCCTTATCCAAGGAGTTTTGTTTCTCTAGTTGCTCTGTGTTATTGCAAAATTGGTAAACCAACATTGAGAAATTTCAAAAAAAATCATTGTACCTCAAAAAGTGGTAAACTTCTTTATCATTCTCTACCTCATATACCTCTTTGATGTCATCTCTTTCCCAAGAAAACTCAGGATTTTCTGTGTCTTTCACAAAAGAGAAATGGCAGGAAGGGTAAGTACACCAAAGAAAGGATGGACTCGTAACTCTTGTAGACACTGAGAATGTCAAAGAAGAAAAGAAGTCAATAAAGGCTGGATTCCTGGTGTGGTGTTGTAGGATCAGCACTATACTGATTGGCACTATACTATAAGGTCTGCAGTTCAAACCCACCAGCTGCTCCTCGAAAAGCCTGTACACAGGGTCGCTATGTGACGGCACTTAACAACAACAAAGACTGGTGAACATTGAATCAGTAAGGTTTAATAACAAACAAGAGAAATTGTTCTAGCTATTTTAACCAAGGAGTCCTGGTGTGGACCTGTGGGTTAATGCGCTGGACTGCAAAGTTGGTTTGAACTGGAAGGTCAGGGGTTCAAGCTTACCAGCCGCTCCTCTGAAACCTTATACAGGGTCGCTATGAGTTGGAACTGACTCCACGGCATTTAACAACAACAACATTTTAATCAAACAGGGATTTAACACAGGGAAATAGATGTAGACAAAATCATTGGAAGGGCTGGAGGAATGAAAGCAGGGAAGGTGAGAGGCCTGTGTGTAGTCTATTGTTGTTGTTGTTAGGTGCCGTCGAGTCGGTTCCGACCCATAGCGACCCTGTACCGGGTTTGTCTATAGTTCTGTGAATTACACTGAACTCAGAACAACACTGAAGAGCTGATCTGCCAGCGGAACTGCTGTTTCTGTCGTACTAGGAAGCTGGAAAATCAGGAGATCCTCACTGCAGCAGATGGCTCCCGAGCCAACCTGCATCCCATCTGCTGGATTCATAGCAGTAAAAGGAAGGGTGCCTTATGGCTCTCTCTCCGTGTAAATCCATTCCCAATTTAATCATTGAGTAAATGCATCTGATTGGCAGAGCTAACAGCCATACTCAGTCCCCTTGTTGCCATGGAATCTCGGAAATGTAGTGGGGGTCATTCTGTTTTGTTTTCCACCTTCAGTAGTCGATGAGGGAACACAAAAAGACAGAAGCAAATGTAAAGGAAGTTAATCTATTCTACCTGTCACACATAGCTACCAGTCTGGGAAGAATTATCATCAATGGTAGAGACCAAGGGCTATCGGAAATGCTGTTGTACACAATGTACTAGTCCCAGAATTGTGATATCAAATCCAATTCTGATACATTTAGTGTATTATGATTGTTGGAAAGATAGCTTTGAGATCATTTGGTTCAATGTTTTCAAATTATTCTCTTCAAAGTCCACACCAGAAACTTCCAATGTTGACCAGGTGAAGACCAAGTCAGCAGCACTCTAGTCACTTCCCACCAATCAGATGGCTCTCTTATTTACTCATAAACTGGGCTCCCAAACCATAACTCTTTTTTAAAATATTTCTGTTGTTAAAAGACAAAAATGAAACAAAAAAATGGATGCAGAACTAGCACAAAGTCACACAGTAAGATTGTGGTAGAATTGTGGAAAGAAATAAGACCTCTCAGAGTTAAAAAATAAAAATAAATAGTTATCAACCTTTTAAACCTAAAAGACTAATTGAACTCCCAGTGGGAATATGACAGAATAATGAGACAAGTAGTACTAGGAAAGCAGAGATTCCTCCCACCCCAACCCCCACGAGACACTGTCACTGTGGGATAAAGCACTAGACCAAAAGGTCAGTTTGAACCTCAAATTCGGTGGTTCAAATTCACCAGCTGCTCCTTAGTAACCCTATACAGGGTCTCTATGAGTCAGAATAGACTCAATGGCACTTAACAATAACTAGAGACACTGCGGAGTCCAGGTGTGGCACTGTAAGATAAGCACTCGACCTCAAGGTCGGTAGTTCAAACTTACCAGTCATTCCTCAGAAACGCTACACAGGGCCACTATGAGTCAGAAATGACTCGACAGCACTTAACAACAACAGAGACACTGAACAGGTAACATGCAACACAATAGAGGAAGAGTTGGTCAGTGGGAGCCTACGTGAGATTACTGCTTGATAAAATTTTATCAAGTTTATAGTTAATGCTCCTTGCCTCCTTCCTTCCAGTCCTGTCTTTCTTTATACTCATTCAATCACTTACTCAAATTGCAATTGATTCATTCAATTCATTCGAGGAAATAGAAGGGAAAAAAATAGGTGAAGCATTAAAGTGAAGCAAGGAATTTCCAAGCCATCAGACCAGCAAAGAGCAGCCAGGGAGATATCTGGTAAGAATATTCCAGATGAATAACAGATGCAATTTACTCGTTGCAGAAATGGCTATCACATGGCTGGGGCTGGAGTTAGGCACAGGACTGTTCACAGAGGACAGAGACCATATCTTAACTATCCTTGTTTGACCAGCACCAGGTGCAAGAATTGACACAGAATAAAAACAACAGGTAACATTTATCAAGTGTTTGCAATGTGTTAAACATAGTATAAGAGCTTTTTCTGTGTCATTTCATCTACATATGAATTCAGAGGTAGGTGCTATTTATTATCCCCAATTTGTTGTTACTGTTAAATGCCATTGAGTTGATTCCAACTCATAGTGACCCTGTAGAGGGTTTCTGAGGAGTGGCTGGTAGTTTTGAACCGCTGACATTGCAGTTAGCAGTCCTGGTATAGCGCTATGGGTAAATGAGCCAGACTGCAAAGCCATTTGAACTGCAAGGTCAGCAGTTCAAGCACACCAGCTGCTCCTCGGAAACCCTATTAAGGGTCGCTATGGGTTGGAATCAACTCAATGGCACTTAACAACAACAACAACCCTATAGTGTCACACTAGGGCTCAAGGCACAATGGGGTTAAGTTGTTGAGGGATACACAGCTAATGAGTCATAAAGCTCCTATTCAAATCCAGGCAATTTGGCTCCAGAGCCCACCATCTGAAAAGTGTTCTTTCATTGCTGAACTATAGGTGCTCCTTGAAGTTTGATGGATGGATCAATCGTGTATTGAATGAGTATCAGAGAAGACAAACAAGAGAGGAAGGTAGGAGACTGGGAGAGATATTTTGCATAATCTTTAGAAGGATGGATTTACATATCAAAAACTTAAGTGTTTTCTTGCCCAAAATTGTATCATTTGTCTCATGTGGTCATAATCAAGTTTTTGGGTTTGGTTTTTGTTTTGTTTTTTAAATTCCTGGTGTGAAGAACTGTAAATCCAAGTTCTAGTTCAAGTACCCATCCCCCCCTCTCACAAGTCATTTAACACACAAGGGACAGTCACTTAATCTCTCTGAGTTAGAGTTTCCTTGTATGTAATTAGGGATAATAACACCTGCCCTATGGTCATTATAAAGTACCTTGGGATCTTAAGGACTGTTTTTAATAGGACACGACTCAGTCATTTTTTAGAAAGACTGAAGGAATAGGTCTGATGGGTGGATACTTTAATAAACTGCTTACAGTCCCATCTTACTCATAAAGAGTATGTAGTTTACTCATGAGGGGTTCCTTCATTCTAACTTCTTGGGTTGCACCCCGTAAGTCTTGCTACGACACTTGTCCCCTTTGTAACCCCAAGAGAAAAGGTCTCAGACACAGGAATTCAAAGACTCTAGCCAATGAATCATGAAATATGATCTACTGATGATGTAACTGGAATATATAAGCCAACTTCTGACTGATGTGTCTACAGATGTCCTACTTGAGTCTGAATAACGCCTTTGTTTCAAACTGTGTTATTTCTAGAGCAATATGCCTTTAGCTTCCAGACTCTATCATCAAGAGAAGACTGAGACAAAAAGCAAAATATGTAGAAAAGCACTTTGAAAAACTATGTCTAAAGCCACTTCTATAGGACTAGTGCATTGTATGAGGTTCTCAATTTTGCTATAAAATGTAAGACACTATAATAACTGTCAGACATACTTTCTCTGTCTCACTCACACTGATTTGGTTGGCTTGTTCCACCTCTGTGGAACTACTCCTCTATACACACACACACACACACAAAGAGAGAGAAATCAAGTATAAGGAACATAATCAATAAATATAAGCTGGATGAACAGGCCTTGAGCTAACTCCTGAGATGATCTTTGGAGCCTAAGCTGCTTTCAGTGGCCTCCACCTTCCAGAGACTGGCAGAACTACTGAAGGTCACTAAGAGATGGAATACACCTGATGACCCATAAATGTGTTTGATCACTTTATGATGTAGTTATCATATTACAGGTTTGTGATACATGTTTATATATGCATATATATATATACATATATACATATATTTAACTAACTGAGTGATATAACTATTTTCTACATTTATATAATCTTATCCCCCCAAGTTTTGAAGAATTAAGTTACATAAATCCTATGTTGACTGTCCATCCAGATTTTTCAAGACAAGCCTGATTTCAAATATTTTATGTGTGGCGCTGTGGGCTAATGTATCAGACTACAAAGTTGTTTGAACTGCAAGGTTGGTGGTTCAAGCTCACCAGCTGCTCCTTGGAAACCCTATACACAGTTGCTATGCATTGGAATCGACTCAGCAGCACTGAACAACAACATACTATAAACCGGCACCTGACAGAGTCGCTTGAAGGGGGAGGTGTAGAATTTTTTTCTGTTTGAGGGATTTTACACTTTAGATGAATAAGTGTAGTCATCAGAAATGGTCTCAAATGGACAAGCAAAATCAGAAGGACAGGACAGTTTTTCTCATTAAAGCTTTAAAAAAAGAAAGAATAAGCATTGAAGGTGTACAATTTGTGTCGGTCATATTCTCCACTTGCTCTTCACCGTGTTTTATGAAACAATACAGCAGG
>NW_006408579.1:1855533-1856821 GCF_000296735.1 Chrysochloris asiatica
CCTCTCTTCCCACCAGCCAGTATTTGCTTGTTTTTTACTTGTTTGATTTAATTTATTCTTCAAACCATGGTTCTACTCCTTATCCTCAAAGCAGTTTCAGTTTTGAAATACCACAAAGTGTTTTTGAAAGGTGGCTCACCTGCACAACGAACAAGTAGTAGTAGATTGATGATCACTAAAAAGAAAGGCATCCTGTAAGGAACAGAAGGAAGGTTGAAACTTTGCTTCAGCCACAACAGTATGTCAGCATGTTCCCAGCAGCCCCCAGCTGGATCTAAGAAAGGACTCACAGGTACCACCTCCAGACCCCACCACCACCACCGTTAGCAGACTAGGGGCTTCCAGCAGCACCTCCGCATTCTCTATGGGAACGTCCACTGGGACGAGCTCACTCTGGCTGACACCGTGCAAAGAGCTGCTTGATTCGCTAATGAACCTGGAACTCGATTTCTGTAAAATACAAACTGTCTTTCTAAGTGAGTACTTGTTGAATTCATTTGGATCCAGAGTTAGCCCTGTGATGATGGATGAGAGGGTCAGTGATAGCTTCTGCAGCAATGCTCTCTAACTCCTCTGAATATTGTGGAGGAAACATCTGCAGTGGACGAGGTGTAACTGCTATAGGAACACGTGTATCTAGGTGTGGCTTCCTAAGTGGGGGGAAAATAGCCAAGAGACAGTACTGAATAAGTCTTCCCAAACAGGGCTGCATTTTAATGGGAGTAGTATTAGTGAGTCTAATATTCTGAAAGGGATGGAAGAGAGGGTTTAGGGGAAGCTCTGAAGCAAGTACTCACATGCACATGGTGAAAGACAGTGTTTGCCAGCTGAACCCAGTCTCTCTCTCTCTCTGGCTCCATTTCTTACTATTCCCTCACACTTGAAGTTTCACCAGTACCATCTTAATCCTCCCTGCCTGGAATTGGCCCATCACTCTCATCCTCATGTGCCCTCACTCCTCACTTATGTATGATACAAAACTCTGCCCAAGTAGCACTTCTTATCGAAGCCCTCCCTGACCTATAGTCAGCTAATCATCCTTTCTTCTGTCTTGAACATATTTTCATCATTGTATGAATCACATTGCATCATCATGATTTCTTTACTTATTCTGTTGTCCTCTACTCCTTCTAATAAAGAAAGATCAAATTAGCATATCTACTCAGTATATTTTCTTGCCTCCTTGTCTTCCTATTATTTATTAAGGAGAAGGGAAAACTGTCAAATGTTTATAAGTGCCTAATTTAATTTTCAAAATAAGCCTATAAAGTGGTGATAGTTGTGTGCC
>NW_006408579.1:1858681-1859624 GCF_000296735.1 Chrysochloris asiatica
AAGTTAGCAATCCAGTGCTTATCCTATAGTGCTATTGTTGTTGTTCAGTGCTGTCAAGACAGCTCCAACTCACATCAACCCGGTTAGGGTTTCTGAGGAGCAGCTGGTGGTTTTGAACTGTTGACATTGTATTTTGCAGTAATTCATCCAGAGCTACACAGAGCCAAGATGTGTGCAGGTCAGCTGAAGCCTGTGCATAACTCTATGCTGGCCAACCTCTGAAGTTTTATTCATACATGTCAGTAAAAGAACAGGAGCTGATAAAGCAGATAGCTTAGGAAATAAAACATTAAGTTTCTTTTCTAGAGACTTACTAGACCCTGAAGAATATGTGCTCTGTGGGTTGAATATTAACAGATTCAGAAGTCTTCAGAAAAACAGGAAGATAAAGGTCACTCATACTGTCCTAGCCTGCCTATGACCCAATAAAGCATTGCTGGGGTTAGTCACACAAGCAGAGACATTTCTTGCCGTGTCTAACTAGGAATGTGCATAGCAGTTGACTATTAATGTAAAAAAACAAAAACAAAAAACTCTTGTTATAGTATAGAAATTTAAAGATGTATCTAAAACAATATACAGTGAAAAACGTTAAGATGCTAAATAGCAATTAGTAGAGCTAAAACAAGCTAAAATGCAAACTACTGGCACAGTTTAAGTACTTAACCATTTATCGAAAAATCAGAAGTTTGAACCCACCAGTCGCTCCTCAGGAAAAAGATGTGGCAGTCTGTTTCTGTAAAGATTTACAGCCATGGAAACCCGATGGGGAGGTTCTACTTTGTCTTATAGGGTCACTAGGAGTTAGAAAGATGTTTACCTGTGCTTTATTGACTACACAAAGGCATTCGATTGTGTGGACCATAACAAGCTATGGACAACATTGTGAAGTATAGGTATTCCAGAACACTTAATTGTGCTCATGAGGAATCTGTACCTGGAC
>NW_006408579.1:1862074-1863409 GCF_000296735.1 Chrysochloris asiatica
GCTAGGTCAAATGTGTACTATCTGAAGGTCTGGACGTTCTTGTGCATCTCCCCTCACTTCTTATCAGATGGATGCTTTGCTCTCAGCTCTAGCCCTCCATGACTATGTCCTTGTCCATGGGCTCAGGGGTCCCCAGGCCTCACCACACTTAGGACCAACCAGCCCTTCCTCTTCTCTTCTCATCTCCAGGTCAACGGGAGTCTGTGTAACATGGTAAAACTCAACCCATTTTTTCATTGCTGCTTTCCCACCCCTTCCACTCACCAGTAGACCAATGAATGTAGTCACCAACAAGCTTATATGCCTGGACATGTGTTCCCTTTGAGATTCATCTTGGAGGAGGTTTTGTCCTGAAAGAATGAAATCACTTTTAAGGTCATCATTTAAACAACCACTGTTATCATTTTGGAGTATTCTCTTTCAATCTTTTATATGTACACTTTTTAAAAAAAGAACTCATTTTTTACAAACATAGTATTCTATTCAGCTTCATTTTTCTCAAGACACTATCAAATATTGCTCATCATAACCATTCTTATAGCCACTTCTACTTTGTTTGAAAATTATTTCTATGCAAACCTACTAGACTGTTAGTTCTCTAAGGGCAGGGTTTGGTCCTATTGTCTTTCATATATTCAACATTGTTGTTGTTGCTATTAAGTGTTTTCCAGTGGTTCCCACTCATAGTGGCCCTGTATAGGGTTTCCAAGGAGCAGCTGTTTTCCTACAGTGCAACACCAAAACTCCATGGTGTCCTATATATCCTTACCAGTTAACAGCTGCCATGGAGTCATTCTAAGTCCTGACAGTCCCACATACATCAGAGTAGAACTGTGATCCATAGGGTATTCAATGGCTGACTTTTCAGAAGTAGACCCCCCCAACCTTTATCCCAAGTTGTTCAATGGCTGACTTTTCAGAAGTAGATCCCCATCCTTTATCCCAAGTTGCCTTTGGTGTCCTCTAACATCTAACCTTTAGGTTAGCCAGCCCCCAAGCACATTAACCATTTGAACCACCCAGGGACTCCATTCCATATATCCTTAGCACCCAATAAGTGTTTATTGAATTAACTGAATTAAGTTAAATTTCCTATAAGTGTCTTACAAAGTGTCTCACCACATAAAGAAATTTATAAAATATAAAGGGTAAGTATAGAGTGGAGGGTCCTGTAGTGTCCTTGAGAGGAAGAGGCCACTTTGGCTGTGTGTTGTCCTCACTGCAGGTGGAAAGCCAGCTCGCCCTTGAGAATCAAGTGCTCCAGTGACTCCTCTTTTCATTGCTATGGCTGTCCCAGGTAAAATGCTGGTATGGATTCAAGATGACATTTCTTGG
>NW_006408579.1:1864515-1873557 GCF_000296735.1 Chrysochloris asiatica
TATGATGCAATGTATTAAAATAGTGAAGTTTTTTAATTTCTAAGGATTGTTTTTGAATGCCATAGTACAGGAAACCCTTTATTGGTCTTGACTAGGAATTTTTAAATGAGTAGTGTCTTCAGGAAGATTATAAATGAAAAAATTTTAAATAGAGTTTCACTCGTTTATGAAATGCAGTACCTGCCTCCTTTGTTTTTGTAACAATTAAAAACATCTCTTTCCTGTTTAAAAAGCCGAGTCTGCTGTAGCCTGTTAGTAAGTCTCCTAGAGATGGTGCTGTGTGGGTCAGGATTTTTAGGATAGACTGTTGATTGTTTTGAAAATGTGTCATATTGGCATGTGTTAAAGTGATACCTCAAACAGAAATGTTTATTTTAGGAGGACAGCAAAATCTTCATTTGAACTGACTTCTAGTGTAGGAAGCATGTGCATTTTATGAAGCTTTTTTTTATGGGTAACATAGGAATTTTTTATGACTGTCAACATATATGTTTATTTTGTCTGAAACCATTTATATATAACTTTGAAGCAAATTTCACACTGAATTTATGGTTTCCATATATAGTCAGTTTGAGTTGTTGGTCTTTTACGTCAGATACAAACCTCAGGAAGAGTGACAAAAAATTGGAATTAAGAATTTCATTCTGTCCTTTTTGAAACTTAAGAGCCAGGGAGTTGCATTAGGAAAGCCTTTATACAACAATGGAAATTTTATATGGGTCAGCATTTTTAAAACTTATATTAGTAGGTTTAAATGTTTTTAGATTTTTAATTCCACAGTAAGTAGTGTTACTTATTTACTTATGCCCCAAAAGTTAAATGCTTACTCTGTTGTAAGAGCATTGAAAGTCAGCTCATTGTCATGACACAGCACAAAGAATCTCAGATGATACAGCTACAATTTTTCAAAACGGTAACCCAGAAGCATGGCTGCAGGTGAATACAGAAGGTGAAAGTGGGTAAATGTATTCAACTTCATAGGTCGGCAATTTTACTGATTCTTTGGTCACCCGATTCCCTAATTAATGTGTCCTCATGTAAGACTCAGGGAGCCCTGTTAACTTGCATTATCATATGTTTACCAGAACCCATGCTCAGATTTTTAACGAAACCGCCCAAATGTCCTTATTCCAGCATTACAGCCATGGACACACTCACACTTCCAGCTTTCTTGTAACCCAGTTTCATCAGGTGATCCACTCAAAAATAAACCCAAGTTTTTAAAGGTTTGTTTTGCCTTTGCTACGATTTTATAAGAATACAGTAATCCTTGTTTATCTGATTATCAAACTGAAAAATATAAGTAAAAGGGGGAAAAAAAACTTTTAAAACGCTGAAAGTGAATATGTACAAAAGTATAACCTCATCCCATTGAATGTGTAATAGTTTTAAAAATGATGATAATTGTAGTGAGTGAAACAGGTAATCTACTTATTTATAACTTTTAATTCTATTAATTGTAGAGATTATAAATTTACTTTTTAGATTTCTTTTCTGAATAATGACAACAGTTATTAATGACTCAAAAGAATTACATAAAGTTCAGCCCTAATTAACTAATATAGTATGCAAATTAATGACTGTAATGCTCAGTAAGTTTTCCTCTAGAAACAATCATAAAATTATCCTAAAGTAAATTTCCCTTAGTCTTAGCATAATTTGTGAACTATCTCAACTGATGAAAAATTTAATTTTTATTAAAATAATTTTTTATAGTGATCATGTTAATATTATTTAAGCTGGATGCAAATATGATACATTGTAAGAGAAAATTAATGAAATTTCCTTTCAAACAGTATGTAGTAAAAGGAAACTTGAATTTAATAGTAAAAACCCAGTACTAGATCTTCCGACTACCTATATGACCTTCAACAAAGTCATTTTGTTTCTCTGGACTTTGGTATCTTTCACTTATAAAATGTACCAAATGCTCTCTAAGATCTGTTCTAACACATAATAAATATTATTATCAATATTTTAGAAAAATTCAAGTAGTATTGTTAATTTTAGAAATTAGTATAGATAAGTAGTTAGTATTATGTAGTGATTGAATTTGTGAATATAATATCAAAGTTATTTTTTAAGAAGATAATTTTTGATTCACATTTTTATCACCTTACATATGATTTTTATCATATGTAGATCAAATTTAGATTTAGATTTGTGTCTTTGTCCTGATTATCTGAACACTTTGAGGCCACAGCTTTTGGACTAATGGACCTACTCCCCGCCCCCCCCCCTTAGTTTCCCCTTTCTTTTCTCCATATTCTCTGTTAGCTAAAATCTTTCAGCAGTATATCTATCTCTTCACTCTTAGTACATTTTTGGTTCTCTGAAGCCAAAATGTCCATCAATGAGGAGTAAAACACCTGTATGTGTCTGTATTTGGTGATGATGATGATGGTGTGCCATGGAGTGGGTTCTGACTCATAGTGACTCTGTAGGGTTTTCAAGGCTGTAAATCTTTATGGGAGCAGAAAGCCTTATATTTCTCCTGCGAAGCGGCTGGTCATTTTGAACTGCTAACCTTGAGGTTAGTAGCCCAACTTGTAACCACTACAGTACCAGAGTATACACATAACATACAGTCATCTTCAATAGGTCATCTTCAGAAGTAAACTAGGCTGAAGTGTCATTAATAGCATTGATAACAATGTCATTGAATTCTTTCTTAGTGGTTACGAATCGGGCTGCCAACCTCAAGGTCAGCAGTTCAAAACTACCAGCAGTTCCATGGGAGAAAGATGAGGCGTTCTGCTCCCGTAAAGACTTACAGCCTTGGAAACCCTGTTCAGGGTCACTGAGTCGGAACTGACTCCATGGTACTTAACAACAACAACAACCTAGCAAACATTGTGCTAAAGACTGGGGAGACCGATAAATAAGTCACTTTTGCATCCCTGAAGGAACTCACAGTTCTGTTGGTAAGTGCTGGAATTGACTTAAACAGGTTTGTAGGAACACAGGTCATCATTTAACCTAGCCTGGAGGCATTAAAAGCTATCTAGACTGCAAAGCCATTATAACTGCAAGGTCGGTGGTTCAAGCTCACCAGCTGCTCCTTGGAAACCCTATACAAGGTCACTATGGGTCAGAATTGACTCGACGACACTCAACAACAACAACAAAAAGGAAATAATGCCTGCATTACATTTGGATTGAGGGTAAAGGTAGAGGTTATGGATGCTCCTGCCAGCACGGGTACTGTGAACATACACCAGAAATACAAGCAATGTGTGTTAAGAATTACAAGTCACCTGATATTGCTGGTGTGTTATAGGTGAAACAGGAAGTGGGAGAAGCAAGACTACCTTTTTTAGGTTCTTGGAAACAAAAGAAAGAAGTCTTGTGTGCATGGTTGTGAGCTTGATACTGCTAATAATTCTAAAGAAGAGAATGACTTACTGAGTTTGGCTTCATCCATTTCATAACCCAACTTCTAACTATCATAATTTTTTAAAGGTAAAATAGCTCTCATTTGAAGACTACACAAAAATAATTTCATCTAATATTTTTTGTACTCTTCTAGACCCTTTCTTTTTTTCTGAGATCTAATTGTTGCTATCAAATATTATAGGAACTTAAGCCTCCTAAAAACATATATACTATATTTTTCATCACACCAATCTCCAGAATATTATGTAGATGTACATGCTTTAAAGTATGTTTTGTTTGTTTTTCATTTTATTTTGGATTCTTTTTGACTGGCATAAGTAAATTCTGTCATTATGTTAGTATTCATTATATCTCTAAATCTTTTTAACTTAAAAAAATTTTTTTAATAAAATAAAAAAGGTTAGCATAAGCTTTAATCAAACAGAAAATTCCAGCAATTACCCACATATTGCCACCAGGGTTTGTACTCTTGTCGCCTTTTATATACAGGAAAAAAACAAAACCGTGAGAAGACTATCAAGTAGCTCTACGTAGAGATCTAGGCATAAAGGGACCAGGTGCAGCTGGAATCAATATCAGAGCACTCCAGTCACATTATTAATTTGTTATTTGGCTCCCTAGTTCTCAAATGTGGACAATAATATCTATCTTCTAAATTAAATAATCCTTTATTGAAAGCATTTACTTGTATCGCAAGGAGCTCTGGTGGCTTGGTGGGTTACACAGGGGGCTGCTTACTGCAAGGGCAGCAGTTCAAATCCACCAGCTGCTCTGCCAGTGAAAGATGAGGTTTTCTGCTCCTGTAAAGATTTACAGCCTCGGAAACCCTATACTGCATCACTATGAGTCAGAATGACTAAAGAGCTCACAACCGCCGCCACCACCACCTATATCGTATCTGGTCTCTCTGATCAGCTAGGTGAGAAGCAGTAAGATAGAATTAGTATGTCTTCAAAAGAACACTTATATGGCAATCCTTAGGGAAAGTTGTCTCAGCAAAGAACTCCATGTTTCCAGTGGTGTATTTGTTGTTGCTAAGTTCTATCAATTCAGTTCTGACCCATAGCAACCTCTTTAGGCTTTCCGAAAAATGGCTGGCGGGTTTGAACCACCAACCTTGTAGTTCAAACTGAACCTTGTGGTCCAGCACTTTATCCTGCAGCACCACACCAGGACTCCTAATAGCTGTATTAGTTGGTTAAAAATATGCATGCAATGTGTATGATAGACAAATGCAATTGCTAAAATCTAATTTTGTGAAATTATTCCACTGCACCTATTTAAAAAATAAAAACAAAAAACTGATAGTTTTGAAGAATAATTTTTAAATATAGGAAATGCCTATAATACAACTTCTAGTGAAAAGTCAGAAGAAAAAACTTAACATATATATGTATATAGACACATGTGTATAATTTTAACTGTAGAAAAACATGCATGTAGAAAAAGAAGTAACTACAAGGACTTCATTCTTCTTGGATCAACTATCAACACTCGCGGAAGTAGCAGTCAAGAGATCAGACGACGTATTGCACTGGGCAAATCTGCTGCACAGGAACTTTTTAAAGTATTGAAGAGCAGAGATGTCAGCTTGAGGACTAGGGTGCGCCTGACCCAGGCCATTGTGTTTTCAATAGCCTCATATGGATGCGAAAGCTGGACAGTGAATAAGGAGGATCGTAGAAGAATTGATGCCTTTGAGTTGTGGTGTTGGAGGAGAGTACTGAAAGTGCCATGGACTGCCAAAAGAACCAATAAATCTGTTTTGGAGGAAGTGCAGCCAGAGTGCTCCTTGGAGGCCAGGATGGCTAAGCTTCGTCTCTCCTACTTTGGACATATTGTCCGGAGGAAACAATCGTTGGAGAAGGATGTCATGCTGGGTAGGGTGGAGGGTCAGAGAAAAAGAGGAAGACCCCCAATGAGATGGATCAGCCAGGTGGCATCATTGATGGACTCGGGTGTGGCAGCGGTAGTGAGGTTGGCCCAGGATCGGACATTGTTTCGTTCTGCTGTGCATGGGGTCGCTATGAGTCGGTTCCGACTCGATGGCACCTGACAACAACAACAACAACAAAAATAAAATACAACAATGATTATTTCTGGATGATGAAATTAGGGGTGATTTTGATTGTTTTTATTACATATCTCTCTATTCTCTATTGTGACCATTTACATTTACATTACAATGTATAACACACTATGTTGTTATTGTTAGGTGCTGTCGAGTTGGTTCAGACTCAGCCACCATGTACAGGGTTTCCAAGGCTGCAAATCTTTACCAGAGCAGAAAGTCTCATCTTTCTCCCTCGGAGTGGCTGGTTTGAACTGCTGACTTTGTAGTTTGCTCTCCTGGGCTTATCCTGCAGTACCACAATACACTTTTTAGCTGGAAAATAAATAAATGGAGAGGCAGAGCTTAAACACAGAATGTGATCCAAAGACAGATAAGACAAGATTTATTTTTTATTCTCTTCCTCATAGGGAGAAGTGTGATTTTCATCTCTTGTTCCAAGACTTTTCTATTAACTTTTAAGTTAAAGTTCAATTATACCTTGTTCTTTAGTAGAATACCTTTTCCTCTTCCAGCACATAGGTTATTGAATCTGAACTGGGTTGACATTCAACATACAGTACAGGAGAATTATTGACAAGGATTTGAAGGAACATTTCTCTGGGCAAACAGACTCATTGTTCTTGTTACTAGGTGCCATCAGTCAGTTCTGATGCAACGACCATATGCATCACTGAATCTATTTCAGAGATGGAGTTTCCTGTTTTTTGATGACCCTCTACTTTACCAAGCATAATGTCCTTTTCCAGAGATTGGTCCCTCCTGATGACATGTCCAAAGCATGTAAGACAAAGTCTTACTATCCTTGTTACTAAGAAGCACTCTGATTGCACTTCTTACTTTTCTAACAGAGGTTTGTTTGTTCTGCTGGTACATTCAATATTCTTCACCAACCCTATAGTTCAAGTGTATCAATTCTTCTCCAGGCTTCCTTATTCATGGTCCAGCTTACATATACATATGAAGCAATTGAAAATAGCGTGGCTTGGATCTGGTTCAGTGCACCTTAGTCTTCAGACTGATATCTTTGCTCGTGAACACTTTAAGGAGGTGTTGTGCAGCAGGTTTGCTAAATGAATGATATACTTTGATTTCTTGACTGATGTTTCCTTGAGCATTTATTGTGGATCCCAGTAAAATGAAATCCTTGACAACATCATTCTTTTCTACATTTACTATGATGTTGTTTATTGGTTAAGTTGTGAGGATTTTCATTTTCTTTATATTGAATTGTGTTCTATATTAAAGGCTGTAGTCTTTGATCTTCATCAGTAAGTGTGTTAAGTCCTTCTCACTTCCAGCAAGTAAGATTGTATCATCTGCACATCACAGGTTGTTAGTAAGTCTTCCTTCAATCCTGATGTCACATTCTTCATATAATATAGCTTCCCATATATTATTAGCTTAGCATACAAATTGAATAAGTATGGTGAAAGGTACAAACCTGACACACACTTTCCTGATTTTAAACCATTCAGTATCTTATCTCCTTGCTCTGTTTGAATGACTGCCTCTTGGTCTACGTACAGGTTCCTCATGAGCACAATTAAGTGTTCAGGAATTCCCATTCTTTACAATGTTATCCATAGTTTGTTATGACCCACATAGTCGAATGTCTTTGCATACTCAATAAACCACAAGCAAACATCTTTCTGGTATTCTCTGCTTTCAACCACGATCCATCTGATGTCAGCAATGATATCCCTTGGTCCATGTCCTCTTCGGAATCCAGCTTGAATTTCTGGCAGCTCCCTATTGATATACTGCTGTGATTGTTTTTTATTATCTTCAGCCAGATTTTGCTTGTGTATGATATTAATGACATTGTTCAATGATTTTGAAATTCCTTTCTGTTACCGTGCTTTGTTGTTATTGTTGTTAAGTGCCATCAAGTCATTTCCGATCAATAGTGACCCTGTATAGGGTTTCCAAGGAGCAGCTGGTGAGCTTGAACCGCCAACCTTGCAATTCAAATGACTTTGCAGTCTGATGCATTAGCCAATAGTGCCACAACATGCTTTGGAATAGGTAAAAGCTGGATCTCTTCCAATCTGTTGGCCAGGGTCAAATTTCTTGGCAGAGACGAGTTAGAATCTTCAGTGCTACATCAATTTGTTGAAACATTTCAATTGGTATTACATCAATTATTAGAGTCTTGATTTTCTCTAATGTCTTCAGTGCAGGTTGGGCTTCTTCCTTCAGTACCATCAGTTCATGAGCATAGTCTACCTTCTGAAATGTTTGAATGCCAATCAATTCTTTTCTTGTACCGTATTTCTTCCATCTTCTTCTTTTTTTAAAATTGTTCTTGTTGTGAAGTGAGTGAAGGATAACGGACAAGAGCATCAGTGTTACATTCAACAAATCGCACACTTTGTTTCATCTCAATGATTTCAATTTCCTCCATGCAACAAGTTATCCTGCTTCCTTCCTGTTTCTTATTTCTATTCCACCCACTTTCCCATCCCTTCTCAACTTTTTCCTTTGGTATATCTTGCTATTTTGATTTTGAATGATTGACTAGTCCAGGGTGAGCATACCTTACTAGTGTTCTTGTCCCCTTTATATGACTATCGACTGCTTGACTGAAATTAATCCAGAAGGGTGAGTTCCATTCTAAATCTGAAGGGTGGTTGAGGGCCATAGCCTTGAGTTCCTCTAGTCTCTTTCTGAGCTGTAAGCCCAGTTTTTCTTTTTACATAATTTTGAGCTTTGTTGTGCATTTTCTCCACTCTTTCTGAAACCTTTTAATGTGATTTCTTTCAGAGTAGTTGGTCCTGGTAGCTGTGCACCATCCAGTTCTTCCAGCTCAGAGTCATGGAAACTAATGTTCACATGTTTCATTAGTCCATTGGACTAACTGATTCCAAATCTTTAATTCTCATCACTCTTCTTTCTTCCACACATGGAGAGAGCAATAGTTACACATTAGATGGTCATTCATGAGTTTTTGTTTTGTTTTTTAAAGCTTTTGTTGTGAATTGATTGATAGTTTACATGGAAGAACATCAGTTTTGAACTCAACCTATTGTATTTTGTTTCATTGCAATGATTGCTATTCCCTCCATGCATCATCAGTTAACAGTATTTGCTTCTTTTCCCTCTGTTTTTTTGTTTGTTTTATTTTGATGTACACAAAAACACTCAAGAATATATAATAATTTAAATAACCAAAGGGCACATTCTGTAAGCCAGCCTCCTGGCAGCCACCACATAGCCTTTTTCTTTCCATGAGTCTAGAGTCCTCAACTGCTCTATCTCTCCATGTCTTCATCTCTGCCTCCATCTCTGGTGTCACTGCTTCTCTGGTTAGGGTCCCACGTTCTGCTCATGTTCTTTCCTCTTGATGGTCCTAAGATCCTCTGTTCCTGGAATGTAAGGTTAACTACTTCCCCCACACACACACTTTTTGTTATACAACTTCTACCTTTACACAAGTAGTCATGATAACAATTCCTGGAATATAAGATTAACTACTTCCCCCTTTTTGTTACACAACTTCTACGTTTACAGTTGTGACAATCACAATTCATCATAATAACAATTACTCACTATTGAATCAAAAGAATCCTATC
>NW_006408579.1:1882517-1885314 GCF_000296735.1 Chrysochloris asiatica
TCACATTCAAAATGGCCCAAATCAGTCCATTTCAGTTAACTCATGTGTAGGATATTGATCTTTATCCATTCCACTATATTTTTTGGTGACTTTCAATTTTCCTACAGTCATGCTTTGTACATTCCACATTCTGATAATTAAAAGATGTTGGCAGAGGCGTTGCAGAAGTCCCTCCAGCCATTGTGCTGTGCTGTGGGGGAAGATAGATGGATTTGTAAGCCTTGGAGCAGGATTCTGCTTGGCTGAGGTCGCTGCAGTGCGGAGACCCTCGGGGTGAAGCCACGGCCACCATGTCTGACCAGGAGGCAAAACCTTCAACTGAGGACTTGGAGGATAAGAAGGAAGGAGAATACATTAAACTCAAAGTGATTGGAAAGGCTAGCAGTAAGATCCACTCTAAGGTGAAAATGACAACACATTTCAAGTAACTTAAAGAATCATACTGTCAAAGACAGGGAGTTCCAATGAATTCACTCAGGTTTCTCTTTGAAGGACAGAGAATTGCTGATAATCATACTCCAAAAGAACTGGGAATGGAGGAAAAAGATGTGATTGAAGTTTATCAGGAACAAACAGAGGGTCATTCAACAGTTTAGATATTCTTTTAATTTTTTTTCTCTTCCCCCAAAACCCTTTTTTTTAAAAAAATAATTCTTTTGTAATGTGGTGTTCAAAATGGAATTGAAAACTAGCACCTCTCTTTAAAACATCTGGTATTTTGAATTCTAGTGTTCATTATTCACTACTGTTTGTTTTCACTGTGCTGATTTTTGGTGATCTAACCTCAGCCCCCTTCATAGAGCCCTCTTCTTCTTAAAATGACCTATGTGCACAGAGAAGTCACTTTTTCAGGACTATGCATTATCAGGCTTGTGGGATAAATAAGATCTACCAATGTAAGTGTTCATAATGACTTTCCCATTGGTCCTGAAGTTCTAGCATGTGATTGCTTCACTCCTGGACTATGACTTACAGTGGTAGATGGAAGTTCAGAGAACTGAACTGTGGGAAAATGACCTTTCCTTTCCTTGAAGCTATGTTTGAAACCTGAGGGTCTGGACCAAAAGAAGAGAAATCAGGATTGAGTCATGATGACAAATGGTGAGAGCCATGACTAACTCCAAAGGTGGCTTCATTGAAGAGACAAAGCATTTTAAGATGAAGATAAAATCCTTGCCAGAAGATCCCAGCAAAGTTCTAAATTTCATTAGCAGTCAATAAAAATATTCATGCAGAGTATATACTACAGAACACTGCTCTTTTTTATTTTGTTTGTATTTTTTGGCCTGGGATATGGGTTTTAAAAGGACATTGTCTGTACCAGCTTCATTAAAATAAACAAAAATATTTATAAAAACCGTACTAATGCTCATTTTATTTTAAATTGTATAGAAAGAAAAATAAAATGCCTAAATTATAAAGTTTTCTTCTATAATACTGGAAGTTACTATTTGTACATTGTACAAGTTAATTTTCCTTCAGTACTGTACAGTGCTGACGTTAATGACTTGAAGCACTTAAAGTTACTGAAGTGTTAGGATTTAGATAAGGACATGGTATGTTCTTAAATATTTAGTGTTTGATTTTTTAAAAAAGCTTAATAGACTTTATACTGCATATATATACAATTACTCAAACATGTTGTATAAATGGGCATATCAACAATTAAAAAAAAAAAAAGATGGCAGCTATTTCTTCTAGTGTTGAGTTTGCCCCCATCAGCAAATGAAGATCATGAAAGTTTTACTCTATCCCCATGATTACGGTCAACTCTACTTTGAGGAGGCAGCTCTTCCCCAGTCTTTTATTTTGAGTGCCTTCCAACCTGAGGGGCTCATATGCCAGCACTGTGTAAGATGATGCTTCACTGTTATCCATAAGGTTTTCAATGGCTAACCTTTTAGTATTGGTCAGCTTCTCCTACTCTCCTTCTCTCTCTTAATCTGGAAGCTCTACTGAAACATGCCCACCAAGGGTGACCCTGCTGGTTTCTAAAATACTGATGGTAAATCTTCCAGGATCACAGCAACACACAAGCCACCACAGTAGAACAGACTGACAGACAAGTGGTAGACTTAGAGATGTGGTTGTTGTTGTCATAAGGTGCCATCAAGTCTGTTCCAACCCTTAGTGACTCTATGCAGAACAGAATGAAACACTGCCCTGTCATTATCCATCTTCACAATTGTGGTTTTGTGTGAGCTCATTGTTGCTTCCATTGTGTTAATCAATTTCATTGGGGATTGTAATCGTTAGGGTTTTGTGTCAACTTGGCTGGGTCAGGATTTCCAGAGGTTTAGCAGTTGGGATATGTTTATTCCTATGGTGATGAAATCCAGTAGAGGCATAGTTAGCTCTATGATGAGTGGCTATGAGCAACCAATCAATTGAAGGAATGCTTCCTTGGGGGTGTGGCCTGCTCCCAATGTAATAGACATGTGGGAGGGACTCTTTCTCTCTCTTCTACTGGGGACCTGGGACTCTGCAATTGTGAGCTCTTTCCTTGATAATATATTTCTCTCTCTCTCTCCTATGTGTATGTGTGTGTTTCCCTGGTTTTGCTTCTCTAGAAAACCCAGCCTAAGACAGAATCATCCTTATTTTCATTAACCCTCCACTTTACTAAGCATGATACCCTTCTCCAAGGATTCTTTGGTTCTTCCTTGTCTGAAGTAAAAGAAAGGAAGCATCACTATCTTTATTTCTAACTTGTATTCTGGCTGCACATATTCCAAGACGGATTTGTTTGTTCTTCTGGTAGTACATGATACTTTCAATATTCTTCCCCAACACTATA
>NW_006408579.1:1885904-1918219 GCF_000296735.1 Chrysochloris asiatica
ATCCATTCTTCCACAATATTATCCATAGATTGTTATGAGATACACAGTCAAATGCCTTTGCATCATCATCTCTGTTTACAGCCAAGATCCATCTGATGTCAGTAATTATATCCCTAGCTCCATGTCCTCTTCTGAAACCTGCTTGAATTTCTGGCAGCTTCATGCTACAACAGCTAAGACTGCTAATACTGCTACAACCTCTTTTAATTATCTTCAGCAAAATTTGACTTGCATGAGATATTAATGCTATTGTTTGATGATTGCTTCATTCAGTTGGGTCATCTCTCTTTGGAATGGGCACTTGGAGATAGATAAACTTGGAGATAGCCTAGCTTTTGGATGTGAAGACCTAGGGGTAAGGAGAGTTCAGACAATCTCATATCTTAATCCTCAAAACATATTATGACCCAGAGAAGAAAATGTCTGAGGACACTGTGCCATCATGAGTAAAGATTTTTTAAATTTACTTTATCTTGTGAATTGGGTGAAGGATTGCAGATAGAAGATTGTTTTTAACTTTGTTTCTCTATAATCACATTCTAAGGAGTGGTTAAATAATAACTAATTTTACTCTTACTATAGCTAACAATCCAACACTCATCTGTCAGTTTGTTGTACTGTGGTGGTTTGTGTGCTGTTGTGATGCATGAAAGCTATGCCACCGGTATTTTAATACCAGCAGGGCCATCCATAGTAGACAAGTTTCAGCAGAGCTTCCTGACTAAGACAGACTAGGAAGAAAGAGAGATGGAACATTTCTGGATAGTATTTGTTTTTTAGAGTCTTTGAGTTGATTCCAACTCATAGCAACCCTATATAGTGTTTCCAAGGAGTGGCTGGTAATTTTGAACCACCAACCTTGTGGTTCAAACCAACCTTGCAGTACTGTGCTTTATCCCACAGTGCCACACCAGGACTCTGAATGGTTAGCCACTGAAAAACCTTATGAGGAGCAGTGGAACACAGTGCCAGAAGACATAAACCTCAGGTTGGAAAACATTCAAAATATAACTGGAGAAGAGCTGCCTCCTCAAAGTAGAATAAGGAGAAACAGCTACAAATAGCCATTAATAATTGGAATATGATCCTAGGAAAATTGGAAGTTATCAAAAATGAAATGAAATTCAGACATAAGTAAACTGAATGAATATTTTTTAATTGGACAGTCTTGTGGCTTGCTATGCTGGGAACAGCAAATTGTAGTGGAATGGTGTCATATTTATTGTAAAAAAGGAACATTTCAAGATTTATCTGGAGGTACAGTGATGTCTATGATAGGATAATATCTATACACATACAAGGAAGATCAGTTAATACCACCATTATTTCAATTTATGCACCAACCACTAAAGGTAGTGATAATGAAATTAAAGAATTGGCTCTGTGGGTTAATGCGTCAGACTGCAAAGCTGTTTGAACTGCAAGGTTGGTGGTTCAAGCTCACCAGCCGCTCCTCAGAAACCCTATACAGGGTTGCTATGGGTCGGAATCTACTCGATGGTACTTCACAACACAACAACAACCAACTTCTTCAGTCTGAAATTGATCCAATATGCAATCAAGGTGCATTGATAATTATTGGTGATTGGAATTCGAAAATTGGAAGCAAAGAGTAAGGATCTGTAGTTGGAAAGCATAACCTTAGTAATAGAAATGATGCTAGAGGTCGCATGATAGAATTTTGCAAGACCAATGACTTATTCATTGCAAATACCTTTTATAAAAAATCATAAAAGATGAATCTACACATGGACCTTACCAGATAGAAAACACATGAATCAAATTGACTAAATCTGTGGGAAGAGATGTTGGAGAAGCTCAATATCATCAACCAAAACAAGGCATAGGACAGCTGTGGAATAGATCATTAATTGCTCATGTGCAAGTTCAAGCTGAAGCTGAAGAAAATTAAAACAATGAGAGCCAAAATATGACCTTGAGTATGTATATCCCACCTGAATTTAGAGATCATCTAAAGAATAAATTTGATGTATTAGACACTAATGACTGAAGACCAGAGGAATTAGGTCAAGAACATTATTTATGAAGAAAGAAAAATTTAAATCTATCATTAAAAAGAATGAAAAGACCAAGGTGGATGTCAGAATTCACTCTGAAACTTGCTCTTGAACATAGAGTAGCTAAAGTGATTGGAAGAAATGATGAACTAAAAGAGCTGAACAAGAACTCTTCAAAGGACAACTCAAGAAGACAAATATTATAACAAAATATACAAAGATCTAGAGTTAGAAATCTAAAAGGGATGAACACACTCAGCAATTCTCAAACTGAAAGAACTGAAGAAAAAATCAAGCCTCATGTTGTAATATTGAAAGATGCTATGAGTAAATATATGGCTTCCTGGTGTGACAGTGGAGCATTGGACTGCTAACCTTAAGGTTGGAAATTCAAATCCACCAGTCACTCCTGTACCAGGTCTGTATGAGTCAGAAATTGCTTGACAACACTTAACAACAACAACATTGGTAAATGTTGAATGACAGAGGAAGCTTCAAAAGAAGATGAAAGGAATGCACAAAACTGTTGTATCAAAATAATTTGCCTATGTTCAACCATTTACAGATTTACCATCTGATCAGAACTGATGATACTAAGGGAAGAGGTCCAATCTTCAACTCAGTGAAGGCAATGGTAAAAAAACAAGACTCCAGGAAACAATGGAATACCAATTAAAATGGTTCAACAAACGGCTGAAGCACTGGAGGATTTAACTTGTCCATACCAAGAAATTAGGCCAACTGATTGGAAGAGATTCATATGTACTGAATCTTCCATTCTAAAGGAAGGTGACCCAATGGAATGCTGAAATTATTGAACAATATCATTAATGTTACATGTAAGTGAAATTTTACTGAAGATAATTTAAAAACAGTTATAGTAATACATTGATAAGGAGCTATCAGAAATTCAAGCCAGATTCAGAAGAGGGCATGGAACTAGGAATATCATTGCTGACATCAGATGAATCTTGGTTGAAAGCAGAGAATACCAGAAAGATGTTTACTTGTGTTTTATTGACTTTGCAGGTTCATACATGTTATAAGGTGTTTTGCAGATTCGTAATTCTTTAATGTTACATAGCATTCCACTGAGTGTATGTACTGAAGTTTGTTTATCCACTCTTCCATTGATAGATGATTAGGTTGTCTCCATTTTTTTGCTATTGTGAGATATATAAACATATATACCCCACTCTTCCTCCTTTGTTTATTCAGTCTATGTCTCAATTCATGCATCGACACACTTATTATTCCAAGGCTATGTGTATATCACTGTTAACCTCTACTCCCTTTAGCCCCGTGCATACCTCACTATGTCTTCACCTGGCTTCATCATTCTTCTCTCACCCTACTTCTTCTTGCATATTGCCCTCCCTGTCACCGGAGCTAGCATGTGCCTACCCTCTAGCCAGTGATTTACTCTCCCCTCCCTCCCACTCCTGATAATCATAAAAAAATGTTTCTTTCAGTATGAGATTTTTTTCTTAGGTTTTTACAATAATGGCCTCACACAGTATTTGTCTTTTTGTGATTGACTAATTTCACTCAGCATAATGTCCTGGTTCAACCATGTTATGAGGTGTTTCACAGATTTATCATTATTCTTCAATGTTGCATGGTATTCCATTGTGTGTATGTACCAAAGTTTGTTTCTTCTTCCATTGATGGGCACTAATATTTTCTTTTTTATATTTAATCTTCCAAAGGATAGTGAGGGCCTACAACAAACCAGGTACTGTGATAGAGCCTGGAGATATGATAAGTGAAACAGGCAGTTCCACTCCTTGTGACTCTTATAATCCAATCTAATTACTGAAAAACACATCCATTAACTAAAATATGACCTTGGTGGTGGGAGGGAATGGGGGAATACAAACATAAAAAAATTAGGCATTCTACATAAGAGTCTATTACCATTAGAGACCAATAAGTGTTTTGCATGGCAATTCTATTTCCTTGACAATAGCAAAAAATCAGAAACACAATTTCCAACTTTCAGAAGCCAGCGTGTCTCAGATTTCTTAGATGTTCTAGGATGGAACTAGGATCTGGTTATATTTACTCAGCAACTAGAGTGAGGTATTTTTAAAATCAAAATGATTTCTACCACAAGCTTTCAAAAGTTGTCAGTTCATTAACATCTTTTCCCACATTACTTTTTTTTTTTTTTTTTCCTACTTCATCTCCTTCATCTTATATGATGCAAAGCTTCTAGTCTCTTGGTATTTCTTCAAATTTTTCATCCAGTCAGTTTCATTTTCTTTTATTGAGACTATTTCCATCTTCCCCTCAATTTGACTGATTGATGATCTGAACTTCACCTTTAAGTCACATTCAAATTATTTTTATTTAATAATACATTTTAAAAAAGTTTTTCTTGTGAATTAAGTGAAAGTTTACAGCACAGATCATCAGTTTTACAGGCAACAAATCGTATACTTTGTTTCATTACAGTGATTACAATCCCCTCCATGTATCATCAGTTAACAGTATTTCTCTCTATTCGTTTTAGCTCTTTAAAAAACAAAACAAAAAAAAACACTCAGGCATATATAATCATTTAAACCACCAAAGGGCACATTCTGCAAGTCTGTCTCCTGGCCACCAGCTCTCAGTCCCTCCTCTTTCCATGAATCTAGAGTCCTCTGCTGCTCCCTTTCTCTATGTCCCCATCTCTGACTCCTTCTCTGGTGTTGCTGCCTTCTGGATAAGGTCTCAGATTCCACTTGTGCTCTTCTACCTTGATGGTCCCAGGGTTCTCTATTTCTGGACTGTAAGATTAACTACTCCCCCATTTTTGTTACAAAACATCTATCTCTACAACTGTGATAGTCACAATTAGTCATGAAAACAATTACTCACTATTGAATCATAAGAATCTTATCCCCATCTCTGTTTACCAGACCCATCTAGACAAGATGAAAACTATTCAGTGGAGTCTCTTTTATTTCCCCCCCACACACACACACCTGCACACAGTTTTAAATTAAACTCCCTCTTAAAACCTTGTAAGCTGGTCACTTCATGCCTTTATGGTGCCCCCATTTTAGGTAACCACTGTCTAAGTTGTCCATCCCTATCTACCCTATATACAGAGGTAATAGGATTGATACTTGATGTGAAGACTCCTTTCCTCTCAGTTGGGATTTTAAGCTAGTAAATCCATGAGTATAGGGCAAGTTCATCAAATTGTAGCAATTTACACTTGGTTTATTTTATTATTATTTTATCTTCCTCTAGTTGAGTTCTGATCATGAAGCCATCGAGGCTAGGTCAAATGTGTACTATCTGAGGGTTGGGTGTTCTTGTGCATCTCCCCTCACTTCATATCAGCTGGATGCTTCACTCTCAGCTCTAGCCCTCTGTGGCTATGTCCTTGTCCATGGCTCAGGTGTCCCCAGGTCTCACCACACTTTGCACTAACCAACCCTTCCTCTTCTCTGTCTCGACCATGGAGCATGGTTGAACTCAGCCCATTTCTTCATTGCTGCCTTTCCCTTCCTTCCACTCACCAGTAGACCAATGTGGTCACCAGCAAGCTTATATGCCTGCTCATGTGTTCTTTTCAGTTTCAGTCTTTGTCATTTATTTTTATCACAAACAAATACACATTTTGGTGGTGGGGGTTAAGCATGAAACTATGTTATTTTAATATTTACAATTGTCACATATTAGGATTCCTGCCAAGCAGCCCTGGTGGTACAATGGTTAAGTACTCTGTTGCAGACTGTCTTAATCATCATGTTGCAATAACACGATGGGATGGCTTTAACAAACAGACATTGAATCTCTCAGTTCAGGATACTAGGAGTTTAGATTCAGGGTACCAGCTCTAGGGGAAGACTTTCCTTCTCTGTCAGCTGTGGAGGGAAGTCTTTGTCTCTTTGAGCATCTTCTCCTGGGGGATCTTCATGGGACACGGCATATTTTTTGCCTCCATCTCTGGGAGGATCTTAGCACAAGGATCCTGGATCCAAAACACACACTTTGCACCCAGCTCTTCTTTCTTGGTGGTCGGTCATGTCCCCCTTCTCTGCACTCTTCTCACTCCTTTTATCTCTTGTAAGAGAAAAGTGATGCAGGCCACACCCCAGGGAATCTCCTTTAACATCAGATCAGTGTTATGATCTGAGTAAGTTGTTGCACTGGCTAATCACATCAGGGGACTGATTACATCACTACACAGCTGTCAAATTACATCATTACATAACTGCCAAACTACAGAGAAGCATGGCCCAGTCAAACTGACATATATTTTGAAGGGACAGAATTCAATCCATGACACTAACTGAAAGGTTGGTGGTTCCATATTTCAAACCCACCAGTCATTTTTGGGGTGGGGAAAGAAGAGTTGGTAATCTGCTTCCCTAAAGGCTACATCCTAGGAAACACTATGGGGGCAGTTCTAATCTGTCCTACAAGGTTACTATGAGTTTTAATCAGCTCCACCAAACACAAAGCAGGCAGGTGTGGGGGGTACCTGAGTAACACTATCAGAGGGGGTGACACCAAAATGACTGTCTATAAAAATTTTGTGCTGTGTTTCAAAAGAATTTTTTTAATATAAAAATGTCCCTGTAGTTAGTTTTAACAGCAAAGACATTTTTCATAAACCCAGTGTGTTGTTAAGTGCCATTGAGTTGGCTCCGACCCATAGTGACCCTCTAAAGGGTTTCCAAGGAACGACTGGTGAGTTTGAACCACCAACCTTGCAGTTCAAACCAACTGTGCAGTCTAGTGCATTAACCTACAGCGCCACACCAGGACTCCATAAATCTAGTTTACATATATCAATATACCTACAGGGCTAAAACTCTACCTTTTTAAAGTGTTCAAGAGCAAAGATATCAATGTAAGGACTAAGGTATGCCTGACCCAAGCCATAATATTTTCAATTGCCTCATATACATGTGAAAGTTGGGCAATGAATAGGAAGAGCATAGAAGAATTGATGCATTTGAGTTATGGTACCAGAGAAGAGTATTGACATTACCATGGACTATCAAAAAAACAAAGAAATCTGTGTTGGAAGAAGTACAACCAGAATGTTCCTTAGAAACCAGGATGGCGTGACTTTGTCTTTCATAATTCAGACATGTTATCAGGAAGGATGGGTCCCAGGAGGACACCATGCTTGGAAAAGTGGAGGATCAGCGATAGAGGACAACCAGATGGATTGGAACAGTGACAGTAGCAGTGGGCTCAAGTGTAATAACAATTACACTTGAGGAAGGTGCAGGACCAGGCAGTATTTTGTTCTGCTGTGCATAGGGTCACTATGAGTTGTAATCTACTCAAGGGCATCTAACCAACAACTTACTTTTTGAACGTTCTAACGTGCTCTTAACTGCCTCGGAAACGCTGTACAGGGTCGCTATAGGTTGGAACCAACTTGACGGCACTTAACAACAACGTGCTCTGGTCAGAGCTGTCATTACCCAGTTACAATAACTATTCAAATCCCATGGTATCATCTTCACATGCCACAGGCACATGGTGTTGGTTTTGCTGCTACTTGTGGTAGTGTGTCACTGATTTTGTCAGGTTTTCTGGTGTTTTAGCCCTGGTAAGTGTGAGAAATAAATTCTCAAGATGGTCCATTTTCAGGAATAAATGATCCAGGAGATTGCTAGACCAGATATAGATCTTGACTGACATAACAACAGGGGCCTAGGTCCCTAGGGTATGTTAACAGGATGAATTGGGGGAGGAGGAAGAAACCTGTTCTCCTAGGAACTTTAAATAAGCATACTAAGTGGCACTGTGGGCTAATGCCTCAGACTGCAAAGTCCTTTGAACTGCAGTATCAGTGGTTCAAGCTCACCAGCTGCTCCTTGGAAACCCTATACAGGGTCGCTATGGGCCGGAATCCACTCAATGGCACTTAACAACAACCATCAAGGCAATAGGTGATGTCCAGGGAAAGACTGTTAATCCCATAGTACTCAGGAACCTGGGGAGGGATTTTCTAGGACGAGATTATAAATTCTTCGGGCAGGGCATCTGCTGGTGTTTTCTGGGTTTGGAGCCCGATTTTGCAAAATCCAGTGAAAAGGCCTCTGGCTAAAATGTGTAGATTGGATTTCTTGAGCATTTGTAGGTAAGGACTCATGATGTGGCGCTGTGGGTTAATGCGCCAGACTGCAAAGCCATTTGAACTTCAAGGTCCGGCGGTTCAAGCTCACCAGCTGCTCCTCGGAAACCCTATACAGGGTCGCTATGGGTCCGAATCGACTCGATGGCACTTAACAACAATTCATGATAACTCTTCGGTAACCTCATAACCAAGAGGGACTGAGGCAGTACCTGGGGTTTCGACAACGTTTCTTATAGTAAGTGCTATGGGATAAGTGCTGGGCTGCTAAGAGCAAGGTCAGTGGTTCAAACCCACTCCTTGGGAGAAGGATGAGGTTGGCTGTTCTGGTAAAGATTTACAATCTCAGAATTTACAGTCGGAATTGACTTGATAGAAGTAGGTTAAGTTATGTATTATGGTTATTAGTGCAAATTTGTTAACCTTTATTCAATAAGTTTTTGAGAATGAAGTAATAATTAAAAGAAAAATCAAAGAACGCTTCCGCCCAATTACTAATACCTGTGTTGCTGTTAAGTGCCAGAGTTGAGTTGGTTCCTCTGTGTTCATAGCAATCCTATACAGTGTTTCTGAGATTGTATATCTTTCGGGAGCACAAAGCCTCATATTTCTCCCGGGAAAAGCTGGTGGGCTCAAACTGCCGACCTAGTGGTTATCAATCAAATACTTGTCCTAAAGAGCCACAGCGCCCCCAAATAATGTAATAATGTAACTCAATTATCAGTGTTGTTGTTAGTATTCACGTAGCCTTAAGAAATACATTTAAGCAATTTACAACTATAATTATCACACAGTATTATATGAAGCTTCTATGAAGCAGAAGTATCACTAAATCTCCGTGGTCACTTAGAATATTTCAGATTAGGAGTCACACTTCTGAGAACTAAATGGGCTGTGCAAAGCGAAGTGTAACTAAACAGTCCTCCTGCTGTTTACAGAGGCGGCCCTGGACTCTGGTGACAGGTCAACAGACTCGAGGGCGTATAAAGCATGACTTCCCTACACCCGCAGCTTTACAAAGCAATTTGGCGGCCCCTGGCCCTTGCCCAGTCAAGCCCCAGCGCAACCCACACGCTGCGCTCCTGGCCCCTCAGCGCCGCGAATCACGTGAGGCGGAGCCTGGCTCCGAGCGGCGCGCGCACAACGGGGCCTGCCGTCGCGTGACTCGATCGGGACGCGCCACTTCCGACGCAGCCTGCGGTTCAGGTTCCGGGGCGCGGGAGCTCCAGACCTGTGGGGTCGTGCTCGGCGCTCTTCAGGTTTCGGGGCCACGCGCCCGGCGGCGGCCAGGATGGAGGAGACTGGAGCAGTGGGGGCCGCGGCCGGGGAGGCAGAACTCAACTTGTCGCGCCTCAGTGTGCCCCCCGAGACTCTGGAGACAGAGTTAGAGGCGCGGGGCGAGGAGCGGCGTGGCGCTCGGGAGGCGTTGCTGCGGCTGCTGCTGCCTTACAACCGTCTGGTATCGCTGCCCCGGGCGTTGGGCAGCGGTTTTCCGCATCTCCAGCTGCTGGACGTGAGCGGCAACGCGCTGACCGCGCTCGGACCGGAGCTGCTCGCTCTGCGCGGCCTCCGCACGCTGCTGGCCAAGAACAACCGGCTCGGCGGGCCCGGCGCGCTGCCGAAGGGCCTTGCCCAGTCGCCCCTCTGTCGCAGCCTCCAGGTGCTCAACCTCAGCGGCAACTGCTTCCAAGAGATGCCCGCCTCGCTGCTGGAGCTGCGTTCACTGCAGACCCTCAGCCTGGGCGGCAACCAGCTGCAAAGCATCCCCGCCGACATCGAGAACCTGCGGAGGTGAGTGCCCCGGGGCGGGAAGGGGGGAGGGGAGTGGCTAGGGAGCGGGCGACATCTCTGGGGGAATTGAGAGCCCGGGACCCCGGGCATCGAGCCTGCCGCTGGCTCCCGTCTTTTGTCCTGTAACCGATTTCTTCCAGGTGCTCTCTGTTTGGTAGTGAGCGTTTGGTATCTTGTGCTTTCCTTGTGCAGAGATCATCGGAGGCAGTATTTTTGTCTCCTTTCTTGGGTCTAGGGGAGTGGTCCGAACTGAGTAGATAAACAACTGTAAATCTGAGGTTCACTTCTGTGCTCAGAAATCTTAAGTGGTTTTTCTTGCTTATAGAGCAAAGTCCTTGCCGTTTAACATAGCTTTCCACTACCATTTTCAGTGGCCTCATCTCAGCAGCAGTACTGACAAAAGTATTTGTAGAGTTCAGTAAACCGTGCATTTTCCCAGCTCCTTGTAGGAGTTCCTACCAATAGGCATTCGTTGAATATGTGTGTAATAGATTGCAGTGTTTTCTTTGCATGTGCTGTTTGTTCCCTTTGTTTCTGGCATCACCCTATTTAAAGGGTCATCTTTTATGTTCTTTACTACTATCTTGGACAACAGTTGTCTAAACTGCACCTCCTCTTTACTTTATTCATCCTGCCATTGCATTTACATTACTGGTCATAATTCCTAGTTCACAGGTCTGCCTGTGATTATCCAATAATATATGTTGAAGTAAACTGGAAGGAGGAATTGGAGAATCCTGATAAGTGAAAGTCCTATAGAGGTTTCATGCAGAGAGTGAGAAATAGAGTGAGAGCAACTACATTGTTTAAAGTGGGAAAGAATTGGATCTTCCATCTGTAAAATACTTTCATCTCCTTTATTAAATTTTCTTAGCTTAAAAGGACCACTGAGTTTAGTGTAGTTTACAGAATACTGGCCTGGGTTTGAGCACTTTGGGCATCCTAACTTTAGGATTAACATACGCTTACCAAAATTTCTTGATCTGTAAAATGAGGCTGTTGAGCAAAATGCCCTTCGTTTATTTATTCAACAGATGTTGAGTACCAACCATATGTCAGGTGCTGTCCTAGGTGCTGGGGATACATTGATTGGACATAATTCCTGCTCTCAGGTAGATAACATACTAGCAGAGGAGACAAACATTAAGCAACTAACTATAGACCTCCCTGTTTAGTTACAGATGTTAAACATTCTCTGAAGACCTACAGCCCTTGAGATGAAATAACAGGTGACCTGACTTAGTCTTGTCCTTGAGCAAATGACATTTGAATTGAACTTTTGATGGAAGAGTAGGAATTAACCGAGTGTAAAGTGGACAATTGTCCAGGTAGAAGGTCCAATTCATGTTTGTCACTTTCCCTCTTGATCATTTCCCTACTAATATAATATCCTACGAGAATTTAGGCAGTTATTTTTCTTGTCTCGGGGCCTCCTTTCACACAATAAGTCTGTGAGATGAAAACCTATATCCTTTTTGCAGAGGAAACTGAGACTCAGAGATTAAGACCAAAGATCATAAGCCCAGTAACTTGAAGCACTGGCTTTGATTTCTGGGGTCTCTTGAGTTGAAACCCATGAATTTTCTACAGTGGTGGAGTAGGTCTAGAATCTAATTCTTCGGACTTCTATTCCATTTCATATATGATCAGAAGGATTGGTCTAAACTATGTATCTAGTTAGCCAGATTTTCTGGATTATTTGTGCTGCCTATGCTGACTGTGCCTTTGACCTCAACAGTGTCTATGAACTTTTAGGCCATTGTTTTCATCTATCAGTTATAGACTCCATTTCTCTCTACTTACAACAATCAACACTGATTGAGGCTTAAGTCCTGCTCCAAATGTAAACTTTGGTTGCATATAAACTGAAAAGGTCATATAGAAATTCACTCATAGGAATAGAAATACTCTTGGTGATGAACTGATCTATTCTCTTCTTTTGATAGATGAAGAAACAGATTTCCTTTTAGTGACTTGCTAGAGGCCAGATAGTGACAGTTTGGAACCATGTGATTCAACCTTTAAAGGTGTTTTGTTGTTGTTGTTGTTAGGTGCCATTGAGTCAGTACCAACTCATAGCGACCTTATGCACAGCAGAACAAAACACTGCCCGATCCTGGGCCAACCTCACTAATGTTGCCACGCTTAAGTCTGTTGATGCTGCCTATTGGCCAATCCATCTTGTTGGGGATCTTCCTCTTTTTCTTTGACTCTCCACCTTACCAAACATGATATTCTTCTCCAGCGACTGGTCCTGCCTGATAATATGTCCGAAGTATGAGAGATGAAGTTTGGCCATCTTAACCTCCAGGGAGCACTCTGGCTGCACTTCTTCCAAAATAGATCTATTGGTTCTTTTGGAAGCCCATGGAACTTTCAATAAAGGTGTTTACTGCTGCTAAAATAATGTATTAAAAGCTCCAGAATATAAAAGTGGAAATTCAGGGTCGCTATGAGTCAGAACCGACTCCATGGCACACAACAACAACAAAACCCTATATAGCACCTGCCAAAGAACACAGTTTTCTGTGAGAATGTACGTGGATGCTTTAGACCTCATTGGTAATCTGATATATACTGTATACCATGCTGTGCTTTGCTTTTTATGCCAGGGTTAGTGTTTTGGGACCTTAGGAAGATATTTACCCTCTTTCAGAGCAATTTAAACAATAATGCAGGCACTAGGAAAATGCATACCAGACTACAATGAGATATTACTTCACACTCACTAGGATGGCTATTATCAGAAAAACAGAAACTAACAAAGGGAGTGGAGACATTGGAACCCTTATGTATAGCTAGTGGGAATGTAAAAATGTGGTAGCCACTGTGGAAAACAGTTTTGGTGGTTCCTTAATTAAAAACTTGTTAAACACAGAATTACCATAGAGCCCAGCAATTCTACTCCTGGGTATACACCCTAAAGATTTGGAAGCAGAAACTCAAACAGCTATATGTTCATTGCAGCATTATTCACAGTAGCCAAAGCGTGGTACAACACAAGTGTCCATCAGCAGATGAATGGGTAAATAAAATGTGTTCTGTCCATACAATGGAATGTTATTCAGTCATAAGTAGAAATGAAGTTCTGGTCATCATGTCATGATATGAATGAACCTTAGAAACATATGCTTAGTGAAGTCTTGAAAACATGCCTATTCTAGATAATTGATTTATGTGGGATCAGTTATGTATGAGAGGACTTCAAAAAGTTTGTGGAAATATTCCATTATCTTTTAACTTTGTTTTTCCATGAACTTTGTGAAGCCCTGCCCATAGAAAAAAGGCTATTCCTTTTTCCAGGGACTGGGGAGAGGAAATCGGGAATTATTGCTTAAGATGTACTGAGTTTCTGTGTGGGATGGTGATAAACCTTTAGAGACAGATAACCGTGGTTGCACAACAAAGTGAACATAATTAATGCCACTGAGCTGCACACTTAAAAGTGGTTATTGCTGTTAAGTGCCAGGGAGTCAGTTCAGACTCATAGCAACCCTGTATAGGGTTTCTGAAGCTGTAAATCTTGCAGGAGCAGAAAGTATCGTCTTTCTCCCGAGGACCAGCTGGTGGGCTTGAACCGTCGACCTTGTGGCTTACAGTCCAGTGTTTGTCCTACAGAGTCACCACATTCCTGAAACTGGCTAAAATGTCAAAAAGCAATTTGTTTATTTTTTTACAACAATAAGATTTAAAAATGAAGAATTTATAATCTACGAAAGTTTCCCTTTTCCTCTCACCTTTCAGCATTCCAGATTGGAGACATTGGCTGTCACTAAATAACAAATAAATAGAGTCCTGGTGTGATGCTGTAGAATGAGCACAAGGTTGGTTTGAACTGCAAAGTCAGCAGTTCACACTCACCAGCTGCTCTTTGGAAACCTTATATGGGATTGCTATGTAAGGATTGCTGTCGTAACCTCCTCAGTGGCACTTACACAACAACAACAAAAAGTAACAAATAAACACTTTGGGCTTACTTAGTATCATTGACCTCTCCAAATTTAGCACAGGGTCTTTATGTATGTTGATCCTCATTCTTAGAAGCAAAATATTTAATAAATGGTTTCTGAAAATAACTTTCAAAGTATCATAAATAAACAGGTCCTGACATTTTTATTTTTTAGGGTTCCTGTAGCTCCTGTATAATTAAGGTTATTAGTAACTTGGCTAGGCCATGATTCTCAGTAGTTTGGCAGATATGTAATCATCCTCCATTTTGAAATCTGATATTAGCAGACAATCCGTTGAAAGGAGAATTCCCTTGAGGGTGTGACCTGCATTCAATATATGGGTGTTTTGGCAAAGCTCTCTCTTGATCCTGCATCCAGTTTATAACCCTCTAAACTCTAGTTCTTTGAACATGAACCAGTAGCCTGCTCTCTGATCTGCAGAATTTGGGACTCATAATCTCCCACAGCTCTGTGAGTCAGGAGAAGCCTCCAGACTGATGCCTAGCCGTGGGCTACCTGGCCAACCAACTGGAAGAGATCTATATTTATGACCATTCCAAAGAAAGGTGAGCCCGCAGAATGCAGAAATTATCTAGCAATATCATTAATGGCACACACAAGTCAAATTTTGCAGAAGATAATCCAAAAATGGTTGCAGCAACACATTGACAGGGAGCTGCCAGAAACCCAACCTGGTTTCAGAAGAGGATGGGAATGAGAGGTATTATTGCTGATGTCAGATGGATCTTGGCTGAAAGCAAAATATACCAGAAAGATGTTTACTTTTATTTTATTGACTGTGCAAAAGCTTTCAGCTGTGTGGTTTTCAACAAATTATGGCTAACATTGCCAAGAATGGGAATTCCAGAGTACTTAATTGTGCTCATGTGGAACGTGTGTACAGAGACCAAGAGGCAATTGTTCAAACAGAACAAGGGACACTGGATGGTTTAAAATCAGGAAAGGTGTAAGTCAGATTTGTGTCCTTACACCATGCTTATTAAATCTGTAATGTGAGAAAATAAATTTGAAAAGTTAGATTATATGAAGATTGTGGTATCAGGATTAGAAAAAGGCTTATTAACAATTTCAATATGTAGATGACAGAACTTTGCTTGCTGAGAGCAAAGAGGATGTGAAATACGTGCTGATGAAGACCAAAGAATACAGTCTTCAGTATGGATTCAGCTCAATGTAAAGAAAGCAAAAATCCTCACAACTGGACCAGTAAATAACATCACAATAAACAGAGAAAAGATTGAAGTTTTCACTGATTTCATTTTACTTGGATCCACAATCAATGCTCATGGAAATAGCAGTCAAGAAATCAAATGACATATTGCATTAGGCAAATCTGCTGCAAAGGACCTCTTTAAACTGTTAAAGAGAAAAGAGATGTTTGTTTGAGGACTAAGGTGCCCCTGACCCAAGCTATGGTATTTTCAGTTGTCTCATATGCATGTGAAAACTGGACAATGAATAAAGAAGACCTTGGAAGAGTTGATGGATTTGAATTATGGTGTTGGTGAAGAATACTGAAAGTCCTGTGGATTGCCAGAAGAACAGACAAATGCACCTTGAAAGAAGTACAGCCAGAATGCTTCTTAGAAGCAAGGATAGTGAAGCTTCATCTCTTATTCTTTGGGCATGTTGTCAGGAGGTCCCCGGGAGCAAATGAGGCTCTCAGTGTGCACTATAGGTTGTAGAGGGAGTTTCTTTCCATCAAAATGTAGGATTTTGGAGGGGGGTGGGATCTTTCCCCAGTAACTGTTGTTTTTTTTTCTGTTTATATAACCTTAGAAAAACAGGTGTAGTTTGTATTTTGACCTCTTTCTTCTGAATGCTACCCCTTATTCCTCTATTTTAACTTCCAAAGTAATTGAGGAAGACCTTAATAACTTATCACCCAGAATGCTAGACATTTGGAGAGCAGATTTTAGCCCAAGTGAGTTTTGTTGGAACTCCCCACAATCCTTTCACTCAAATAAATAATGCCTTCCCTTTCTGTTCTTGACTCTTCTCTCATGATCTGCTTGACTTGATTTTAGAAAATGAAATTATGAGGATCATGACAAAATGAAAGTTAAAAATTTTTGCCACAGAATGTTTGAAATTAGTATACAACACCAAGAGATGAGTTCTCTATTTGTACTTCTACTGTGGAACATATTGTTGTTGTCAAGTGCCTTCTAGTAGTTTCTGACCCATAGCAATGCTATATAGGGTTCCAAGGAGCAGCTGGTATGTTTGAACCACTGATCTTTTGGTTAGTAGTAGAGTGCTTATCCTACAATGCCATACAAGTTACTTACCCATTGAAAAATGGGGTTTCTGAGTAACTGAGTACTAACTTATAATCCTACTGAACTTATGCCGTGCCCAATAGGAGCACAGAACCCTACCTAGGAAGCTTTTACATCAGTGATTAAGCACTCATGTCTTGTAAACAGTGGATTTTTGCCACAAGGTAATCTTTTAAATATAGAGTCCTGGTGTGGCGCCATAGGATGAGCACTAGATCACAAGGTCAGTTTGAACTGCAAGGTTGGCTGTTCAAACTCACCAGCTGCTCCTCAGAAACTTTGTACAAAGTCGCTATGAGTTGGAACCAACTCAACAGCACTTAACAACAACAACAACAACAACAACAATTTTTAAAATGAAAGCGCAGTGGCTCTATAGGATAAGTACCTGATTGCAGACCACAAGACTGGTGATTAGAATCCACTAGCCACTCTGTGGGAGAAAGGCTTTCTGCTTCTGCAGAAATTTACAGCCTTGGAAACCCTACACAGAGATGCTTTGAGTGAACTGACTCTATGGCGATTGACAACAACAGTCTTTGAAAGAAAACAAATAACTTGCAATGTTGTTATTTTTGTTGTTAGTGCCATCGAGTTGGTTCTGACTCATAGAGATCCTGTATAGAGTTTCTGAGGAGCTGCTGGTGAGTTTGAATTGCCTACTATGTGATTGAAACCAAACTTGTGGTCTAGTGTGTATCCTCCAGCACCATATCAGGACTCCAGCTTGCAATGTTGTTGTTGTTGATAAGTGCCATCATGTTGGTTCCAATTCATAATGACCCTGTCTAGGGTTTCTGAGGAGCAGCTGGTGAGTTTGAACCAACAACCTTACATGCAAACCAACCTTACTGTTCAGTGCTTATCATACAGTGCATGACTTGCAGTTGTTGTTGTTGTGTGCCCTGGAGTCGATTCCGACTCATAGTGACTCTGTACAGGGTTTCCGAGGCTGTAAATCTTTATGGGAGCAGAACAGCTGGTAGTTTTGAACTGCTGACCTTGAGGTTCGCAGCCCAGTAGTGTCAGCAAAAAAAACCAAAACCTAGTGCCATTAAGTTGTTTCCTACTTGTAGTGATCCTGTCTAGAAAGGGTTTCTGAGACTTAAGTTTTTATGGTAACAGCCAGCCTCATCTTTCTCCTGAGGAGTGGCTGATGGATTTAAACCATGATATTGTGGCTAGCAGCCTAACCCACAAAACCACCAGGGCTCATTGCAATAGTGTTTGTTGTTGTTGTTGGTCTGTGCCATCAACTCATAGCAACCCCATATAAGGTTTCCAAGAGCAACTAGAGGGTTTGAATTACCCACCTTGCAGTTAGTTGTACAGTTCTTACCCTGCTGAGCCACACCAAGACTCTACTGGGGAAGAAGAAAGGAAAGAATGAGGCTAAGGGCAGTTAAAATTTAAATTGACTGCTTACTCTTACTAAGCATTGTAAATCTAAAGAGAAAAATGCAATCTTGAAAGCTTTAATCAGAGAAAAAAAGTATTATTTTAAAAGTGACAAAACTTCTCATTCAAACTTGCTTCTTGAGTCACTACACATCAAGGTAAGGATGACATTGTGAAAGCCACAGTTGTTAAACACACAAGGGGTTCAACAAATGAAAGACATTGTTTCACTACTAAGCAGTGGGAAAACCACCAACCATTTCTTGGAGAGTAGATAAACATGTCTGAAGTCGCTAAGGGTTTTCCATCCTTGTGTTGTATGAAAACCCCAATTAGAAATCTTAGTAATGAAAATAATGTAACATTATGAACTCACTGAATGGACTAAATGGTAGACTGAAGCCAGCTGAAAAGTATAGCTCTCTCTGAGGCCTTCTGGAATGTACCACAAAGATAAATGGAAAGTATGAAGTAAATGTTAAGAAAACATGACAGATAGATCCAAATTGCTATCTAATTAGAATATTAGAAAGAGAATGAAGAAAATGCAGGAGAAGCAATGTTTAAAGTCTGTGTGACTAAGAATTTTCCCACAACTAAAGAGAAATTTCTAAATACTGAGGAGGAATAAACAAAAATAAAATGATATACCTTGACACGTTATAGTAAAACTTCAAACAATGACACTAAATAGAAAATCCTAAAGTCTTCTAAGAGGAAAAAATAAATTTACCTACAGAGGAAAAATAGTAATAAAGTAGAGCAGTATCTTCCAAGTACTCAGGAGGATAACTCTCAACCTAGAATTTCATGCAAGCATGAGGGAAAAACAAAGACCTCAGAGACAAGGACTCAAGATAACAACCATAGGTCCTTGTTGAAAGAACTTCTAAAAGATAAAATCCAAGAAGATATAAAAACTTGAAGCTGTGAGCTAAGTCCTACCATGTTCAATAGACTCCTGTGAACCCAGGTGGAGACCTGGTTGGCCAGCAGTGTGACAAGACTGGGGACAGCTGGGCCCAGAGTCAGTGACATAGCCACAGAGGACTAGAGTGGAGAGTGAAGCATCCAGCTGATAAGAAGTGAGGGCATATGCACAAGAACACCCACACTTAAAGATAATACCCACTTGACCTGGCTTCAATGGCTGGATGATCAGAGCGCAACTAGAAGAAGAAAGAAGCGTAAAAAAAGAGTAATCTGATATAATTTCATGAACTTGACGTACACCTATGGCTGCAATAGCTCAAAAGAAGGAACAAATCTTTACAGCGAGGATCATTCCCATCCCCTCCATATACAGGGTAGACAGGGATGAGCAATTTGGACATTGGCTACCCAAAATGGAGTGGAGGGGGGAGGACTACAAAGGCAAGTGACTGGCTTACAAGCTTTCAAAAGGGAGCCTAGATCCAGAGGGTGCAGGAGAAGATAGAATATTCTCTCCACTGAGTAGTCTCCAATCTGTCTGGGTGGGGCTGATGAAAGGAGATGGGGATAGGTCTCTTGTGGTACAATAGTGAATAATTGCTATCAGTGTACTGACTGTGAGGGTTGGAAATGTAAAGGTAGATGTTTTATAGCAAAAGGAGGGGAGTGGTTGACTTTACAGTCGAGGAGCGGAGGTCCCTGAGACCATCAAGGGAGAAGAGTGTGGGACCCTACCCAGAGAAATAGTGACACCAGAGATGGAGGCAGAGACGGTGATGTGGAGAGATGGAATGGCTGGGGACTCTAGGCCCAGAGAGGCAGAGGGGCTGTGTGCTGACAACCGAGGGGCAGGCTTATGAGGTATACCCTTTGGTTGTTTGATGATGCATGAAGGGGATTGTAACCATGGCAATGAAATGATATACCGATAGGATGAATGTAAAGCTAATGTTCTCCCATGTCAACTATCACATAATTCACAATAAAACATAAAAAAAGATACAAAAACTTTAAAAGAAATAGCAAATTGCCAGAAACATTGGTGCACAAAAAAATCAGTAAAGCATATTGATGGATCTGAATAATTATTGATTGGAAATAAATATATTTACGTTTATTTTCATATCAAGCTAGAACTAATTCTAGAAGGTAATATGAAGAGAAAGAAAGAGAAGGGAGTTTGGGTATGTTTGGGAGTAAGAGGGAGAACAAAGGGGTAACTACTAGCAAAATAGAAATAGCATATACAGTTCAAAACCATAGAGGGGGATGGAACAAAAGGTAACTAAATGAGTATGACACAAAGCAGAACTGAGAGGAAAAGATACTGTGCTTTTCCATGGTAATAGTAAAAACAAGCCTAAACATATCTGTGATCAAGTTATATTCTGTTTCTACCAGCTATACTTAAAAACGCATCAGTACATTGAAAGTGGTAGTAGTGTGCCAACTAGTCCGTTTCCCTCTCAGCAACCCTGTGTAGGATTTCTGAGGCTATAAATCCTTATGGGAGCAGAAGGCCTCATCTTTTTCCCAGTGGGTGGATTTGAACTGCTGACCTTGCAGTTAGCAGCCCAACATGTAACCCACTATGCCACCAGGGCAACTTAAATTAAAAGTAAAGGGCTAGAACAAGCTATATAACAGACAAATCTTTTTTATACCTGAATTGATTAGTCTCCATTCTGATCCTCCTACTTCCATTCCTGCTCTCATCACATCTGTTTTTCACACAGTAGCCCAAGTGATCCTTCTAGAAGTGTAAATCAAATTACTTGACTTGCCTTTATTCAAAACCCATCATACTCAGGATAAAATTCAAAAGCTCTAAGATAGCCCCAAAGACTTTCTGGGATCTGACCTTGCTGGGTATGCATTATATATATATATATTTTGTTGTTAAGTGTTCTTGAATCCGTTTCAACTGATATCAACCCTATATAGAGTTTACAAAGAGCAGCTGGTGAATTTGAGCTGCTCACCTGCCAGTTGTCAGTTCAGTGCTTATCCTACAGTGCCACATCAGGACCCATTACTAAATCTGGTTTTGTCATCTCACAAAAATTTTTTATAAGGGAGTCTTTCTACAATCATTAAATTAATTTTACATAAATTATTTAGATAGCTTCCGGAGAATATATTGCCACAATATGAGGACAGGAAATGCTTAGTGACTTCAGACATGTTTATTTACTCTCCAAAAAATTGTTGGTGGTTTTCCCACTGCTTAGTAGTGCATTAAACGTAAACGTGTTATTGCTCATGTATAGACTTGCTGAGTCTGAACCAGCTCAACAGCACTTAACACCATCTTTTATGGATTGTTCTGCTTATTTTGATATTTCAACCCTGCCCTGCTTATTTGGACCTTGCTTTGTGTTTAAATATGATAGATATTGCCTAGCATTAGTGTGGAATCCTTGTGTGGCACTGCAAGTTAATGTACTAGACTGCAAGGTTGGTTTGAAACACAGGGTTGGCAGTTCAAGCTCACCAACCATTCCTTGGAAACCCTATACAGGTTCGCTATGAGTCAGAACCAACTCGACGGCACTTAAACAACAACAACATTAGTGTGTCTTATCTACTTAGCCATAAAGTTCTGAATGTGATACTATTTCTCTAGATCCTGGTTTGTTGTTGTTAGGTGCCCTCGAATCCATACTCACTCATAGTGACCCTATGCACAACAGAACGAAACATGGCCTGGTCCTTTGCCATCCTCACAATTGTTATTACACTTGAGCCCATGGCTACTGCCACTGTGCCAATACATCTCATTGGGTATCTTCCTCTTTGTCACTGAACAGCAAGCAGCAGAACTTTGTCAGAGCCTGATTATCACATAACAAGTTATATGTAAAATGCTTGCTGTATGAATAGATAAAATGTGTTCTTTATAGTAAAAATAATAAGGTATCTTGTCAAACCTTGTATAACTCTTTTTTATTTTATTTTTTTTTGCTTTTGTTCATTTATTTTCTGCAGTTTGGAGTGTTTATATCTTGGAGGAAATTTCATCAAAGAAATCCCACCAGAATTAGCCAATCTGCCTTCTCTCACTTACTTGGTGTTATGTGACAACAAAATCCAAAGTGTGCCTCCTCAGCTTTCACAGTGAGTAGTTTAAGGCAGATTATGTATACACAAAAATCCATATCTAAAATGTTCTGCATTCACTAATATGTTTTATATGTAGAAAAGAATTAAGTGTTCTCAAAGTAAATGACAAGGAGAATTAGTTCTATGGCTTACTGTGGAGTTGGATTGCTTATTTTTTGTTATGTTTAAACATTCTGGTATATTTTTCAAAAATATCTGTTCAGTCTAATCCAAATAAGAGCATAAATTTGGCATTAATTTCCCTAGTCTTATGTGACTTTTTTAGTGCTTTTATATTTTATAGGAAGCATCCTGTCCTACTTAGGCTTTTTAATGTGAAGGATCTTGATTTACATTGCATTTGGAATCTTTTATTTTTAGGTATCTGAATTATATAGCATGTCAACAACAACAAAAGTCCCTAAATCTATTATTTAGAAACTTAGGGGTGTAGTGGTTAAGCCCTTAGCTGCTAACCAAAAGATTGACAGTCTGCTTCCATAAAGATTACGGTCTTAGAAACCCTATGGGGCAGTTCTACTCCCACATAAAGGATCACTGAGTCACAATTGACCTGATGACAACAGGTTTGGTTTGGTTGTTTTGAAAGATTCCATAGGCAAAAGTCCATGACATTGACAAATCTACACTCTGATCTTGTTCATGAAGTATCTTCTTATTTTACTTCTATTGACCTTAATCTTAATTGTTCATCCTTATGGAAAAATACATATACAAAGATTTCTAAAGAAAAATACTTAACTTTTTTGATAATGTTGCTTAGTGCCATCAATTTTTGCACTTTATTCATTCCAGGTTGTATTCACTTCGTTCCTTAAGTCTTCACAATAATTTGCTGACATACTTGCCTCGAGAGATCCTCAACCTTATTCAGTTGGAAGAGTTGAGTTTGCGAGGAAATCCATTAGTTGTTCGTTTTGTTAGAGATTTAACTTATGACCCTCCAACTCTCCTGGAATTAGCTGCACGGACTATTAAAACCCGAAACATTTCCTACACTCCCTATGATCTTCCTGAAAATCTTCTGAGATACTTGGCTTTAGCCACCAATTGTCCAAACCCAAAGTGTGGAGGTAAGTTGATTCATTGTTCATATTTTGTATGCATTTAGCCATAGTCTTGATCATCTAAGTATTGTTATATTTAATTAAAATGACTTCTGAGTTGGTCTATGTTTCTGTTTCAACTTTTTCCTACAAAATAAGACAGTTTACCCTCTGTGGGTTCTTTTCCTTAGGATTCATGCACAAGGAAGAATATACCCACAACATCTCATCCTGTTTTGAAATTCTTTTGAGATAGTAAAGTGATAAAATGAGAGGAAGCACAAAGGAAGCATTGTTGTTGTTGTGTTGGTAAGTGCTGTATAGGATTTCTGTGGAGTTACTGGTGGGGTTGAACTGCTGATCTTGTGGTTCGCAGTCCAGTGCTGATCTACAGTGCCACACCAGGAATACAAAGGAAGCATAAACTATTCTAATTCTTGTTTTGTTTTTTAAGTTTTTATTGTGACTTGAGTGATAGTTTGCATGGGGGAGTATCAGTTTTACACTCATCCTGTTGTATTTCATTTCATTGCAATGATTACAATCCCCTGCATGCTTCATCATTCAACAGTATTTGCTTGTATTCCCTCTGTTTTTTTTTTTATGTGCACCAAAACACTCAGGAATATACAATCATTCAAACAAAGGGCACACCCTGCAACCTTGTGCAACCCCCCCCCCACCCCCCCGCCCAGCTGCCAGCACACGCCCTCTCTCCCTCCATGAGTCTAGAGTCCTCAGCTGTTCCGTCTCTCCATGTCATCATCTCTAGGTAGGATCCTACACTTTGCTCCCACTCTTCTCCCTTGATGGTCCCAGGGTCCTCCACTCCAGAACTGTAAGATCAACCACTCATCCCTTTTTGTTACAAAACTTATATACCTTTACAGTTGCGACAATCGTAATTAGTCATGATAACAATTACTCACTATTGAATCATAAGAGTCTTGTCCCCATCTCCTTTCACCAGACATGTCTAGACAGGATGAAAACCACTCAGTGGGGACTCTACCTTCCCCTGTACACTCTGGACCACTCGTAAGCCAGTTACTTCGTGCCTTTACCCTATTTCTTGTTTAAAGTATCGCAAATGTTTAGGAGCCTTGATAGCATAGTGGGTTATGAGTTGGGCTGCTAACTACAAGTTCAGCAGTTTGAATCTGTCAGCTACTTTGTAAGAGAAAGATGAGGCTTTCTGCTCCTGTGAGGATTTACAGCCTTGGAAACCGTATACAGGGTCGCTATGAGTTGGAACTGACTCAGTGACACACAACAGCAACAAGTTGATTAAAAATAATTTTATTTCCTGTTAGACATTTTGTTGTTATATAGGAGTAGTCTTGCAATTCACAAAATAGTATTGTGTTATTTTAGCTCATGGACTGTCTTTAATGCTTGCTTTTTATTATTTCCAACTATTTTTAGGAAACAACACATTTTGGGGGTGTTCTTATATTAAGGAGTGTGGTAGCTTTGTAGGATAAACACTGGACTGTGAACCACAAGATCGGCGGTTTGAGCCCACCAGCCTCTCTGCAGGAGAAAGATGAGGCTTTCTGCTCCTGCAAAGATTTACAGCCTCAGAAACCTATACTGTAGGATTTACTATAAAATTGTGAGGAGCTATTTGGGGGGAAAAAATTAGAAAACTGTTTCTTCTTTGTCTGAACCACATCTTTCTATTTTGGTGCCTTGTGTATTACACACAGAGCAATTGTGCCACGGGAAATTTAGACGAGATTCCTACACAGAACGGCAGTGAGATCGAAAGTGTTAGATGTTCTAGTTATCTGCAGTCGTTGTGATAACTTGTGTGTATTATACTGTCTCTAAGCTTGTGTGTGTGTGTTGTGTGTCTAAGGGTCAGCTAGAACACAAACACAGCAACAGCTGTTTCAGCTTTAGCTGAGAGATGTGTTTTTCAACTCCTTTTAAGTCAGATCCCTAATTTCTCCTATGTGAGGCCAAATTGCCACCCCTAAGACTTACTGGAGTCCTGTGTGGCAGTGCAGGATAATATGCTAGACCACAAAGTCCGTTTGAGCTACAGGGTTGGTGGTTTAAACCTACCCGCCACTGCTCAGAAACCCTATACAGGGTCGCTATGGGTCGGAACGACTTGACAGCTCTTAACAACAACAAGACTTTATTGGGAGTGCAGTGTCTCTGTAGGATAAGCACAGGACTGCAATCCACAAGATTGGTGGTTTGAATCTACCAGCTGCTCCATGGGAGAAAGAGGTTTTCTGCTCCAGCAAAGATTTATCACCACAGAAACCCTATACAGGCTTGCTATGAGTTAAGAACTGATTCCAACAATAATAACAAGATCTAGACAGCTATAGAAGCAACTACTACTTCTGTCTAAGACTCACAAAACAGGAGAGTTTATAAAACATTTCTCAAGATTGCTGGAGAAAGGGTTGAAAAAGAAACTGGTTCTTTGCTTTATAGTGATTATTTTTTATTCCTCCTTCTCTCCAGGAGTCTACTTCGACTGCTGTGTCAGACAAATTAAATTTGTGGACTTCTGTGGGAAATACCGTCTCCCACTGATGCATTACTTGTGTTCCCCAGAATGTTCTTCTCCTTGCAGTTCTGCCTCTCACAGCTCCACCTCCCAAAGCGAGTCTGACTCAGAAGATGAAGCTAGTGTTGCTGCACACAGAATGCAGAAAGTTCTTCTTGGTTGACAAAAATGCAGTGTGTGTGAAACACAAAGACTGAGCAAAGATGGTTAGAAAAGAAAATAGAGTTTAAAGTTCACTAGAACTTTACCTCATTTTCATCTTGAATGTTTATTTATGTACTGGGAATGATATAAAGTATTCTGTGTTGTATCTTATATTGTCCATATGTCTATATTGCAGCACTATTCAGATAAATTCAGAGATGGTTACATAGGACACCTTCCCAAACTACTGACTTTGGTAAAGTAAGGGATATAATTTTTGTGTAGGATATTAAAACTCTTCTTTCCTGATCTTTTGTTCTACATGGTTGTTACCTAGTGTAATCCAGCAGTTGCTGTTAGTGTAGTGCCTTAATCCTAAAAAGGATAATAGAATTTTATTCAAGAAATAATGTTGACTTGCCTATAACCTGACATACTATGCAGAATACTTTAAAGTGTGCTTTATTAGAACTAGGTAAACAACTGTAGGTCTGACATCTGAACTCCTGCACCTTAGCTTCATGTTTTTGTTTAAACACTGAAATCCTTGCAAGTAAATCACTTTGACACTTAGTAGGAAGCCATAGTTTTGATCAACCTATTCATCCTAAGCAGAACATCATAAGACAGAATACTAGTTTTTAGCAGAAAAAGACAAAAAAGATGTACACGATGAAAACTTCTATATCTTACATTAAATGAGAAAATGAATTTTTGAATTTTTGCCTGTGTCTGTGTACTATACTGTAAATTTAAATATAACTGTTAGCTTGATTGCATCTAAACTAATGTAACTAGCCAAAGAAAATTCGGGGCAGAACTATTTATTTACAGTAGAACAGAGTTTCCAAAACTAGCTTTAACCATGGAATACTTATTGAAAATAATGGATTGATGAAGTGGAAATATGCCATAACAAATATTGTATCTTTAAAATATAGCAAAAAAAATAATTTCATTATTTGCTTTAAGAAATGACCCAATTTTTATTAAAATGAGTATATCTGAAATGCAATAAAAATTGAATGATAATACAACTCTAAGTTGGCATTATAAAATAAGATAAGCAGTACAGACTAGCAGTCATTAGATAATCAGCATATAATAACACAATTGTTGGCAAGCATTGCTTAAATCATAGAGCACAAGTCACACACACATCTTTTCTGATTTCTTACCATTTATGACTGGGGTACACCCAGTATGTCTAGATCACATGTGTTTAGATTGTTGTATAACAATGATATATACTTGTATTAGATATTTTCTCATATGCATATAATTTTATCTTAGAAGACAATATAGTGTAGAATAGTTGGGGTTTGTTTTTTTGTGTGTTGATTCATGAACAATCACAAGAGTTTCATGAACTGCAGTAGTGAACCGCTGCTATTGAGTGAATCCCTTCACTTTGTTATATATTATATAGTGAGATTCTTTATTTTTTTGATTCTGAAATTTTCTGTGTATAGAAATAATTTAGTAGGTTTCTAATGCCTAGCAAAGTAGTACATGAGTGATTACAACAGAAAATAGAAGCGATAAAAAGTAAGTGTACTTTGTTTACTTTCCCATATGACCCACAGTAAGCTTCAAACCACAAAGTTATAAAAGATAAATATGGCTTGTTGTTAAGTGCCATCAAGTCGATTCCGACTCATAGCGACCCTGTGTAGGGTTTCTGAGGAGCAGCTGATGATCTTGAACTGAGGACCTTGAAGTTTAAACTGACCTTGCATTAACCTGTAGTGCTACACCAGGACTCCTAGGCAGTGCTTAAATGGCATACCTAAAATATACTGAACATAGGTGACTTGGTTAAAAAAGAGTTAGTCTTTAGGTTAAGTATGTAAATATATTACTTAACCGTACATAACCCTTTGCTGCTTCCTTGAAAGAAAATATACAGTTGATCTTTTATAGACATAGATGGATTCAACCAGAAAGGGGGTTTTTAGCCTTTGCTATAGAATGTACATTTATACTATAGTGTTTTTCAACAAAATGTTTGTATGATTCTTTATTTGTGTAGTTGAAAATTTACTTTCCATGTTACTTTTAATGAAACTTACATTTTAGCTGTTTTTATTTTTTAACCTCTGACATACTTTTTTATAAGCGCCGCTAAGAATTTCTAAGATTTTCCCTGTTTCTTTCCCTACTTTTCCTCTTTTTAGACTGATGGTCATAGAAATTACCCAGAATGTAAAATATATGGGACCTAGTAATATAGAAGCCAGGTAATAAGTTCCCAGACCATATTTTATATTTAAAATGTCATAGACTAGTTCTTTAGTTGCTAAGTCACATGTCTGTGTTTGGACTACAGTTAATAAACTTTAACTGTTTTGTTTTTGTTTTTCAGTGATAAACTATGCAGTCTAATTTTCATAATGAAATAACATTTTTATATCACTCCACTTGTATGATTTTAGCAACAAAAACTTCTGTAGATAAAACTTCTGTGCAGCGAAAGCATTAATATTTTTAGAATGGGATATTTCAATACTAGTATTTGAAGTTGGGATGAAGAAAATGCACATTCTCTTAGTCTGTATTCCTGGAACCTGTTTCTCTCAGTATCCTCAAATGTGTCAGTAAAATACCTCTAGGATTTTAGAAAGCAGAAAGATTTAGCTAAAGCAATATTTTGCTTTCACAGTTCCGGGGCTTGGCTGACCTCAGGGCAAACTTATCAGGACTCTCAGTATTACCTGTTTTTTGAGTCCTTCAAGTAGATCTGAGGGTAATCATTCACGTTTTACTTCTAAGTATGTGCCAGAAATGTCTCTTGTTTTAAAATTCCTGTTATTTGGAACTTTACATTTGCCAAATTTAAAAGTAGAGACTTACTTTATAAACTGTACCTCAAGTTTCAGAAGATTTTGTGTTTATGTAAATAAAATTAAAGGGCTGTTAATAATAGTGCAGGGTAATACTGCAGACCAATTCTACCAATTATAAATACCAGTTTTAAACAAAAGGAGAGAAGGCAAAGGCTTACTGCTTGAGTTAAATTAAGTAAATCTTTAAAAGCCACAAGGGGCAGGGAAAAAGTTACAAGACTTCCGTGTAGAATTGAGACGAGACCCCAATAGTAGTGAATGGTTTTAAAATTACGTTTATAAGTGGCCCACTGACTGTCGTCTAAAAGCCTTTATGACCAAATTTGTTCATTTCCTTTTGGGAGATTGTTCATATGCCTCCACAATGAAACGTAAGCAAGTACCTTAACAGCAGATAACTTTGATCTTCCAAAGGGAGAAAGTGATACCTCATTAATCTGGAATATGTGGTACCATGGTGGTGGTGATGGTGATGTGCCATAGAGTTGGATCGGACTCATAGCGACCCTCCCTGTACAGGGTTTCTGAGGCTGTAAATCTACAGGAGCAGAAAGCCTCATCTTTCTCCTGTGGAACAGCATGGTACAGTAGGTACTCTTAATGTTTATCTTTTCATGGTGATTTTTAAAAACAACAAAAAAGCAATGCTAAGCAAATAATGAGTAAAAATAAAATTTGAAGCATTTTAGCAGGAGCTAATTACATAGGAAGCTAATAGTTATTATTCCTAAATCTTCATAAGACCTTTTTTAAAATCAGTGACAATATTTTAAGTAAATTAGTTATGCTGCATTTATGTAGAAATACCTAACTTTTACCTAACTAACCCTAACCCTCTTTCTTCTCAAAGTAGAGATTTTATTTTGTCAGTATTTATCTTACCTTCCCCTCAGTTGCTCCAAAATACAGTGAGCTTTTAAGTTGTGCTATATAATAGTATTGTATATGTTTTTAGGCACTGTAACCTGTAATACACAATTCTAATTCTCTCTGTATAGACAGAAATGCATGGTCTTCATTTCTTTGTACTACTAAATCTTGCGTAACATTAATCTAATGAGTTTATTAGCATTCCCTTTTATATTTTTATTATAGTCATGGTATCTTTAATGGTAACAGTGCCTTCACTTGTTACCAGAAAGTATGTGCCTTAAGCATGGGAACTATAAATTGTTTGTGACAGCCTTAGAGCCTTTGGATTTGACTTCAGGGGAAAAGACTGCTCCTTAGATACTCCATCCAAAATAAGCTTCATGTCTATGAGTCTAGGAGTTTCTGGGGAGGGAACCAGTATCCTGCACACTGCCACAGATCACAGCCACCAAGGATCAGCCTTCTGAAATAAAGTCAGTGAAAAAGTATATTCTCATATACGGAGTGGATTGTCTGGTACCACTGAAAGATTATAGCAGTTCCTTACCAACTTCCTGGGGAGCATGGTGGCTCCATAGGATACGCACTGGACTATATACCACAAGGTCCACAGTTAAGCCCCCGCCAGCCGTTTTGTGGAAGAAAGATGAGACTCTCTGCTTCCACAAAAGTTTCAAAGACTGGAAAACCCTAGACAACGTCACTGTGATTTGAAACTGAGTCCGTGGCTCTAAACAACAACAATCAGCTTCATATTTATGGTATCATAAAGATATCATGAAGTCTAGCATTTTTCCTTATTGGTTAGCTTGTTAAACTAAGGTAAAATAAGAGTATGTCTTAATATTTTGCATATAAATATCTCCATTCCTTTTTATCTTTCTTTGGCTCATTTTTATTGATGTAGAAAATAAACATTACACATTATTAAACATTCACAGGGTAATAACTAGTTTGGGTGCAACTAGATTTTTACCTAGCATTGGTCAGTCTCAATTACTGTTGTAAGGGTTAGTAATCAATCTAGTAACTAGTAAAGTACATTAGTATAATAAAAGTTATTTATGTACTGTCATACCAGCAAGAGACTGCATTCACCAGAATTTTTTTTTTCTTTGACTGAATGAATTGGGTAAGACTTTCATTCTAAATTCTAGTTAGGGGAAGAAACTGAGATAAGATTAACATAGTGACTCTGTTACTGAAAAAAGAGAAATTACTAAATTGGTTAGTTTTTCTGTGTACCCTGATTTTTTAACAGAATTCGTTCAGTAACTAAAATGGTTGACATTGATATATTATTGAGAAAGACTGTTGATGTCAACAATCAGGTAGAGACCTGTGTGCCTACAACTGAAGTTTGCATTTCTGAACCCACTGTGAATTTATGATAAACAAAAATATAATGGGAGAAATAGCAGTATTTTAGAAAAGCAGCATTTTAATTTTTAGAATATTTGGGATTTCAAAGGATACTAAAAAGATACTTTTACTTTTGTCAAATTACTTTGTATGATTTTATGAATTTGAAATCTTTTGAACTAGGAATATTTATATATATGTGTGTGTGTTTATATATATATATATATATATATTGTTAAGTTCTGTTGCGTCGGTTCCAACTCATAGTGACCTTGAATTGGGCTTCCAAGGAATAGCTGGGGAATTTGAGCCACCAACCTTGTGGTCCAGAGCGTTAATCCACAGTGCCACACCAGGACTCCTATTTATGTATAGATATTTTAAGCTGACAACAACATTAAATGTAATTCAGTGACATTAGTCAACAATTAAAATTTCAAGGCAAGATGTAGTTTATTGCATCAAATTTATATATCACCTTATAATGGTAAATGCGCCAAAAAGATTGAGCTAGTTCAGTTTTACTACATTTTTCCCTCCAGAACATGCAAAAGAATGTGATCTTATAATAATTAATCCTCTGTGTGAATTTTGCCTTATCATATCATGCCTGATTTTATTAAAAGTGTTTTTGTTAGAATTTTATTCTGTATTCTGGAAAACTAATAGTATTTTCATTTTAATTGACAAGCATATTCTTTCAAAAAAAAAAAAGTAAAATCCTTATATTGTTGGTATTTGCCTGATTATTTTACATACCATTACTCATCTGTTAAATTTATTTAGAGTATGAATACATAACCTCAAGCATTTACTTTCTCTACTACTTTCAAGGGATAAAAGATGAAATAGACAATTCTTGCCTACTAGGGTACCTTCTATTTCCAGTCTCAAATTTATGGTTCCATATTCTAATAAGATATTGATGAGATCATCTTTTGGCCTGTGGTTAATTACTTCTTGCATTCAGTCTGAAATAACACCATCAACCCAAAGTATTATAATACTTTGTATGTTACAAAGTATTATGTTACTAAGTATAACCGAGAACACTGATAATACAAAACTTCATTATTCCTCCTCTTTAGTGCCATTAAATGTGAGCTTAGAATATCTGATATCATTTTAGAATCCAGAATTTAGTAGAATGCTATGGTTGGTTATAAATTGACTTAAGCAAAGTGGGTAGAAAACATATTCTTTATAAAACATCTAATATTTCTAATTTGCTGAGGTGACAGTTCATCACTTCCCTGGCTAGTACATAGAGATTCTGGAAATAAACTTGACTGGGGTGTTCTCCTTAAAACTGGTGTCAAAAGAAATTCTTCTTTTGTAATGATTTGTTTTACTCTTTGTAGATACTAAAAAGGAAGCAGGAACATTTCTGGGGATATTTGATTCATTTGTTTGAGAGATAAAAGGACTTGCCCAACCTTTTGATTACCAGCAAAGCACTTAGCTATTGCAGCACCAGGGTGCCTTTTCTAACTATGTTGTTGTTAGGTGCTATTGAATCAGTTCTAACTCATAGTAACCCTGTATAGGGTTTCTGAGTAGTGGCTGGTGGGTTTGAACTGCTGACCTTGTGGTTAGCAGTCCAGTGCTTATCCTGCAGTGCCACACCAGGACTCTTTAAGAGTTAGTACTTATCTGTGTTCAAAAACTCCTATTTTTGTAGCTCGCAAATATTTGTAAACTGTTATAACACCTACCCACACCCTTTTTCGTCATCTCTACTTAAGCCTTTGAGTTGTTCCTCCTACACAAGCAGCCAGAGGCAGATATGGGGGTAAGTTAGTGGGGGTAATGAGAGCTTTACCTCTGAATCAACAATTAAAATTTTACCCTTTATATCACTTCTAATGGTTTGTTGTAGTGAATGGCAGATGTCAATAGGC
>NW_006408579.1:1921315-1933275 GCF_000296735.1 Chrysochloris asiatica
CTGAGGGTAGGGCCTCATAAAAGAGTAGCATGTATGTAATTGACCAATGGAGAAGAATGAATCAGATGATTACTAGATGCCTATGTCACTGACTGTGCTATACATTACAATTTTATTTTTAAACCTGGCCAGATACAGGAATTTCTCTAGTTCTGAGCAATCACAGAATCAAAAGTTTAGCAGTGAAGGGTTGATATGTCATTATCACACCACTTCCATGGTCAGGCTGAGAAGTGATCATATTTTAAATACCTCAGAGATTTTATATCTTTAGCAATTCTGAAGTTTAAGTTGGTAATGTCTGGAAGACACATTTCCTATGGTTTTTGTGATTTGTACTAGACAGATTAGATACTACAGAGGCAATTTATAAATTATGCAGCCAGAGAAATCCAGTGACACTAATAAGACCAATACGGTGTGTGCGTGTTCGCATGCATGTGTTCTCATGCACTGCTTGTCATTCATTTTGGACCTTTTTCTCCAGAATGTTGTTGCTCCCTTCTTCCGCTGAGCTTCTCCCAATCCAAAACTCCTGCCACCACCCTCATATCAATGCACACAGGAGTTACACTTCCAACACTTATATCTTGTGTTTGTGCAACACTCATTAGGAAAAGAAAAATGAAACCGCAACAGATCACAACTCTATGCAGTTCACTCATACATCCAATAATGTAAGAACTGAACATCAAGCTGTGATAGATTGAAAAGTTTTGACAGTGAAACTCTCTGTCCTGACACTAAGCAGCAGCCAAAGTTGTGTAGGTGCAGGAGCTGATGTATCTGGTGGGAAGAAAGGACAAGATACTTGCCTAGCCACTCTTGTCTTTGCTGAATGTTTCATGGATACCTCAGTGAGAAAAGCTGGTGATTAATACTTGAGACACAGGTTATATATGTATGTGGTTTGTAAATTGCCACATAATTATATGTACTTGTTAATATTGTAAACTTATCCCATAGAGGAGAGATTCACTTTTTTACTTATGCTTTTGTCCTTTTGAACTCCCAGTTAATACCACTTTTTCAAGGTACAACTGCTAAAGAGAGGAACCTGGATTGGGTCAAATCTATATTCATTTTTCTAACATCTGGTCAGACATGCTTAAATACGCAGCCTTGTTCACATGCACACAGATATACCCATGTAAATATGTATATGCACATATGTACACCCAAAGGTTGAAATTTAGTCATTGGGCACAAAGAACAAAATATGCCTGTCACTTTCCCCTGACCATGTGGCCAAGAGTTAAGTGAGCTGCCAGATGGCTTTGAAGACAATGCATTATCCACTGCATGATAAGATTGGTATTTTTACCTCTTTTTAGAAATCCAGGATCAAAGTTATCTTTGAGCAAAGGCCAAGATGATCTGACCTGAAGCAGATACCTCTTTTCCCAGACCAAGGTTTGGAGGGTATTGACGACTAACATCTGTCACTAATAAGCCCATTACCTTGATGAGGGTGAGTTTCCAGTCTGTGCCTAATCTCGTTTCTTTATGCAACCAAAATCATTCTATCATTCATGCACTAACAGATCCAGAAGTACAGACCTAAAAGGTACACACACCCTCATGAAATTAGACAGGGAGGTGAGGCCATGTTGGATGCACATACTGATTTAGGAACTCCCTTGGTGCCAAGAATCCCTTGGTGCCAAGAACACAGCAGCATCACTAAAGACTTTTGGCACTATTGTCTAGCTTTTCTTCTGTTTCTTCATCTTCTTAACCTTACCGTCTCTTTTTCTTCTTTCTTCTGTCCATTTATAGTATCCCAGATTTAGACATGGAAAACAAAGTAGTCTTTTCTCTAATGCCTAGTAGTTAGGTTGTCCCAGTCAAAGTGAAGCCATGGGTTCTGAATGCATCTCGGTGAAAATGTGCCAGGGTCTCTCATTGCCAAAGACAATGAGAGACCATCATTGTTGACACCCAGTGCAAAAACAAGACAAGAAATAGAGAAAACTTGACTTTCAGAGATCCTGCGATCTTAACAGTAATGGTTGATTTCAGACCCATATGAATATGTGGGTTCTCTCTGGCCCCAAGAGGACAAGGTACTGAATGGTAGGCTGTGTGTCCTCCCTGCTTTTGCAAAGTACAAGGATTAGGCAATCACTCACCCTGTCTCAGTAGAGGACTGGATGACGTATCTGTACATAATCAGCCCAAAGGGGAAGCCCAGATTGACTCCCTCCATATCTTTATCTCCTACCTGTTATGATATTCCACACCCAACCCTGAGCCCCACTAACACTACAAAAGAAATAATATAAAGTAAGCCGTTAGTGACGAGGAAGATCAGTCAGAACAAACAACATGCTGATTGTTCATTGTCATCTACTCAGCTCTGACTCAGGTACAACAGATCAAAACGTTGCCCAGTTCTGCATCATCTTCACAATCATTGGTTTGCTCTAGTCCAAATTGTGGACACTGTGAATTTTTAGTGCTTTCCAACCTAGGGAGCTCCTCTTCCAGAACTGCATCAGGCAGTGTTCTATTGTAGTCCATAACAGTTTTCATTGGCTAATTTTCAGAAGTAGATTGCAAAGACTTTCTTCCTAGTCTATCATTGTCTGGAAGTTCTTCTGAAACCTATCCACTATGGGTGACCCTGGTGATATTTTAAATACAGGTGGTGTAGCTTCTAGCATCATAGCAACACAGAAGCCACACCAGTATAACAAACTGGCAGACAGATGGTTGAAACAGACCTATTTGCCCAGCAAAATAGATGAGACTAAAAGGATGAGATAACAGCATGGGCAGAAACAAGAACAAAAAAAATTTAATAGCTCTGGGATTAAAAAAAAAAAAGATTTTCCAACTCAAGTCTGTAAATGAAGAAACACAAATTAATGGGCAATATCAACTGGAAAAAGCATGGCAAAGCACCAAATAAAGATATAAACCAATTGAAATCGTAAGTGAAAATACAAGAAACTTAAGGATAGTCAAGAGGCCTAGCATACAATACTAGGAGCTACAAATGGAGAAAAAGATAAATATGAAGGAAGGACAGCCATTAATTACATAAAAGGAGACATTTTGTTGGGCAAAGGAATGCCTGGGACTACTAGATGGAGTGGACTCTCCAATTTCTACACTTGATAGATTAAAAATAAAGAAACCCACCTAGGAATGTAGCAAGGTTCCTAGACTCTAAGAAACAGAGGTCCTGGTATGGTACTCTAAGATAAGCACTGTACTGCTAACTGCAAGGTCAGAGGTTCAAGCCCACCAGCTACTCTTCAGAAACCTTATTCAGGGTCACTATGAGTCAAAACCGACTCAACAGCATTTAATAATAAAGTAAAATCAAAACTTTATAAGTTTCCACATAGAAAGTACAAGTTGCTTTATTATAAAGAAAAATAGAATCAGACTTCTTATCTGCATGAGCAACAGCTACAAGTCAGCAGGATAACAACTACAAACTTCTAACGGGAAAGGACTGTAACTTTATGATGTTGACCAATCAGGATATCATTAACTTTTCAGGAAAAAGAAAGATACTTGCATACGTGTAAGAGGTCAGAGACTGACATTGAGGTTCTTCCTCCTAAGGAAAATAATTAAGAGATTAGACAAGCAACAAATAGGCTATATAAGATACTGCAAGGTGATAAAGAAGAAAGGAAATGATAGTAGATTCATATAAAGATTTGTTAGGTACTGTTGAGTTGGTTACGACTCCTAATGACCATGTGTACAACAGAATGAAATACTGCCCCACCCTGCACCAGTCTCACAAATGTGAAGTGTGAGCTCATTGTTGCTGTCACAATGTCAGTCTATTTCATTGGGGGGGGGGTCTTCCTCTTTTTCATTGACTATTCACATTGCCAACCATGGTATCCTTCTCTAGGGATTAGTCTTCTTGACAACATGTCCAAATACAAAAGATGAAGTCTCACCATCTTCTCTCTTTTTTTTCCTTAAATGTTTTATTGTGAAATATGTGATAGTTTACATGGGAGAACATTAGTTTTACATTCATTCTATTGTATATCATCTCATTGCCATGGTTACAATCCCCTCCATGCAATCCTTCTCCGTATCCCCCAGGTCTTCAGCACAGTCGCTCTCCCTCTCTGGATCTAAAGTCTCCAGCTGCTCCATCGCTCCACGTCATCATCTCTGGCTCCATTTCAGGCATCATTACTTCTCTGGGTAGGGTCCCGCTCTCTGCTCTTCTCCCTTGATGGTCCTAGGGACCTCCGCTCCTAGACTGAAAAGTTAATCACTCCCCTCCTTGCTATAAAACGTCTACCCTTACATTTCCAACCCTCACAATCAGTCCTGATAACAATTATTCACTATTGTATCACAAGCAACCGTCTGCATTTAATTGCATCAGCCCCGGCTAGTCAGATTGAATACTACTCACTGGAGATTCTACCTTCCTCCAGGCCCTCTGGATCTAGGTTCCCTCTTGAAAGCTTGTAAACCAGTCACTTCTTGCCTTTGTAGCCCCCGCCCCCCATTTTGGGTAGCCAATGTCCAAGTTGCCCGTCCCTGTCTACTCTGTGTGTGGAGGGGGTGGGAATGATTCTTGCTGTAAGGACTTGTTCCCTCTTTTGAGCTACATCCTCTCTTCTAAGAAGAAATGTAGCAATACTTCTTTCAAAACAGATTTGTTTGTTCTTCTGGCAGTCATGGTACTTTCAATATTCTTTGCCAACATCATAATTCAAATGCATTAATTCTTTTCCAGTTTTCCTTATTCATTGTCCAACTTTCACATGCACATAAGGCAATTGAAAATACCATGACTTGGGTCAGACACACCTCAGTCCTCAAACTGACACCTTTGCTCTTTAAAACTTTCAAGAGTTTTTTTGCAGCTGATTGCCTACTGCAATATATTGTTTGATATCTTAACTGCTGCTTTCATGAGAGTCAACTGTGGATCTAAGCAAAATGAAGCCTTTGACAACTTCAATCTTTTCTCTCTTTATCATGATGTTATTTATTGGTACAGTTGTGAGAGTTTTCATTTTGTTTATATTGAGATGCAATCCATATCAAAGGCTGTAGTCTTTGATCTTCATCCTTTAAGTATTTCAAGTCTTTTTCACTTACAGCAAAGAAAGTTGTATCATCTGCATATTGCAGGTTGTTACTGAGTTTTCCTCTGAGCCTGATGCCACATTCTTCTTCATGTAATCCAGTTTCTCAAATTTATCTGTTCAGTATAGATTGAATAGTAGGGTGAAAGGATTCACCCTGGCACACACCTTTCCTGATTTTAAATCATTCAGTATCTCCTTGTTCTGTTCTAACAACTGCCTCTTGGTCTATGTACAGGTTCTTCATGAACACAATGCTGTTGTTTGTTGTTTAAATGCTGTCGAGTTGATTCCTACCCATAGCCACCCTGTACAGGGTTTCCGAGGCTGTAAATCTTTACGGGAGCAGACCGCCTCATCTTTTTCCCGTGGAACTGCTGGTAGTTTCGAACTGCCGACCTTGAAATTCACAGCCCAATTCGTAACCACTATGCTACCAGTGCTCCTTTATGAACACAATAGTGTTCTGGAATACCAATTCTTTACTATGCTAGCCATAAACTGTTATGATCTACACAGTCAAAACTGACATACAAGTGGTGGTAGGATTTTTCAATTTCAATTTCTTCATCATTGTCTCGGGTAAATCTGAACATTAGTCATTAACTGGTCTTCCTTCTAGTTGTAGGATGTTATTCTATCGCAGCGCTGTACTCAAGACAGATCTTGAAATGCTCTTTTTCATGATGAATGGGACACCATTCCTTTTCAATTTGTCATTCCTGGTGTAGTAAACCAAATGATTGTCTGATTCAAAGTAGCTAATAACAGTCCATATCAGTTCACCAATACCTAGTCTACTGATCTTTATGCAATCCATTTCATTTTTGACAAATTCCAATTTTCCTAAATTCAGACTCCATGCATTCCATGTTCTGATTATGAATAGATGTTTACAACTGTGTCTTCTCATTTTGAGTCATGCCTCATTGGCAAATGAAGGTCCCGAAAACTTTGCTCCATCCGTGTAACATACTAAGATCGGCTCTGCTTTGAGGAGACAGCTCTTCTTCAGTCATATTTTGAATGCCTTCCAACTTGAGGGGCTCATCTTCTGGCACTATATTAGAAAATGTTCTGCTGCTATTCATAAGGTTGTTTGTAGCTAACCTTTCAGAAGTGGTTCACCTGTTCCTTCTTCCTAGCCTGTGTTAGTCTGGAAGCTGAAACCTCTCTACCATGGATGATCCTGCTGGTATGAAATACTGGTGGCATAGCTTCAAGCAGCATAGCACAAAAGCCACCACAGTATGGCAAACTTACATAGAGATGATGGATAAAGATAAACATAGATACATAGAAAAATCATGGATTGAGAATGGGTAAGCACAGGATGCATACCAAAGAACGTAACAGTTAAATATACAAGGCAAAAGACTATTTGAAAAGTCCCATAATTATTTAGTAAAGTGCAATTATATAATGGAAGACTTTAATATAGGTATCTCAGAATTGGATAAATCTAGTAGATACAAATAGAGGAAGACCCAGAGTGAAGATAGTTGAACAGTGCTGCTGTCAAATTCATAGGAAAACTACCTGACGGCAGCCTCAAATTGCAATCCTCTCCCTGTCACTTACCATCTGTGTAGCCTTGGACCAGTACATGTCCCTCCCTAGAGCTCAGTGTTCTCACAGAAAAGGCATCCCCAAGTCCTTTTCAGCTTTGAGAACCTAGCAGTCCAGGAGTCTAGGATAGCATCTCATCCATCAAGGATCCAGCCCAGGTTTTACCTAGGACTTGGGAAAGTCAAACCCTAGATTACTCAGGTAGAAAACTGGTCATACTGCCCAATAAATCCTCCTGCTCTTTAATTTCACACAACAATGCAGAGTCTAATAACAGTTCGAATGGAAAGAAAAATTACTAGGTTTCCCTCCTTAACATAGTTTATAAATATCTGCGTTTCCTTGTTTCTTTCTGAACCCTCCATAAAAACCTCACTAGGCCTCCTATACACTAGTATACAGTAAAAGTCCCAGGATAAGGCAATGAACTTATTTTTACTGCCTGCCACCGCTTAGCTTTCTCACACCTCAAAAACATCTCTTCCATCAGCATCTCATTATTCTCTTGACATTTCTTTCATTTACAGTTATTTACATACATCTATTTATTTATTACATTTTAAAGATACTTGTCAAAGCATGTGTCCTTAATAATAAATTCAAATAGCACCTAAAAGTATGAAATGAAAAGTGAAAGTATTTCAATCATTCTCTCCAAAGGAATTCAATCATTCTCTCCAAAGGAACTCACTCTTAAGTTTCTTAAGGTTACTCCCAGAGATATTTTTAACTTATGTATCACATGGGGTTGTCATGGGTTGGAATCAACTTGACAACAAAGGATTTGTTCTTTTGGGGGTATTGCCCAAAAGGTTGACTGTTCTTGTCCATCTGGAGGTACCTCAGAAAAGAGGTTTGAGGCTTATTTCCAAAAATTTAGTCATTGAAAGCTCTGGAGCACAGTTCTACTCTGAAATGACATCAACAGGAGTTGGAGTTAACTTGACAGCAACTTTAAAAAAATGCTTATGTGTCCATTTTTTATTTTACACATAAAAGCAGTTTCTATTTTGAAAGATTAATGCCTATTGTGCTGCCTTTATGGTTTTCATTTAATAAAATAATCTTGAAGTCAACACATACAGAGCCACTCTTCTTTGTGTTGTTTTAAAATATGTGATCAAAATAGCCGATTTAGTCAGTATAGATGTCATTATATTGTTTCCAGGTTTTTGTTGTTGTTATTGTCTTATTTTTCCTGTTACTGTTGTTTTGCTATTACAAATAATGCTGCAGTCCTTATGTGGTGCTGTAGGATAAGCATTGGACTGCTAACCACAAGTTGGCAGTTCAAACCCACCAGCCACTCCTCAGAAACCCTATCCAGGGTTGCTATGAGTTGAATCAACTCGATGGCACTTACCAACAACAACCATGATGTTATAGGCTGCTGTTGTGTGTCATCAAGTCAATTCCAATCCACAGGAACTATATATAGATGAGCTTTTCTGCTCCCATGAAGATTTTAAAGTCTCAGAAATCCTATACAGGATAGCTATGAGTTGGAACTGACTCAGTGGCACTTAATAACTCAACAACAACAGTATATATATGCACATGTGTAAACCAAACTTACTGCTATTGTATTGAATCTGACTCATCATGACCTTATATGTAGTTTCTGATGCTATAAATCTTTGACAGCAGAAAACCTCAGATTGACTGGTGGGTTTGAACTGCTGACCTTAGGGTTAACAGTCCACAGCATCACCTGGCTACACACATGCACATGTAACAAAAAACGAGGAGATTCAAAAAGTTCACGGAAAACTTCCATTATTTTTAATTCCACATTTTCGCAAACTTTTTAATTGCATTTTTCTATGAACTTCTTGAACTCCCCTCATATATGTGTCTTGTTGTATGGTAACTACTGTATTTGCAGTTTCAATTCCTAACTGTGGAACTGAAGGATCAAAGGGGTTGTGCATGTGGTGGTTTATTTTAAAGACTTGGGGTAGTGCACATGAAGTAGTTTTATTTTCAATCATTGCCTTCAACCATGTTATGTTGACTCCCTCTTCTGGGCTTTTCAAGGCATGTGGGGCAGATTTCTTAACTGTATGATGTTTTTGTTAGCTACTGTTGAGTTTGACCCTGAATCATGGCTACCCCATACACAATTGGATTGAATTGTTGTAATCCATAGGGTTTTCACTGGCTGGTGTTTTGGGGGATAGTCACCAGGCATTTCTTCCTAGTCTGTCTTCAGCTGGAATTCCACTGAAACCTGCTCAGCATCATAACAATATACAAGACTCCACTGACAGATGTGTAGTGGCAGCTCCTGAGATCCAAAACCAGATCTCTCACACAGAACATTTATAATTGTTGTTGTTAACTGTCACTGAGTCAGTTCTGAATCATAGCAACCCTGTACAGGGTTTCCTATACTGAAAGCATTGGCAAAACAATACAAACCTTTCAACAAACTGATGTATCACTCACTTATCTATGCCAAGAAGTTTGGAAAATGCCTACCTGGTCAACTGCCTGGAAAAGATCATAATTGTGCCCCAACAGAATGTGGAAATCATCTAACAATATCATTAATGCCACATACAAATAAAATTTAACTAAAGATGATTCAAAAACAACTGCAACAGTACATCAATGAAGCTGCCAGAAATTCAAGCCAGATTTGAAGACATGGAACAAGGGAAAACACCATGACTTGAATCAGACACACCTTAGTCCTCACACCATTGCTGGCATCAGATACATCTTGACTAAAAGCAGATAATACCAGAAAGATATTTACTTGTGCTTTATTGACTATGCAAAGGCTTTCAATTGTGTGGATCATGACATGTTTGACTAGTTGTGGAGAACATTGCAAAGAATGGATTTTCCAGAACACTTGATTGTGCTTATGAGGAACCTGTACAATAGACCAAGAGGCAGTTGTTAGAAAAGAACAAAGAGGATATCAAATGGTTTCAAATCAGGGAAGGTGATTTTACCATACTTATTCTATCTGTGAACTCCTGGTGTGGCAAAGATCGGCAGTTCAAACCCACCTGTTGCTCCTCAGAAATGCTATATATACAACATGGTTGCTATGAGTCAAAACTGACTTGACGGCACTTAGCAACAGCAACAATCTTTTAACAGAAACTGATAACGAGGTATTTTCTTCTGTAGTACTGCTAGATGGATTCAAACCACCAACCTTTAGAATAGCAATAGGAGGTAAACTGTTCATCACCTATGGTGTAGTTGTTGTTGTTGTTGTTGTTAAGTACCGTGGAGTCGGTCCCAACTCATAGTGACCCTGCACAGGATTTCCGAGGCTGTAAATCTTTACGGGAGCAGAAAGCCTCATCTTTCTCCCACAGAACAGCTGGTAGTTTCAAACTGCCGACCTTGAGGTTAGCAGCCTGATTCGTAACCACTGCGCTACCTGAGCTACTCCTTATGGTGTAGTAGGTACTCAAAATAATAATTTCATAGGACTCTGTAAGGATGTCTACATAAAGTGATCAAAGGATTTGAAAATCATAAATCTTACAAGTTATAAACAATAGCACTTCATGAAATGCAGCATATGTTAAAGATAAGAGAAACAGTATACAAAAAGGCTTTAAAATGTGGCAAAATTCCATTATCTTTTAATTTCACTTTTCATGAATGCTTCTAAGGCTAATCATATACAGTGGGAAAGACTGTGCTTTCTGTACATTTTTTCTATAAACCTAGAACTGTTCTTAAAAGGTCTATTATTTTAAAAATATATAATTTTTTAAAAAAGAGACACAACAATGAAAACTGAAGTGAGATATGTATGGTTAGGACTTATAAAGTCGTAAAAGGTATGTTGTTGTTGAGTTCTATTGCGTCACTTTCAACTCAACTGTATAAGGTTTTCAGGGAGTGACTGGTGGATTTGAACCATCAACATTGCAGTTAGCAATCCAGTGCTTATTTGACAGTGCCACACCAGGACTCAGAAAAGGGTATGTTGTTGTTGTTAAGTGCCGTTGAGTCAGTTCTGACTCATAGCAACTCTGTATAGGGTTTCCAAGGAGCAGCTGGTGAACTTGAACCTCTGACTTTGTAGTTCAAACCTACCTTGCAGTCCAGTATTTATACTACAGTGCCACACCAAGATACCATATAGGGTATGCTGTTATGCGCCTTCAAGTTAGTTCTGACTCATAGAGATTCTGTAAAGGGTTTCTGAGGAAAAGCTGGTGGGTTAGCAGTCCAGTGCTTATCCTATAGCACCATACCAGGAATCTATCTAGGGTATAATAAGTGCCACTGAGTCGGTTCTGACTCATAGTAACCCTATATAGAATTTCCAAGGAGTGGCTGGTGAGTTTGACCCACTGATCTTGTGGTTCAAACTGACCTTGTGGTCCAGTGCATTACCTAGTAGCGCCAAAACAGGACTCCATGAAGGGTATTGTTGGTTTCAACTCATAACAACTCTGTATAGAGTTTCCGAGGAGGGGCTGTTAAACTTGAACTGAATTATACAGATGAGGTAAATGGAGTGTTTGTTGTTGCTAGGTACCATCGAGTCGACTCTGACCCATCGAGACCCTATGCACAACAGAACAGTCCCGTGCCATCCTCACAACTGTTGCAATGTTTGAGCCCATTGCTGCTGCCAGTGTCAAGCCACTAAAAACTTTATGAATAGCAGTGAAACACTGTCGGAGAGCACCAGAATAATGCCTATTGAAACATGATGAAGAGCACAGGAGTATTGTCAGATACAGTGCCAGAAGATGAGCCCCTCAGAAACGAAGCCACTCAAAATGCAACTGGGGAAGAACGGCCGCAGCAAAGGAGAGAGTTGACTGTGATGACATGAATGCAGTAAAGTCTTTGGGACCTTCATTTGATGATGGGGCACAACTCAAAATGAAGAGAAACAGCTGTAAACATCCATTAATAATTGGAATATGGAAATTGTCAAAAATGAAATGGAATGCACAAACATGAATATCCTAAGCATTAGTGAGCTGAAAATGAACTAGCATTGGTTTACTATGCTGGGAATGACAAATTGAAGAGAAATGGCATTGCCATTTCATTATAAAAAAAAACATATCAAAATCTGTCTTGAAGTATAGCGCTGTCTTGTGATATGATAACATCCAACGTGGCACGGTGGGTTAATGTGCTAGACTGCACAGTTAGTTTGAACAGCAAAGCTAGTGGCTCTAGCTCACCAGCCACTCCTAAAAGCCCTAAACAGGGTTGCTATGGGTCAGAATTGACTCGGCGGCACTTAACAACTACAACAATACATCTACAAGGAAGGCCAGTTAATATCACTATCATTCAAATTTACAT
>NW_006408579.1:1934549-1935462 GCF_000296735.1 Chrysochloris asiatica
TTTCAACAAACTGATGAAGCACTGGAGAGGCACTCATTCATCTATGCCAAAAATTTGGAAGACAACTACCTGGCCAACTGACTGGAAGAGATTCTTATTTGTGCCCATTCCAAAGAGAAGTGACTCAGTGGAATGCAAAAATCATTGGACAATATCATTTCTATAGCATGCAAGTAAATTTTTGCAAAAGATAATTCAAAAATGGCTGCAACTATACATTGACAGAGACCTTCCAGAGGTTCAAGCCAGATTCAAAAGAGGACGTGGAATGAGGGCTATCACTGCTGATATCACATGGATATTGACTAAAAGCAGAGAATACCAGAAAGATGTTTACCTTTGCTTTATTGACTATGCAAAGGCTTTCAACTGTGTGGATCAGGACAAGCTATGGACAACATTAGGAGAAATTAGTATTCTGGAACACTTGTGCTCATGAGGAATCTATCTATACATAGACCAAGATGTAGTTGTTCCAACAGAACAAGGGAACACTGAAAGATTAGGAATGGTGTGTGCCAGGGTTGCATTCTTTCACCATACTTATTCAATTTGTATGCTAAGCACATAATCCAAGAAGCTGGAATATATGAAGAAAAATGTGGTATCAGGAGGAAGACTCATGAAAACCTGCGATATGTTGATGATACAACCTTGCTTGCTGAAAATGAAGAAGACTTAAAACACTTACTAATGAGAATCAAAACCTACAGCCTTCGGTACTGGTTGCAACTCAATGTAAAGAAAACAAAATTCCTTACCACTGAACCAATAGACAACATCCATATCAATGGAGAAAAGATTGAAGTTGTGAAAGATTTTATTTTGCTCGGATCCACTATCAACACCCATGGAAGCAGTAGTGAAGAAATCAAATGATGTATTGCAGTAGGCAAATCTTCTGCACAAAGAC
>NW_006408579.1:1949366-1958850 GCF_000296735.1 Chrysochloris asiatica
CTGTGCATGGGGTCGCTATGAGTTGGTTCCGACTCGATGGCACCTGACAACAACAACAATGCAAGGGAAACCAAGAATAAAAAGACAGCCAAGTATCTGGACAATTTTTGGGAAGATAATTTGTCATTATTTACCAAAATTTCTTTAAAAATTTATACTTTGATAACCTAAATGTCCAGCAATAAGGGTTGTCCAAATAAATTTCTATGAAGTGTAATACAATACAGATATAAAAAATAATGGTAATAAACAAAAAGTTGTTTATTATATATGGTTCAAAGCAGCATGAGCTCTATATTCACATTCATCTTTTTTTAAAAAAAAGTATGCAGAGAGAACAATTACTGTCAGTACTCTGAAAAGTATCTACAAAATTTCCTCTGGGGACTAAGTTTATGAGTGATAGATTTTGTTTTTGTTCTATATTTTGTCTATGTGCATTTTCTAATCTATGATGACCATGTATTGTTTTTGTGGTAAAAAAACAAAGAAGGTTATTTCGTAACATGTATACTCCTTAAATGAGTAATTATATCTAGGAATTCATCTTAAGGATGTGATTTTAAATATGGGTGCAAAGGTTTAGCTACAGTGATATTTACTGCAAAGTTATTATTAATAGTGAACATTTGGAAATAACTCAATTTCTACTGTGAAGGTATTAAGAAAATTAATTTTAATGCATTCATAGACTGTAGTACCAGGTAGTAAAATAAAGTGTTTAATGACCTGAAAAGAGGATCATAATAGATTAATAGATTTAAAAGAAGAAGAAGAAGAAGAAGAAGAAGAAAGCAGGTTACACAATAGTGTATTTCCATACTCTTTGGCTCAGAAATTCCTTTTCTAGGAAGCACTGGCATAAAGAAACAAGTATAAATATCTTGATTATGTCATTTCAGTGAAGAGTTAGTAGCTACACATATTTGATCAACTGGAGTCTGTTAAAGTTGAATAGTGGCATGCTCATAGCACTTACTACTAAGTAACGGTTAAAAAGAATGAAATAAACCTCTAGGCGCTGGTTTGAAAATGTACCTGTTTGGAGGGATTTTGAAATACATTCTCAATTTTGCATTTCTATACTGTTTCAGGAGTCCTAGTGTGGCGCTGTGGGTTAATGCACTGGACTGCAATGTCAGTTTGAACCACAAGGTTGGTGGTTCAGGCTCAACCAGTTGCTCCTTGGAAACCCTATACAGAATTGCTATGGGTTGGAACCAACTTGATGGCATGCAACAACAACAACTACATACTGTTTCAGGTATTCCTGGTGTGGCACTGTAGGATTAGCACTGGACTGTGAACCACAAGGTGAGTGGTTCAAACCCACCAGCTGTTCCTTAAAACCCTATACAGGAACTTATAAAACAAAAAACAAAAACACCCTATACAGAGTCACTGTGAGTCAGAAACCGACTCAACAGCACTTACGACAACAAACAAGTGTTTCAGAAGTTCTGGTATGGTGCTGTAGGATAAGCACTGGGCTGCTAACTGCAAGGTCAGCAGTTCAAACCCACCAGCTACTCCTTGGAAACCCTATACACGGTCACTATAAGTCGGAACTGCCGCAACAGCACTTAGCAACAACATACTGTTTGAGGAATCTTGGTGTGGCACTGCAGAATAAGCACTTGACTGCTAACCACAAGGTCAGCGTTCAAACCCAGCAGCAACTCCTTGGAAAACTATACAAAGTCACTATGAGTCAGAACTGACTCGACAGCACTCACCACCAACACAACAACATATAGTTTTAATAGCTATACCACAAATGCCCTGCCCAGGGTCTGTCCACTGCTCTTGGAAATATAATTTTTCATAAGTACAGTCAGCTTAGTTATTAAAAGCGAAAAAAAAAAAAAAACCACTACGACTGATCTGTACTCAGTTTCCATCCCAAGAAGGGCCGGACACAGTCACCAACTTCAAAGGTCTAGCAGTTTGCACCTCCTCCGCTGGGTTCTAGATGTCTAACTTCTGGAAGGCTGATGATCTGGACCAGCTGTTGAAACTCTCCCTCTGGCTGCATGGGGCCTCAGCACATAAAATGTTTGGTGATGAAAGTGGGTTGAAGAATGTCTGTTTTATTAACTTAATTATTCTTAATATAATGTTTACTTCTGTTTCCCACAGGTGTTCCCCTCTGCTCCTTGTTCCTGCCTGCCCCAGGGAACCCACAGTCTGAGAAGCAAGGCCTCCCTGCTAGGACTTTTAATGGCAACCGTTTCCAATGGCCTCCATTCATCCCAGCATGCACAAAAGATGTCTTTTACTTTTTAAAAGGCTTTCTGGGAGTTGAAAGCTAACCTAAGAGCCATTTCAGTGCATGGCTCTAACATGAAAAGTAACAACCTAACAATAATCTGCTAATTACTGGTGACTAAGTCCCTCTGGTTCACATAGATGCAGTATCCACACAGGTAAGGAGCAGAAATCTGCCCACTTGCTTTATAGGAAATGATTTCATTTGTGCTACCTGAAAGAGTTCTCATCTATTGTACTACTAGAATTCTGGAGGACATCTTCCCTTCTTGTAAAAAGATGATACTGTTGATGTGCTTAGTTCTTAAGATGGATTTTTCACATTGGCAGATTTATGTTTCTTTTTAGGTCTGCACTTAGTATTTACTGTTTTGTTTTTTCATGTGCAAAATAAGAAGGCTGAGTCAGAAAAATTCTAGTCTTTGCCAATTTTGATGCTGTGTGAATTTATATGAAGTAAGTAATATATGAAGATATTTATTTAAGGAACATTTTTCTTATTTCAAAGAGTTTAGATTCTATTGGGACCCCCTCCCCCCTTTTTTTTAAATACCTAGGGCTTCTGACATTTAACATTAATCTCTACTGCCTCTGATTGGACCAGCACAAAGGATACCATATAATCAATTCCCAGGGTCTTAAAAGCCTGAGAACAGCCTTTCAAGGTACAACCAATGGTCTCTATTTGTCTGCAGCATCAGAGAAAGAAGAAGGGTAAGGCTAGGGAGGAAGAACAGGACTATGTGTCCAACTGCCTCAATGAACAACTCTGTCTTCTTAGCAAGGAGACCAGAACTGGATGGTGCCTGGCTAACATTACTGAATGATTCTATAAAAGTAGCCCAATCAAGAACTTGACTTATACCTATGGATGCAATAGCTCAAAAGAGAGAATAAATCTTTACAGCAAAGATCATTCCCACCCCCTCCATACATAGAGTAGACAGAGATGGGCAACTTGGACACTGGCTACCAAAATGGGGGGTGGGGGTGGGGAGGCTACAAAGGCAATAAGTGACGGGCTTACAAGCTTTCAAGAGGGAGCCTAGAGCCAGAGGGTGCAAAGGAAGGTAGACTCTCCACTGAGTAGTATCCAATCTGTCTAGGTGGGGCCGATGAAAGGAGATGGGGATAGGACTCATATGATACAATAGTGAATCATTGTTATCAGGTCTGATTGTGAGGGTTAGAAATGTAAAGGTAGACTTTTTGTAGCAAAAGGAGGGGAGTGGTTAACTTTGCAGTCTAGGAGCAGAGGACCATCAAGGGAAAAGAATAGAATATCGGACCCTACCCAGAGAAGCAGTGACGCCAGAGATGGAGGCAGAGACAGTGACATGGAGAGATGGAGTGGCTGGGAACTCTAGATCAAGAGAGGGAGAGGGAGAGGGGCTCTGTGCTGATGACCAGGGAGCAGGCTTGCAGGGTATACCCTTTGATTGTTTGATGATACATGGAGAGGATTGTAACCACGGCAATGAAACAATATATGATAGGATGAATGTAAAGCTAATGTTCTCCCATGTAAACTATCACACAATTTACAATAAAACATAAAAAAAAAATGTAGCCTGATCAAAAGGGGGGAAATGTGGAACAGATTTAAAATTTTTCATATCATCCGGATGACTTCCAAAACAATTGCCCTGAAGAGATATTTAAGCCTTAAACCTGAAACCAAAAACATCCACTGAAGTTATTTTTGAACTAGGTATTAGCTTACCTTAATTAGAAAAGAATGACTGCCTTAAGCATTGTATTCTTTTAAACAATTGTCTATAGGAGATCTAATTGACAGCAGGAACTTGCAAGGTTAGTTGAAAAGTTATGGAACAGTGAGTTTGATGATGTTGATGATGTGACAATTAGGAAAAGGATACTGAGAAAGGTGGAACTACTTGAAGAATGTAATCAATGACACTGAATTGTACATATAGAAATTGTTGAATGTTTTGCTGTTCATTTCGTCACCAAAAAGTTTTTTAAAATAAGACACTCAATCTTGTGATAAAATAGGCAACTCATCCTGCCCATTTTATCACATTCCTTCTCCTTTGCTTCCATCTAAGGAGTTCTGGTATGGTGGTGTTGGATAAGCACTGAACCACAAGGATGGCTGGAATCGCAAGGTCAGTAGTTCAAAATCACCAGCTGCTCCTGGGAAACACTATAGAGGATCACTATGAGTTGGAACGGATTCATGGCACTTAATAACAACAACAAAGGGCTTCTTACCTTGAGCATTCCTGCCTCCATGCTCAGGCTCAGGTTGTTTACCTGCAATGTCTTCTCCCATCTTGGCTTTATGAAATCTGTCTCTTCAGCTCAGGTCAAGTTATATGTTTCTCTGTGAAAAATTCTCTGTCACAACATGGAGAACAGAAACCATAGCATATCTTTTTATCCTTAAAACCTGTCACAAATCCTTTAACCAGAAAATGATTCCAAAATATTTTCTGTTAATAACCCCATTTGAGTTACATTGTTTGTGTACTATTTGTACTATAAAACAACAAATTTACTGGGGACAGGAACCAAGTACATAGGTTCTTTGAAGTTTGCAAAGTTTTTAGCTGTATTTCCTATAAAGTGAACCCTTGATAATTGAGATTTGAGAATGAAAAAAATTGTATCTATTTTAAAAACTGATCCAAATATCAGATTTTAAAATAACAACACTAAGTTGGATAACACAACTTGGATCAGAGGTCAAAATGTGAGCAATATTCCTTTTTACCCAAAATGAACTTACCCCTAAGTGTAGGCACAGTACTTGTACAACCACAGACCATCCATAAAAGTAGCATCTGCTATAGATAGTTTACCATATGGGGAAGAAAAAGTGTATGTTTTATTTAAAAAAAAAAAAAAAAGTCAAGAAGAGTCTTGGCCATGAGAATGTAATGTTCTTATTTTCTAAAGCAACAATCATACAATCCACTCTGCTTCCCATGAAAAACAGCGATTAGGAGGTCAAAGGAAGATGACTGTAAGCTTTCTCCTCAACACTTTCAAGAAAGCAAAACTGGTTTTGAAACAAGTTAAGAAAACATGGAAAGGTATAGGTTGTTATCCCCTACAATTAATAAATCAACTAATTTGTTGAAAGAATAATAACAATTAAAAGACATAGATTAACAGGATGGATTTAAAAAACATGATCCAAGTGTACACTGTCTACAAGAGATACATTGTAGATTCAAAAACTGATATTTGGATCAGTTTTTAAAATAGATACAATTTTTTACCTGAGTAAGCAGCTTACAGAACATTTAAGGCAGGGATTGAGGGTGGAGGAGAAAATATGTGCCACCTCATTAGGAGCCAGTGATACACAAGTTAAAGGAATCTTTCACTATTCACTTACCAGAATGACTAAAACTATGGAGAGGTAATATAATTGTTAGAGCCTTCTAGAAAGCAATATGCTGGTATCTATTAACATTTTAAACAAACCAATTTTATATGCAGGAATCAATCCACAAAAATGGAAGCACCAGAGCATTTGGATATTTATTACTAGGGAGCTTCAAAAAAGTTTATGTAAAGACCCCATTATCTTTTTGCTTTGTTTTTAAAGTTTTTATTGTGTACTGATGGATAGTTTACATGGGAGAACATAAGCTTTACACTTATGCTATCATATTTTGTTTCATTACGATAACTATAATCCCCTTCATACATCATCATTCAACAGCAATTGCTTCTATTTCCTGTTTTTTTGGGGGGATGTACACCAAAGCACTCAGGAATATATAATCATTCAAACAACCAAAGGGCATTCCCTATAAGTTTGATCCCTGGCTGCCAGCACACAGGCCCTCTCTCTCCTTGAATCTAGAGTCCCCAGCCACTCCATCTCTCTACATCATCATTTCTGCTTCCATCTATCTATCTACCTCTCCCTTCTGTACACAGGGTAGATAGGAATGGGCATCTTAGACACTGACTACCTAAAATGAGGAGGCAATAAAGGCACGAAGTGACTGGCTTACAAGGTTTCAAGGAGGGATTTAGTTTAAGAGTGTGGGGGGAAAGAAAGAGTCCCCACTGAATAGTTTTCTTCTTGTCTAGATGGATCTGGTGAAAAGAGATGGGGATAAGATTCTTATGATCCAATAGTGAGCAATTGTTATCATGACTAATTGCAACTGTCACAATTGTAAAGGTAGAAATTTGTAACAAAAACGGGGGAGTAGTACATCTTACAGTCCAGAAACAAAGGACTCTAGGATCGTCAAGGGAGAAGAGCAAAAGCGGACTTTATCCAGAGAAGCAGTGACACCAGAGATGGTCGCAGAAATGGGGACATGGAAGGGGGAGCAGCTGAGGACTCTAGCTTCATGGTGAGAGAGGGACTAAGAGATGGCAGCCAGGAGGTAGACTTGCACTTGGTGGTATAAATTATTATTTATGCCTGAGTGTTTAAACACTAAAATGAATAGAGATGGTACATGGAAGGGATTATAATCATTGTAATGAAACAAGGTATATGATTTGTTGAATGCAAAACTGAAGATCTGCTCTGTAAATTTTCACTCAATCCATAATAAAAACCTAAAAACAAAACAAAACAAAACAAAGGTTGGTCATCTGAATATTGCAGGTTGTTAATGAGTTTTCTTTTAATCCTGATGCTAACTTCTTCTTAATATAATATAGCTTCTCAGATTATTTGTTCAGCATGTAAACTGAATAAAAATGGTAAGTGGATACAAACCTGGCACATACCTTTCCTCATTTTAAACCATTCATTATATCCATGTTCTGCTAAAACAACTGCCTCTTGGTCTAAGTAAAGGTTTTATGAGCACAATTAAGTGTTATGGAATACCATTCTTTTTACTATTATCCCTAGTTTGTTATGATCCACACAACTGAATGCCTTTGCATAGTTAATAAAGAATAAATAAATATCTTTCTTGTATATCCAGCTTTTAACCAAGATCCATTTGACATCAGCAATGATATCTCTCATTCTATGTCCTCTTCTAAATCTGTCTTGAATTTCTGGCAGCTTCTTGTGCAATGGTTTTTGAATTATCTTTAGCAAAATTTTACTTGCAAGTGTTATTAATGATAATGTTCCATGATTTTCCCATTCTATTGGGTCATCTTTCTTTGGAGTGGGCATACATATGGATCTCTTCCAATTTGTAGGCCAGGTAGCTGTCATCCAAAGTTTTTAGCATAGATGAATGAGTGCCTCCAATGCAGCATCAGTTTGTTGAAACATTTCAATTTTTATACCCTCTATTCCTGGAGCCTTGTTTTTTTGCCAATGCTTTGAGTGCAGCTTGGACTTCTTCCTTCATTCTTATCAGTTTTTGATGATATGGTATCTCTTGATTAAACGTTGACCTGTTCTTTATGGTAGGGTGACTCTTTGTATTCCTTCCATCTTCTTTTGATGTTTCCTGTATCATTCAATATTTTGCCTTCAATATTTCAAAATTTCTTTGGGTCTTTCAGCTTGAGAAATGTTGAGCATGTTCTTCCCTTCTGTTTTTCCAACTCCAAGTCTTTGCATGTTTCATTACATTGTCTTCTTGAGTGTCTCTTGGAAATTTTCTGTTCAATCTTTTACTTCCTCATTTCTTACAGTTGCTTTAGCTTCTCTACACTCAAGTGCAAGTTTCAGAGTCTCTGCTGATATACATTTTGGTCTTTTTTTTCTCTCCTGTCTTTTTAAAGAACTACTATCTTTATTGGTGTCATCCCACATCTCTTCTGGTCTTTGGTCATTGGTGTCAAATGCATCACATCTATTCTTGAGATAGTCTCTAAATTCAGATGGGATATGTCCAAGATCATATTTTGGCTCTCATATACTTGTTTTGATTTTCTTCAGTTTCAGACTGAACTTACATATGAACAAATGATGGTTTGTCCCATAATCGACCCTTGACCTTGTTTTGGCTGATGATATTTAGCTTCTCCATTGTTTCTCCCCACAGATGTAGTCCATTTGATTCCTGTATATTCCACTGGTGATGTCCATGTGTATAGTTCATCACCTTTTATACTGTTGTTGTTGTTGTGTGCTGTGGAGTTGGTTCCAACTCATAGCGACCCTGTACAGGGTTTCCAAGGCTATAAATCTTTACAGGAGCAGAACGCCTCATCTTTCTCCCTTGCAAAAATCTTTCATGAGCTCTCCAGCATCATTTTCATCACCAAGCCCATATTTTGCAACTACTAATCCTTTCTCTTTGTTTCCAACTTTTGCATTCAAACTTTCAGTAATTATCAATACATCCTGATTGCATATTCAATTAATTTTAGGCTGAAGAAGTTGGTAGAATTCCTCAATTTTATCATCACTGGCTTTAGTATTTAGTGAGTAAATTTGAATAAAAAGTGCTATTTACTGGTCTTTTTTGCTGTTGCTATTGCTGTTAAGTGTCACTGAATTCATTCTGACTCACAGCAACCCTGTATAGGGTTTCTAAGGAGCGGCTGGTGAATTTAAACCACTGACTTTGTGGTTAGCACATCACACCAGGACTCTGATGGTCTTCCTTGTAGATCATATAGATATTATTCTATCACAGACAGCATTGTACTTCAAGATAGATTTTGATTCTTTTTATTGATGACGATTGCTCTTCAATTTGTTGTTCCTGGCATGGTAAACCATATTATTATCCAATTAAAAATGACCAGTACCAGTCCATTTCAGCTCACTAATGCCTAGGATAGCAATCTTTATGTGTTCCATTTCATTTTTGGTAATTTCCAATTTTCCTAGATTCATACTTTTTACATTCCATATTAAATTATTAATGAATGTTTCCTGCGGTTTTTTGTTTTTCTCTCATTTTGAGTTGTGCCCCATCAACAAATGAAGGTCCCAAAACCTTTGTTCCTTTCACGTCATTCAAGTCAACTCTACTCTGAGAAGGCAGCTCTTCCTCAGTTGTATTTTGAGGGGCTTCCAATCTGAGGGGCTCATCTTCTGGCACTATTTTTTTATAATGGTATGCTGATATTCATAAGGTTTTCAGTGGGTAAACATTCAGAACTGGTCAGCCTCTCCTTCTTTCTAGTCTGACTTAGTCTAGAAGTTCTGTAGAAACCTGTTCACCATAAGTGATCCTGCTGGTATTTCAAATACCAGTGGCATAGATTTTAGCATCATGGCAGCACACAAGCCATCACTGTATGACAAACTGACAGATGACTAATATACGTTGTTGTTGTTGTTGTTGTTGTT
>NW_006408579.1:1959545-1960834 GCF_000296735.1 Chrysochloris asiatica
TTTTTGTTTTCTTTACATTGAGATGTAATCCATATGGAAGGCTGTGCTCTTTGATCTTCATCAGTAAATATTTTAAGTCCTCGTCACTTTCAGCAAGCAAGGTTGTATCATCTGCATTTCGCAAATTGTTAATGAGTCTCCCTCTTATCCTGATGTCACATTTTTCTTCATATAACCCAGCTTCTCAAATTATTTGCTCCGCATACAGGTTGAAAAAGTATGGTGAAAGAATACAATCCTGTTGCACACCTTTCCTAATTTTAATTTTAGTGATCCCTTGTTCTGTTGGAACAACTGCCTCTTGGTTTATGTACAGTACAATCAAGTGTTCTGGAATACTCATACTTTGCAATGTTATCCATAGCTTGTCATGATCTATATAATCAAAAAGCATAAAGAACAGGTAGACACCCTTCTGGTAGTCTCTGCTTTCAGCCAAGATCCATCAGACATCAGCAATGATATTCTTTGTTCCACATCCTCTTCTGAATCCAGCTTGAACCTCTGGAAGTTCTCTATCAATATATGGTTGCAGCCATTTCAGTATTACCTTTAGCAAAACTTTACTAGCATGGGATTATCAATGATATTGTCCAATGATTTCCACATTCCGTTGGGTCACCTCTCTTTGGAATGGGCACAAATACAGATCTCTTCCCACCAATTGGCCAGGTAGTTGTCTTCCAAATTTCTTGGCCTAGATGAGTGAGTGCCTCCAGTACCACTTCATTTTGTTGAAAGATTTCAGTTTTAATTTCATCAATTCCTGGAGCCTTGTTCTTTGCCAATTCCTTCAGTGCACCTTGGACTTCTTCCTTCAGGATCATTGGCTCTTGATCTTGTGCTACCTCTTGAAATGGTTGAATATCAACTATTTCCTTTTGGTACACTAACCCTGTGTATTCCTTCCATCTTCTTTTGATGCTTTCTGCATCATTCACTAATTTGTCCAGTGAATCCTTCAATAATGCAAGTTGAGGCTTGAATTTTGTCTTCAGTTCCCTCCGCTTGAGAAATACTGAACGAGTTCTTTCCTGTTGGTTTTCTAACACCAGGGAGTGATATATATCTGTATCTATATAGAGATATACTATATCTACATATATACTATATCTATATATAGTATAAATATTCTATATCTTATATATACATTCTTCTTGAATCAACTATCAACACTCATGGAAGCAGCAGTCAAGAAATCAAACGACGTATTGCATTGGACGAATCTGCTGCACAAACCCTTTTTAAAGTGTTGAAGAACAAAGATGTCAGCATGAGGACTAAGGTGC
>NW_006408579.1:1961759-1968467 GCF_000296735.1 Chrysochloris asiatica
ATATATATAGAGAGAGAGAGAGAGAGAGAGAGAGAGAGTTCTGATGTGGCACTGTAGGTTAAGCACTAGACTGCAAGGTCTATTTGAACCTCAAGGTAGGTGGTTCAAACTGAACAGCCATTCCTTGGAAACTCTATACAGTGTTGCAATTGTTGTTAAGTGTCTTCAAGTAGGTTCTGATGCATAGTGTCCCTGTATAGGGCTTCTGAGGAGCAGCTGGTGGATTTGAACTGCCAACATTGTGTTCATAGTCCAGTGCTGAATCTATAGCACCACACCAGTAGTCTCTCTCTTACTCTCTCTACACACACACATATATACATATGTATATATACACACACATACACAGATATATCCATGTTGCTTCTGTAGTTGTTTAGTGCCATCATGTCTTTGAGGCTGAAAATCTTTAAGAGAGCAGAATGTCTCGTCTTTCTCCCAGGTAGTGGCTGGTGGGCTTAACCTGCCAATCTTGCTGGGAGGACACAGGCTGCTGTAACTTACCCATTGCCTTCTAGTCTATTCTGACTCATAGCAGCTCTAAAGGACACAGTAGAACTGCCCCATAGGCTTTCTAAGGCTGTAAATCTTTATGGAAACAGACTGTCACATATGTCTCCTATTTAGGCACTGATGAGTTCACACCATCAACCACTATGCCACACCTCAGTGAGAGCTATGACAAAGGAACAGAGTGCTAGGAAAGATACATTGATTCTGACTGGGAAGACCAGTAGAACCTCATCAAAGAATGGACATTTTAATTGGATCTTGAAGCTGGGTAGCCATTCAAGAGAGGAAGATGGGTGGTGGTGGGGGATAGGTGGGGTGGTGGTGGTGGAGAGCAAACTAGGAATAGAAAACAGAGCGAGCAAAATAAACAGCAGTATTAGAAACCCAGGATGTAGCCAGAGGCAACAGGCTCAGCCAGATGTAATAGGAACACAGGTGCTGAGGTGACAGAAGAAAGAGTAAGCTGGTTCCCAGTTGTGAATGTGCCTTGCTAAAGACGGTAGATTGCATTCCAACTCCAAGGAGAATCACTATAGATTTGTGTGTGAGAGTATGAGGGTGGTTGTGGTGGGAAGTGGGTTGTTCCTTGTTTTATCAGTAAAATGACATTGTCAGGTCAAATTTGGAGAAAGACAAGAGGCAAGAAAACCAGTCAGAGAATTATTAAAATGACTCAACCTGAGGTAATCAAGTTTAAAGAATAAAAGCAACAGTGTGGGAATAAATAAAAAGGGGTAGATTCCAAACCATATCTGAGGTAAATATGACAGGATACTTGGGTGGCACTTTAGGATTACCACTGGACTATAAGCCACAAGGTCAGCAGTTCAAACCCACCAAGTGCTCCTTGGAAACCCTATACGAGGTCACTATAAATTGGAACCAAGTGATGGCATTGAACAATAATAGAAGATGAAAATCTGTGCCTTGGCAACTAAGTGGTGAGGGATGCTACAGTCTGAGCAAGAGATGATTGGGAGGGAAGGAACTAGGAGCCAAATGGGGAGAAAGATGTCAATATCTTGCAGAAAATAGAATGGTGGGAATTATGGATGAGAGCCTAGTAAACACTCCGCAGTGATCAGAAAGGCAAGTCCCCAAGGTTGAACCAAACATCTGCCTCTAGACTCTGAAGTCAGCTATCAGCTGCCCCCAGACACCAGAAGAAGTAGACTTTCTTCAGTTCCTGCATGTTCCAAATGAAAGGGCCTTCTTATATAGAATGAGAACTTTCCATAGGGCCCTGGAATCTGTTTTGGATTTTAGTATTTTCATGTATTTAAAAATTCCAAATGTATTTCACACTCCTTGGGAAATCCAGTGTTTTCCTGACTACCTTAATGATGTCCTTGGCTGTCCTTGTTCCTTCTTCTATTATCCCCCCTTCCTCTATTATCTCCCTTTCTGGGAAAATAAACCTTTTGTGAAACATAACATGCCAAACATCAAAGAATGGCTCTACCATCCTGTCAGAGGAGGCAGCCCCACAGGCCTCCCCTTTCCTCCCTAACCAGCCAAGGGTTTCCTCGAAGCAATTAGAAATGCAGGAGATTTCTCAAGGAACACAAATACATCTAAAGTTTTAAATGAAAAGATTCTTAGGGCCCTTTTCAGATATTTCACTATGACTTCTCTTTAGGAAACCAATTGTCTTAGAGTGCATTCCAACTCCATGGTGACTCCCATCTGCTTCAAAGGGTTTTCTTTATACAGTAATCTTTAAAAAGAGAGTCTCTGGTCAGCAAAAGGTTATGCTTAAGTGCTCAGCCATCAACTACTACCCTAAAGTAGGTAGTGAAATGCCTCAGAAGACAGGCTTGGCCATCTGCTTCTGAAAGGTTGTTGTTGTGAAGTGCCATCAAGTCGGTTCTGACCCATAGCGACCCTGTATAGGGTTTCCGAGGAGCAGCTGGTGATCTTGAACCACCGACCTTGCAGTTCAAACGGCTTTGCAGTCTGGCACATTAACCCACAGCACCACACCAGGACTCCAAAAGGTGATAACTGTGAAAATTCTATGGCGCCAGGAGTGTTATTGTGTGTGTGTGGGGGGGGGCGGGGGGAAGCACAGAATGTACACTGTCAGGGGGTGACATCAAAATGACCATCTATAAAATGTTATGCAAGAATAATTTTAAAATAAAAATATCCCTGTAGTTAGTTATAGCAGAATATCTTTTTGTAAGCCCAATTTACATGTATCAATATCTCTACAAAGCTAAAACTCTATTCTAATTTACTTATTTTGGTCAGAACTGTCATTATTACTCAGTTATGATGAGACTTTGAATCTTTAGTCTACATGTAGTTCCCTCTACACTTGCTAGAAGCACTTGCTGTTGTTTTCTGGCAGCTTTTTATAGTCACTGATTTTGTCAAATATATCTGTTCAGGTGTTTTAGCTCCAACATTGTGGCAATTCGTATTTGTGTGTTAGAATCCATTGGACAGTGTCTGACATCAATACCCTTTTTTGAGAAGGAGCTAGTAGTTACAGGAAAAGAGGGAGAATTTTTTTTTAATCTTCAGCTGAAGTTATTAAAAGTATCATTCAATAAAGAATATATTTTACAAAATAGTTCTGTTACTATTCTTATAATCTAAGAAATCTTACATTTAAGCAATTTGTAACTATATCACAAATCATTCTATGATTAAAACTGATAATAAACATTACTAAGGATTCTGTATGGTCTGGTATGGGAGAAGAACCATGATGGGAGGCCCGGTGACACTTTGGTTTCCGCACTGGGTCACACCAACCCTAATGAAACCAATGTATAGAGAGCAGTTCTCCTTTGTATACACGGAGCCTACGGGATGTGTAATCCAGCTCTGGTAATGTAGTGGTTACGAGTGAGGCTGCTAACCTCAAGGTCAACAGTTTGAAACTACCAGAGGTTCCCTGGGAGAAAGATGAGGCTTTCTACTCTCGTGAAGATTTACAGCCTCGGAAACCCTATGCAGGGTCGCTATGAGACGGGATCCACTCCACCAGCAACTGACATCAGCAACAGGAATCTTTAAGGAAGTAGATCACAAGACCTTTCTTCCAGCACCTCTGGAACAGACTTTAGGTTGTTGTTGACCCTGAATAGGGTTTCTGAGGAGCAACTGTTGGGTTTGAACTGATGACCTTGTGGTTCGCAGTCCGGTGCTGATCCTACAGTGCCACACCAAGAGCCTTTAGGCTAGCTGTTGTTAAGTGTGGTGGGATCTGTTCCGACTCATAGTCACTGAGGAGTGGATGGTGGTTGAACTGTCAATCTTGTGGTTGGCAGTCTATGCTTTAACTACAGTGCTAGATGAGTCCAAATAGTTTGGGCCACCCAGGGTCCTCATATCTCTCGCTTATTTTTAATGAGTGGGCAGTGGGCTGAGAATGAATATCTTGTTTGTTGTCACTTGGTAATTCATTGAAAAAGTAACGCTTTCGTCTTTTTAAATTATTACTACTATTATAAAAGAAATACAAATTAGGTGTACAGAATTTGTAAAATCCACAGAGTATAAAATAAAAAACAAACGATAATTCCACGGCAGCAATGGTCCAGCACCCCCGGCAGCTGCTGGCCCTAGGCCCCAGAAAGGGCGCCGAAAGGGAGGCGCCCTCGGAGGGAGGGTCTCTGAGGAAGCGGCTGCAGGCGGGGCTGCCCGGGGCTGGCGGCCCAGGGAAGGGAGAGACTGGAGTTGCGGATGCTACGCGTCGGGGCTGCGGGTCCCGGCGCCGTCTTGTGCCTCGGGCCCGCGCGGGGCGGTGCCAGGGGCGGGGCGGGTAGCGCGGCAGGTCAGGGCCCCAGAGGCTGCCCCAGCCGCTCCGGGCGCCGCGCCGGCCCCGCAGGGCACCGCCAGCCCCGCGCACGGAGCAGACTTGCCCGCCGCCCACCGCTTCCACGCCCGGTTCCGCGATGTCGCGGGGCCCCGGCCCTGCCCAGTCCCCGCCGCTCGCCGTCCCTTCGAGCTCAGAGAACCCACGAAAGAGCCAGGCACCGTGGGCGTCCCGACAGCGCGCGCCGGTCGCTTCTTGGAGACCGGGGACCCAGTGAGGTGAGCCTTGAGGGTCCCAAATTTGGATTTTGTAGGTAGGAGTAACTCTCTGTGATCACTCTAATATCCTCAAAACTTCAAACATTTAATTATAAAAGTGGGAAAAAGGAGGAGGGGCTTTCTCTACTAGCCAGAATCAGGGCAGTTTCTTTAGAAACGGCAAGAAATTTGAATAGAGTACGGGGTCAGCTATCAGGGATGCGAATGGCAACTCCCTGAAAAGAAACGGGAAAATACTAGGATTCGATGTGAAGGGGGCTATGGTGGTTCTATTTTATCAAATAAGCTCATTGGTGCTGAAATTGAGGGATCCCGAAATAGATTTCCGTAGCATTCTGACATTTCAGAGCTTCCTCGCCGAGCTTGTCTCCAAAGCAGCGTTTGCAGGGTAAGTCCACCTCCAGGGTGCAGGGTGGTGGGCAGGATGGGCTCCCCTGGGAGATGTTCAGCTTCTGTAAAGAGAAGGACCCGTCTTATTGCAGTGTGGTTTGCCGTAGAGCTACAGTATCCTTGTACCCTTGGCAAGCAAGAATCTCTAAGTTCGCCCCAGCAGACACTAGAGGCCACGTGTTAGAACTTGTGTTTAAATTGTCAATAGGTATATGAGACTATGTTCAGCTAGTGCTGAACAGGAACACTGGCGTTTCCTTTTTAATGTAGTTTTATTGTGAATACATTGTAGAATAGAAATCCGGGGGAGCAATGTTATGGCATGCTCATATTTTTCCCTTGATTGGTTTGCTAGGTACATACATGCATAAATAATAGGCAAATTATGCCCTAGCCTATAATGAAATCTTTCTCTGTGGAGTGATTTAAACCAGGATGTCATTATTGTTGTTGTTAAGTACCTTCAATTAGTTCTGACTCATAGCGACCCTGTATAGCATTTCCAAGGGTGTAAGTCTTTGTGGGGGCAGAAAACTTCATCTTTCTCCTGCCTTGCGGCTGGTGGGCTGGAACCTCGGACCTTGTGGCTCGCAGTGCAGTGCTTATCCTACAGTGCAGATACCATTAATTTTTACATTCCCAGATATACGGGTGGGGACAAAAACCTGGAAAAAAATGTTGAGAGAGTTGTAGCAACACTTACAAAGAAAAAACCTATAAAGAAAACATTTTTTTCTCCACCAATGGATGTAGCACAGAGGGCCTCCCTGCAGTCTGGGCAGAAGCTAGACTTGCAAAACAGTAGCTTCTTCCAGTTACTGCAGGTGGAACTTACGGGCGTGGAGATAAAAGAGGCTTCAGTTTGAGTCTGGAGAAGAAAATGCCCAGGCAGGCTTTGCTAGAGTTACGGGTCTCATGGGGGAAGTGACTCTCTGGTCCCATTTTGCCAGCCTAATTCCACTTTAGGGCCTCTGCTGTCTCTGAAGTGCTCACTGTCTTTCCCCTTCTCTCCCCTCTCTGGCTTTGAGCTTTTCCCTGTTACCCAATAAAGCCTAGAGTGGGCTTTGGGCCTGATCAGAGGCAAGGTTACTGTAGCCTGGGGATAGAGAACCTCAGAGACTGGTGAAGGCAGAATTGTGGCCCAGGGGAACCCTAGGGGTTGGGTGGAATGAAGGAGTAGAAGAATGGTGATTAAAGGAAAGAGATTTGAGGGAAGGAAAACAGGCACTTAACTATTTTAGTTTCCTGTTGAGAGTTTTAATCTCTCCTTTTCTGTGGCTTGACCTTAACAGTGTAACCAGGTGGGGTTAGGACTGATGAGGAGGAAAAGTCTTCTCTGCAAAGTTCCCCACAAAACTTACACTTTATTCCACTGTCTTGTGGTTTTCAGACAGTAATTGGGGCAGCAGGAGAGAGGAGAGAGGTATGAGGCACCGACATGCCACAGAGTCCAGTGGAGCATGGACTGACTTGGGCAGAGAAGTTGGATTTAAGAGTTGAAAGAGATGCTCTACATTTAGTCAGAATTTAGAGCCTGTGTTTGCTGAAAGGTGTTGGATAGTTGTGGATTAATTTTACTTAATAAGGAGTTCTGGTAGCGTAGTGGTTATGAATCGGGCTGCGAACCTTAAGGTCAGCGGTTCGAAACTACCAGCCGCTCCGCGGGAGAACGATGAGGCTTTCTACTCCCGTAAGGATTTACACCCTCGGAAACCCTGTACAGGGTCGCTATGGGTCGGAACCGACTCGATGGCACTT
>NW_006408579.1:1968567-1978002 GCF_000296735.1 Chrysochloris asiatica
TAAGGATTTACACCCTCGGAAACCCTGTACAGGGTCGCTATGGGTCGGAACCGACTCGATGGCACTTAACAACAACAACAACAATAAGGATGCAAATTCCTGCCTCTCTTTTTTTCCTTTCAACATTTTATAATAGAACTGTTCCAACTTCAGAAAAGGTACCTACCCCTCCTTTTATAAATATGCAACTGTGTGAAACTTAAACTTGTGTTAATAAAAAAACAACAGTTTGGAATCCAGGCAGATATAATCTGATGTGGTTGAGATGATTTGGAAGGTAGTGAAAAATGGATGTTTGAAGGATATTAAAATTTTGAGGAAAAAAAATACTGATCTTATCCTCATGCTTGCATGCAAATCTCTTAATTTGCTTCCATTTCCTTATCTGTAAACCATCAATCAGATTACATCATTGGCCTGCTTAATTAACACCCTCCAGTGCTGCTCCCTGACACTTTGAATTCAAAAAGCTTTCTACCAGGGCTCCTGTGACCAGGCCTGGCCTGTTTGACCTTATATGCTATCACTTTTCCCTCACTTACTACCTTCCTTGCTCTTCTTTGCCTGGAACACGCTTCCTTCTGATACCTGCCTCACTCACAACCTTCCTTCAATTCCTTCAAGTCTCTGTTCAAATGTGACCTCCTCAACGAGAACTTCCCTGACTGACCAACTGCTGTAAAGCCTGTCATTCCCTATTCTCTTTCTTTCTTAAGGGCAAGCATCACTACCTGACATTATATAATGTATCTTGTTCCTTTGTTAAGGAGCTCTGGTTACATAGTGGTTACCAGTCAGGCTTTCACAGGAAAAAAATGAGGCTTTCTGCTCCTGTAAAGATTTACAGCCTCTGAAACCCTATGAAGTGTCTCTATGAGTTGTAACAGACTCCAGGGCACACCACCACCACCATTTCTTTGTTAATTGTCTGTGCCCTCACTCAACCATAAACTCCATGTTGTTGTTGTTAGATGCTGAGAATGGAAACACTGCCTGGTCCTGTGAGCGTAAAGTTGAGGAATTTCTTGTTTTATTCATGGCTGTGTTCCCTGTGGCATACTGCAAGCCATTGATAAATACATGTTGAATTAATTTAATAATTAAATGACAAAAAGAAGGCATTGACACCTATAAGGGTTGTGAAATCCATACTAGAAGTCTTTTTAGGTCATTCAAATGAATCAGTATTCTATAGGTAAATGATAATCCTGCAGACCATGGCCTTCTTTATCCTCATAGTCATTCTAAGCAGAACCCTGTGCTAGAAGCTGTGTCAGTTTTTATGAACCTACAGCTTAAGCAAGATATAAAATTCACTGAGTGGTTTCTAATTCATAGCAACCGGGTAGAACAGAGTAGAACTGCCCTTAGTGCCTCCAGGACTGTATAACTTTATAGAAGCACACTGTATCAGCCTTCTCCCATGGAGTGGCTGGTAAGTTTGAACTGCCAATCTTTTGGTCAGCAGCCATACAACATTTAAACTCTAGAATTTTTTTTTTTTTTTTGGTCATGTTCCATTGTAGTCATTCATGCCATCCAGAGGAATTTCCATTCATACCTATATCATGGAAATCATAACAAATCTTTGTTATGATTTCCATGATATAGGTAAGTTTCTCTTGTTCTTGGACTTCATATAAATGGTATCCCACAGTATGTACTCGTTCGGAGTCTGAGGTCTCAGGTTCATCCATGTTATTGAGACTATCAGGAGTTCATTTCTTTTTTATTCCAAAGTAGTATCCCACTGTATGAATATCAACCTTGTGTTTCTCCATTCTTCTATTGATGTACATTCAAGTTGTTTTTTCTAGTTTTTATCTATTATAAATTAAGTTTCTATAAGATATAAACATTCTTATAGGATCTACCACATTTTGAGAGCTCTGTACTTTATTTGAAAGCCTTTGTGTCATCAGGGCTGAAAGAAGTACAGCAAAATTATAGGGGCTGTGACTGATGTGGCTGCCTGCTTGCAGTCCAACCAGTGCCCTCCCTAGACCAGGAGTATGTAAAGTTGTCACTGGGAGCTGCTCTTCCTCCCACTTCTGAGGGAACGCACTTGGAAAAGGAAAAGCCTTCAAATCTGCGACTCCTCAGCACTCTGAGTGTGTTTAGATCCTTAAAAGAGATGCTGTAGAATGCCCACTGGTATTGCTGTTGTATTCCCCTCCTCCTTTCCAGCTTCCACATTCCAGTATAAGTGAACATTATGCTGCCAAGAAGTTTAAGTATTTATGAGCAAGAGTCTGGTTCAGAGCCTGATGAAATATTTATGTGTTTCCATGGGGCATTGTTTTCCATCTAGACTTCTCCAGGTGTTTTTCTGAGACACTTGTCATAATTGTGAGGTATTCAAGCAGGGATAGATGATATGGCCAGATGACAACCTTAACTTGCAGAGCATTTTGCTCTCAGGGCAGGAGAGAGTGAGACTGGTGGAAAATTGGGCAATAATCATGTGTGCCTCAAGAAAAAGACTGCATATCCTGATGGCAATGCCTTGAAAAAAGAAGGGCCCCTTGATGTAGTTTCTTTGAAACTCCCAGAGCAGAGGGGAAAGGGCTGGAGCTTTGAATTGGTTCATTTTGGTTTGAGCCCCTACTAAGAATTTGAGTTTCCACTTAAGATCTACTGAATCTAAATCTACATTTTAACAACATCCCCAGGTGATTCTTATAGATCTGCAGGTGTGTTTTTATGCAAAACAAAACAAAAATCACAGAGCCAAAGTGCTGTTGTTTGGATAAGGCGAGGAGGGTGTGTCAGAAGAGATAAAGCAGGTAGGCTAAATAGTTTGTCAAGAGCACAAGGTTGTGGATTTTAGTCTTTTTGCTGTAGGGAATCATGTAACTTTTGACCAGAGATTGGGCTGTATTTTGAGCAATCCTTGGGAGGTGCATCCAGCTCAGTCAAGACATGAAGTCTGCTTCTGTTCAAGACACTTCCAGATGACTCTATTGTGTCTGTTCCATTCTAGATACTCCATACCATAGACACTAAGGAAGGTAGGCAAAAAGAAGGCAGAGTCATTCAATATATCCTTGGGACTGACCAGCAATAGAATTTACCACCCTCCATCTGTACCCCAAAACACATATACTTGGAATCCTGTGTGAGTTCATACCCTGTGTGCTGCATCTCCCATCTCCTTCATGAATACTTTGACTTTGTGGGGGTTGTTGAGAGAGCCTAAGACACCTTAGTGACACGAAAAGTTTGTAATCTGTAGACGTGGGGCTTGATGGCAGTTTAGGAAGAAGTGTGGTACAGACCTCCGCCAACAATAACACAGATTACCAGATGAAGCAGGTTCAGGGGACTGTCCCAGAACTATGAACTACATATAAAGGAATATTTAGAAAGTTTGAAAGCTTACTGCTAGTGGAGTTTGTAGCAGTAGCAAGAAGGGTGGGGCTTTCTGATCTGTGGCTACCAGCAGCTCTCAGAGAGGCCATCTTGGGCGTGACAGAATGGTAAAGGATCAGAGGAGCTCTCGCACCACAGAGGTGTGATGGATCCTCGGAGATAAAGGTGTGAACATTTTTTTCTTTTTTGTTCATTGGTCTCTCGTTATCTGAACACCTCCACTCTGGTGATTAGAGGGGGTGCCTAAGCAAGTGGCCACTCCCCATGCCCCAGGAGGGTTCATCTATGCATGCACACAGATCTGCTCAGCAAAAGACACTGTGCACAGAATCTAAGAAAGGGGAGGAGTCAACAGGAACTGTTTTAAACAGAATGATCACCATGAATGGCTCCAGTGGGCCTGAGCTGTTTCTCACTTGGAGAAACAACTGAATGGGGTTGTGGAGCTGGAGAGAAACAGACTAAAAAGGAAACAGGCTGACAATTAAATCCTGAGTTACATCATAAGGAGCAACAGTAACATCTTGAAATTTCTCGGGTGGCCTTGAAGGCAAGAAGCTGGGAGGGGGTGTTAAAGCCATACTAATATTTTGCTACAGGTTTTTGTTTTGTTTTGTTTTTGTGATTTTAGACTGTAGTATATAATCTGTTTTTTGCTGTTATTGTTTTAGTTTTTGGTCCCCCTTTTACCTCACAGTCTCTTCCTTTCCCTATGTTACCCAAGAAGAGACATCAATTGTGGTCATATAGCCAAGCAACAATCACATTCTATAAAATCCCACTACCCAGGCAAGAGCCAGCACCAGCTGCTGTACACCAGATAGACAGCCAACACCTGCTACAGTTACTTTGAGTTGTATAATTAGAAAAGTGAAAAGGGAAGCCCATCTCCAGATCACCTCTAACGGATGCTTAAAATATACCATCATTCATCTAATTATTGAAAACACATCTGATTATTGAAAATGTCCAAGAAACAACAGAAGATCATGACACATGTCCAGAAACAAAATAGAGTAACTGAGACAAATGAGCTAGAGGTAGACCTAGACTTCCCATTGGAAGGAGGGCAGGCTTTGGGACTGCCTGAGAAGGAATTCAGGAGAATGATACTGAGGTACATCCAAATGCTTTACAGAGGGGTTCAGAAAAATAAGGAAGAAGCCAGAAAAGTGCTATAGGAACAATCAAATAAGATAGATACAACATTGGATACAATTCAAAACCTGCAAAAACAGTTCCAAACGATTAATAATAAAATATCAGAAATGGACAATACACTGAAAGGGCAAAGGAGTAGAATTGAAGAGATGGAAGCCAGAATCAATGAGCTGGAAGACAAATGTCTCAATACTGCTAAGATATAAGAGCAGTATTGAAGAAAGTCTAAGATTCATGTGGGACAACATGAAGAGGAATAACTTGAGAATTATTGGAATTCTGGAACAGGAAGAATCACAGAAGTCCACAGAACAGGTAGTTGAAGAGCTTCTGGAAGAAAATTTCCTTAACATCCTGAAAAATGAAAAGATAAGGATTCAAGAAGCTCAATGAACCCCAGGAAGGATAGATCCTAAAAGAAAATCACCAAGACATATCACAATGATGCTCTCCAAAATCAAAGACAAGGAGAGAATCCTGAAAGCATCTAGGGAAAAGAGATGTGTTATTTGCAAAGGCGAGCAAATAAGATTGAGTTCTGATCTCTCAGCAGAAATCATGCAGGCAAGAAGGCAATGGGGAGACATATAAAACCCTAAAAGAAAAAAAAGACTGCCAACCAAGAATCATCTACCCATAAAAGCTGTCAATCAAAATACAATGGTGTAATAAAAACATTCCAGGATAAACAGAAGCTAAGGGACTTTGTCAAAGACAACCCAGTGCTTCAAAAAATCCTAAAGGGAGTTCTTTGGACTAAGAACCAACAAGAACAGACAACAACCGGAGATTGACATGGCAACACCACCCAGAACTCCACTGACAGATGGAAGAGTCAGGAACAGAACAAAACTATAAAAAAGAGTTCAGAGGATCTGGGAGGTCAGTCTATGATCAAAACAATTACAACATGAAAGAAGGCAAAACATAGGAACAGAGATCCAGGTAATGAGGAGGTCAGGTAAATTGCAGGATAAAATAGACTATTTAAAATGTAGGGGAAAGTTAATAGCATATAGGATAACCTCAAAGAAAATGAATACTTCAAAACATACCAAGAAAATGAAAATCCAAAAACATGGAAACATTAAAACTATGAGGAAACTGACAAGAAAGGACACAGAAAACATGAACTCAGCACAGGAAAACAGGCAGAACAAAGAAACCAGCAGCAGCACACAAAAATAAAACTAATGACAGCAATTAACTCATATCTATAGATAATTACACTGGATGTCAATGGATTGAACACACCAGTTAAGACACAGAGTGGCAGAATGGATAAGAAAACAAGATCTGTCAATATGCTGTCTGCAAGAGACATACCTTGCGCACAAAGACAAAAACAGACTAAAAGTCAAAGGTTGAAAAAAAATATACCAAGCTAAATGCAATAAAAAATGAGCAGGAGTGGCAATATTAATCTCTGGTAAAATTTTAAGGCAAAAACCAGCCTAACAGACAAAGGTGGTGGACATTATCTCATGATTAAAGGGTCAATTGAACAAGATGACATACCACAATAAATATCTATGCTCCCAGTGAAAAAGCTCCAAAATATTTAAAGCAAACTCTTAATGGATTTGAAGAAAGAAATAGACAAATCTACAATAATAGTGGGAGATTTTAATGCATCACTTTCGGAAAAGGACGGCGCAACCAGAAAGAAACGCGACAAAGACATACAATCAGCAACATGACCTCATAGATGTGTACAGAGCATTCACCCCAACAACAACAAAATAAATACACTTTCTTTTCCAGTGCACATTGAACATTCTCTAGAATAGACCATGTGTTAGGCCACAAAACAAGCCTCCATAAATTTACAAACGTCAAAATACCAAAAGCGTCTTCTGAAGCTACAATGCTGTAAAATTAGAAATCAACAATAGGAACACACACAAAAAAAGTCAAATACATGGAAACTGAATTATACCCTGCATAAAAGTTACTGGGTAGTAGAAGAAATAAAACGTGAATTCGCAAAGTTCCTAGAAACAAATGAGAACGAAGACAAAATACCAAAATCTTTTGACACAGCAAAAGCAGTGCTGAGAGGATAAATTACTGCAATAAATGCACACATCCAAAAAGAAGAAAGAAAGAAAATCAACACATTAAGACAACATTTCCAACAATTAGAAACAGACAAACCAAGTAAACCTACAGTCACCAGAAGAAAAGAAATAATATAGAGCAGAAAAAAATGAAATAGAAAGCAGAAAAACTATAGAAAGGATCATCAGGATTAATAAAATTGACAAACCATTGACAAACCTAACAAAATAAAAGCGGGAAAAAACACAAAAAACATATGTAAGAAACCACATGGGTAATGGCACAACAGAACAATAGAAATAAAAAGGATAATAACAGAATATTATGAAGAGTTGTATGCCAACAGATTTGAAAATCTAGAGAAAAGGAATACATTTTTAGAAAAGCACGACCTATCTAAACTGAAGCAGAGTGAAGTAGAAAACTTGAACAGACCTATAACAAAGGAAGAAATCAATCAGGTCATCAAAAAACTCCTAACCAAAAAAGTCCAAATCTAGATGACTTCACTGGTAAGTCTTACCAAACATTCAAGGAAGAGCTGTCACCAGTTCTATTCAAATTATTCCAGAATATAGAAAAGGATGGAAAACTTCCTAATATATTTTATGAACTAAGCATAATCCTCATACCAAAACCAGGGAATGACATCGCTAAAAGAGAAAATTATAGACCACTATCCCTCGTGAACATATATACAAAAATTCTCAACAAAATCCTAGCCAACTGAATTCAACAATACATTAAAAAAAAAATAATACATCACGACCAAGTGGGATTCCACAGCAGCAATGCAAAGATGGTTCAATATTAGAAAAAAAATCAAATTAATCCACCATATAAATACAAAAAAAGAAAAGAATCACATGATCATATCAATTGATGCAGAAAAGGCATTTGACAAAATCCAACATCCATTCCTGATAAAAGCACTCAACAAGTAGGAATTAAAGGGAAATTTCTCAACATAATTAAGAGCATATATGCAAAACCAGCAGCCAACATCACTCTCAATGGAGAGAAACTGAAAGCATTCCCTTTGTGAACAGGAGCCAGACAAGGATGTCCTTTATCACTACTTCTCTTCAATATTGTATTGGAAGTTTTACCCAGAGCTATAAGACAAGATAGGGAAATTAAAGGCATCCAGATTGGCAAAGAGGAAGTAAAACTCTATTTGCAGATGTTATGATCCTATATACAGAAAACCCCAAGACTCAGAAAAAAAAAAAAAACGTACTAGAACTCATTGGAAGATTCAGCAAAGTGGCAGGGTACAAGATCAACATACAAAAATCAGTTGTATTCCTCTACAGTAATAATGACAGCAAGGAAAAGAAAATTAGGAAAGCAATACCATTTACAATAGCCGCCCAAAGGATGAAATGTTTAGGAATAAATATAACCAGAAAACAAAGGACCTATACAAAGAAAACTACAAAACATTATTACAAGAAACCAAAAGAGACTTACAAAAATGGAAGAATGTACCATGCTCCTGGATAGGAAGATTTAACATTATGAAAATGTCAATGCTACCTAACGCAATCTACGGCTATAACACAACCCAATCCAGATTCCAATTACATTCTTTAAAGAGATGGAAAAAACAATTACAAACTTTATATGGAAAGGAAAGAGTCCCAGGATAAGTAAAGCGCTGCTTTAGAAGAAGAACAAAGTTGGCGGCCTCTCACTCCCTGATTTCAAAATTTACTACGTGATTGCAGTGGTCAAAACAGCCTGGTACTGGTACAACGAAAGATACATAGATCAATGGAACTGAATTGAGAATTCAGAAATTAACCCAACCAACTGATCATACAGCCAACTGATCTTCGACAAAGAATGGGGAGGAGATAGTCTTTTCAACAGATGGTGCTGGCAGAACTGGAAATCGATATGCAAAAGATTGAAACAGTATCTTTATCTCACACCATACACAAAAACCAACTCAACATGGATTAAAGACCTAAATGTGAATCCCAGAACTGTAAAGGTCATCAGTGAAAAATAGGGACAAATTTAAGAACCCTAATACAGGACATGGAGTCCTGGTGTGGTGCTGTGGGTTAATGCGCTGGACTGCAAAGTTGCTTTGAACTGCAAGGTCGGTGGTTCAAGCTCACCAGCCATTCCTTGGAAGCCCGATACAGGGTCGTTATGGGTTGGAACCAACTTGACGGCACTTAACAACAACAACAATACAGGGCACACATAGACTACCAAACATTGCAAAAATTGCACAAACAAAAGAAGAAGAAACATTGGGACATACTAAAAATTAGAAACTTAAGTGCATCAAAAGACTTCACCAAAAGAGTAAAAAGGGAGTCCACAGAATGAGGAAAAAATGTTTTGCAATGACATATCAGACAAGGGTTTAATTACTAAAATCTATGGGAAACTACAACACCTCTACAAGAAAAAGACAAATAACCCTATTAAAAAATGGGCACAGGACATAAACAGACACTTCACCAAAGAAGACATTTGGGCAACCAACAAACATATGAAGAAATGTTCATAATCATTAGCCATTAGAGAGATGCAAATCAAAACAACAGTAAGATACCATCTCACACTAGCAATAACAGCAAAGTTCAAAACAGCAGAGGACAATAAATGCTGGAGAGAATGTGGAGAGACTGGGACCCTCCTACACTGCTGGCGGGAATGCGAAATGGTCCAACTGCTCTAGAAAACAGTATGGTGCTTCCTCAGAAAGTTAGAAATAGAAATATCTTATGATCCAGCAATTCCTCTACTTGGTATATATCCACAAGAAATATGAGCCAGAGTGTTCCTTGTAGGCCAGGATGGCCAAACTTCATCTTTCAT
>NW_006408579.1:1978662-1982153 GCF_000296735.1 Chrysochloris asiatica
CTCACCAGCTGCTCCTTGGAAACCCTATACAGGTTTGCTATGGGTCGGAATCAACTCAACGGCACTTCACAACAACAACAACAACAACTAACCTAAATGTTGGCAGTTTGAACTTACTCAGCAGCACTGGAAGAAAGACTGCTCCCATAAAGTTGTTGTGTTAAGTGCCATCAGGTTGTATAGGATATAGGGTTTCTGAGGAGCAGCTGGTGGGTTTGAACTGCCAACCTTGTGATTACTAGTCCAGTTCTTATCCTACAGTGCCACACTGGGATTCCCCTATACAGAGTACAGTCAAGAAAACTCTATTGGCTCTTCTACTTTGCAACACATGATGTTGCCACAGGTTAGAATTGGCACCTTATCAACAGATCTGGTTAGTTTTTTAAGTACACATTTACCTCTAAATTTGGATCCAGATACTTCAGAGATGTATACTATGGACAACAGAGGACTAAGCAGTAAGGTTAGCAGAGCATCCTGCTAGAACATTGGGTGGCTCTCTGGTTTGGCCAAGCTATTGGAAAGTCATTAGAGAGGAAACTAATGCAGATCATTAATCCATAGGTAGGACTGCCCCTCCACCTTCCATATATGTTCTCTCTTTAGGTTGCTTGTTTTCATCTTAAATTGCCCCCAGAATGTTTGGATCCTTGGGTGTTACAAATGGTTAAGACCTCTAATGGGAACACCAAAATAGGGACTGGTATTAAATGTGTCACTCATCTTTAACGTCAAGTGGATTATTGAAGCAGATTATCTACAAACAGCTAAGTATTCAGAGGAAGTTGATGTGTGTGATCAGGAAGAGATATTGTGGAAGTGAGATGGCACTGAAGCAGTCAGTCTTCAGTCTACAGGAAGGAGTTTTGCAAATAGAAAGCTCTGGAAGTCCAATAGGGATAAGGGATCCCTTGGGATGAGGACAGGGCAGGGTGTGGAAGGACCACATAGAAAACTTTTTGATTCTTTTAGGACCTTGCTGGCTGGAAATGTTTTTTGTGGTCGTGAATCTGAATGTACATTTTGTATGTGTTCAAGAGTGTCTTTGGGAACATCCAGGAAGATATGCCTTGTCTGCCTTTATTGGAATGTTAAGCTGTTAGCTAGCTCTCTAGCTCTTCATCCTGATTCTGCAAGGGCAAATGGGGACAAAGGTAGAAATAAATTTCTAAACTAGGGAAACAGTAAGGTCCTGGAGGTATGCTCTGGGCTAGTAGTGAAAACCCCAAATCAACAGGGCTTTTCTCAAGCTGTTATATTTTCCTGATTTTCTGTGTGAGGAGGGCCACTTTAACAGGTCTGTTTCTTCTGAATGGATTTTGGATGATACAGATTAAGAGCTCTGCTGCTTACTACAAGATTAGCTGCTAGCTATAAGGGTGGTGGTTTGAGTCTACCCTGAGGCACCTCCAAAGAAAGTCCTGGTGATCTATTTCCAGAAAATTAGCTGTTGAAAGCCCTAGGGAGCATAGTTCTGCTTTGACACACATGGGGCTGCCCTGAATCACAGTTGAATTGACAACAACTAGTTTGTTTTTCTTCTGAACATATGAACAGTGTGCATATTGGACTGCCTTATATGTATCAACATTTCATGCCTTCATATGATCAACATATGTATCAACATTTCATAATTCTGTGATTATGCCTGAGCCACAATATCGCTCTGCTTTGGATGCTGCTAGAGTAAACATAGAAGATAAGAGTAAAAAAAAAAAAAAAGTAAAAAAGAGTAAAAAAATGGCAGGGGACAAAAAAGGGAAGGAGGAGAACCCTGCTGGGGTCATAGTATTCAGTTATCTGCAAGTGAAAAACTGGGATGAAAGCAGACCAAGTTAGTAACCTACCAGGGGAATCTTAACATGCAAATACTGTGGACTTCCAAGGCAGTTGTGAGGAGAAAGGAAGATGAAGGTTACAGTCAGCCACCCCAAGGAATATTAATACTGAATTAACACACCAAAATCCCTACCCATGTCACAACAGCGATGTGCTACTATCTCAGAAGTTAATGCTCCATCTAAACCCTGCTTTCACACTTCCACGTATGTGAGCCATTCATCTATATTGACAAAGACACACAAACTCCAAACCAACTATTTGCTGTTGAGTTGATTCTGACTCATGGAAACCCCATGTGTGTCTGAGTAAAAATATGTTCTGTAGGATTTTCAGTGGCTGATTTTTTGGAAGGAGATTGTCAATCCTTTCTTCCAAGGCTCCTCTGGGTGAGTTTGAACTACCAACTTCTCGGTTAGTAGCTTACCACTTAACCTTCTGTGCCACCCAGAGACTCCTACACAAATAAAGACCTACTTAAAAGAGTATGTGGAAAACCAAGAAGGAGCTGTTCCAAAATATTATTAGCGGTGGGATTATAAATGACTATTTTTTTGTTTTTAAACTTATCTTTATTATTGAATATAATGTCAGTTGTCCCCAAAAGTTCTGCAAGCTTCATTTGCATGAAACCAAATTGTAAATAGTAAGGCACTGCCACACCTCCAAGACCTTAATGCTGTCCTGTGGATGACAATTGGAAGGGGCGTAACTATTTTCCACTGAACTAAAAAATCCTCTACCAAAGTGCCAACATAAACATTCAAACCTGGCAGAAGCATCTTCCCCACACAGCGAAATATTTATTCCTACAGGGGCCAGGTCATCTCTGAAGTATAAAGCAGGAGCCAACAAAGGCCGTCAGTAGTTGGAGTAGGGGAATTTTCCCAAAACCTGTGGTTTTCTTATACATGCCTCTGCTGGTTGTTCACTGGCTCAGTCAGCCCATTTGGAAGCTCTGTGGCTGAGACTTTGGGGAGATCGATGCATAAGGGGACTCCAGAAAGTTCGTGGAAAGTGGAATTAAAAAGTAATGAAATTTTCCCTCATAGTTTTCATTTCACAATCCGGAAGCACTGCCGGTTTTGTGCTTTAATTGGCTTCTGTTGAGTGGCACAAGGTGAGCCGTCTCTCCAGAAACAGAAATTGCTCTGTCTCTCCCCACCAGGATTCTTTTAATACAAATGCCAGGGAACCACATATTCTCCCTGAACTCTGGGGTCTGGCATTGCTTGTAATTATAAACTCTTAGTAAATCCTTTTTGTATTTTAACTTTATTGCATTTTAAATTATAAAAGTAATACACACTCATTATAACAAGTCTATTAAGGCAGCAGTACATAAAGAAAATGTTATTAATCTCCAACACCTCTCCCATCAAGCTTCCTGGGGAAACCACTATTAAAAGTTCTGTGTGAATTCCTTCGTTCCTTTTCTGTGTTTCAACAAACAGATGTAATGTTATTTTCTATGTTGTTTCCTATTATGTATCAAAATGGGATCGTATGGTACCACTTATGCTGTTAGCTGTTATTCATTTCACTTAAAGTATGCACAGTATTCTAGTTTAATACATGTTGATTAATTTCTTATTTTTAATGTTGTTTAGTGCCAAGTCAGTTGTGACTCGTTGTTGTTGTTGTCAGGT
>NW_006408579.1:1984918-1987746 GCF_000296735.1 Chrysochloris asiatica
CCCAATTGCATTCTGAGTGCCTTCCCACCTTCCAGTCCTGTATCTGACAATGTTTCTCTGCTATTCACAGAGTTTTCAGTGACTAGCGATTCAGAAGTAGTTTGTCACTCTTTCTTCCTAGTCTGTCTTTGACTCATAGAAACCCTGTATAAGGTTCCAAGGCTGTAAATCTTTATGGGAGCAAAAAGCCTCATCTTTATTCTGCTGAACCGCTGGTGGGCTGGAACCACAGACCTTGTGGTTCACAGTCCAGTGCTTATCCTACAGAGCCACTGCACTCACCTCTTATTATTTTTTACGTTTTTATTGTGAATTGAGTAGTAGTTTACATGGGAGAATGTCAGTTTTACATTCATCATTTCATTGCAATGATTACAATCCTCTGTGCATCATCATTCAACAGTAATTGCTCTATTCCCTCTTTTTTTTGGGGGGGAGGGCGTTGGGGGGATTGCACAAAACCACTCAGGAATATATAATCATTTAAACAACCAAATAGCATATTCTGCAAGCCTGCCTCCTGGCCGCCAGCACACAACCTTTCTCTTTCCTTGAGTCTAGAGTCCTCAGCTGCTCTCTTTTTCCACGTCCTCTACCTCCATCTCTGGCGTCGTTGTTTCTTTGGAAAGGGTCCCATATTCTGCTTTATTTTTAATAGCTACTTAATATTTCATCATAGGAAGCTTCATAATTGTTCCAGTTGTTTCTATTGAAGGTTTTTCCTTCAGTTCTTCTTTACTACAACTAGTTACACCACATTAAACACTTACATTTATGTCTACACTTTGGTTTTTATCTCTATGGGACAGATTTCCAAAATGGGCATTTCTAGGGCAAAGGGAATGCACACAATTTTAATTCTCTCTGTGGGTCTCCTCTACAGCAGTTGTTTCCCTCCCTCTTCCTATCTTTCTCCTACTGCCTTTCTCCAGGAGGGCATGTGTATATTTAGGAAGGAGGCCTTCAGTAAGATCTCAGCTGGCCAGTGTGGATTATATCAGCTCGGTGGGGAAGGGGGTCTGCTGTGTCCCAGTTGCATTGTGTCTGTATCGCTTCTGGCTAGCCAGACTGTTTACAATTCCCCTTGCTCACTTATCCCATGCTGTGAAATTATGCGTAGTTTTCCTCAGTGGCAGGAACATCTGGAGAGCAGTGTGAGCAGTAGGGGAGCGAAACTTTCAGAGAGAATAGATAATCTGAGCTACAGTGTTTTCTGACACCACCATTGGTATGTTGTGATGTCCTTTCTTTCACAGCTTGAATAAGAAATTTTATTAGATTCCCATCCCAGCCTTCTTCTTCCATTTTGAGGGATTTGGGATGTAGGGAGTTTTATAAGCCTATAGTTAATCAGCTGTAACTAATTGCTTGACATGCCCATAATAAGAAGGTAGGGGTCTTGGAGCTTAAGGATCAGTGCCAAGCAACAGATGCAGGCCTTTTTAAACAAAGACTTGAACAATCCTGGTGTTAGGAGCAAGCTTCCCAGGACTACTCGGCTTTCATTTTTTGTTTTGTTACTGTTGGGATGAAAATTTTAGTTTAATCAACCAAACTAGAGTGAAATGGGATTTCTCACTATGCTCTGGTGGTGATAGTTGCATGCCATTGAGTGAATTCCAACTCATTACCGACTCTGTATAGGGTTTCTGAGGCTGTAAATCTTAATGGGAGCAGAAAAACCTCATCTTTCTCCCAAAGAGATTGGGTATGCAGCCCAGTTCATAATCTACTATGCTGTCAGGACTCTCCCCTCCCCACCCCAACACCAGACTATGGCTGGAGAAAATATCCAAGAAGCATTAAGGGATACTGGTGAGTACAAACAAGTAAATTACAAACAGTAACTTAAGAAGTAACAATAGCAGAAGTAAATGGGATTTTAAAATCCTCACCTGAAATCTGTTGTGTGATCAGAGGGACTGTGAGCTAGCAGACACTTTATGGATTTCTGTGATCTCTCACATGAGAAACCCCAGTTGTGTGGCTGTGTACAGAATGCAAACATTGGCTAATCAGAGGGAAAGAAATGCTGACGTCCTGATGGCAGGTATTCTGCTATTAACTTCTGTAGCACTGCTACAGTCTTTTCTCAATAGATAGCTTCTCTGAAATTTATTTCTATCTCTTTTCTTGATTGAAAACTAAGGAAACAAAAAGATAAGTGATTTCAATGCATTTCTAAGGAGAAGTTTTAATTATCGTTTGAACATGGGTATACTTGTAGAATAGCCATTATCTTTTGTGATTATACATAATTTTATATAGCCTTTTAATTTTCATGTATGTACTGACCAGGATTAATGATAGTGAAACGAATCCATATACTATGTTTGCCTTGCATCATTTAGGAATTTCACAATGTATGTTAATTGGTCTCATAGTTAATAATAAGGATCCCAAAACCAGACACACAACCCTGACTCATAGTGACTCTCTATAGGGTTTCCAAGGTTGTAAGTCAGCATTGCTCAAGCTGAGGGGGCTGAATAAAAAAAGTCAAGCCTTGACTTGAATATGGTCAAAATATTGAATGATGCAGAAAACATCAAAGAAGATGGGAGTAATATACAGAGTCACTGTACTAAAAAGAAATAGTCTGTGTTAAACCATTTCAAAAGGTAGCATGTGATCAAGAGCCAATGATCCTGAAGGAAGAAGTTCAAGGTGCATTGAAGGCATTGGAAAAGAACAAAGAACAAGGCACTGGAAATTAATGGAATAAAAATTAAAATGTTTCAACAAACGGATGTAGCCCTAGTGATGCTTTTTTGTCTATGCCAAGAAATTTGGAAGACAACTACCTGGCCAGCTGACTGGAAGATTGT
>NW_006408579.1:1987846-1998600 GCF_000296735.1 Chrysochloris asiatica
TATTTTGTTTCATTGCAATGATTACAATTCCCTCCATGCATCATCATTCAACATCATTTGCTTCTATTTCTCTGTTATTGTTTTTGTTTTTTATATATATACCAAAACACTCAGGAATATACAATCATTCAAACAAGCCTGCCCCCCAACCACCAGCACACAGCCCCTCTCCCTCCATGAGTCTAGACCCCCCAGCCACTCCATCTCTCCACATCATCATCTCTGCCTCCATCTCTGGCATCGCTGCTTCTCTGAATAGAGTCCCGCACTCTGCTCGCACTCTTTTCCCTTGATGGTCCCAGGGCCCTCTGCTCCTGGACTGCAAGATCAATTACACCCTTTTTTATCTACAAAATCTCTACTTTTACAGTTGTGACAATCGCAATCAGTCATGGTAACAATTACTCATTGAATCATATGAGTCTTATTCCCATCTCCTTTCACCAGCTTGTCTAGACAGGATGAAAATCACTCATTGGAGATTCTAACTTCCCCACACACTCTGAAACTAAACTCCTTCTTGAAAACTTGTAAGTCAGTCACTTTATACCTTTATAGCTCCCCTATTTTAGGTAGCCAATGTCTAAGTTGCCCCTCCCTATCAGCCCTGTGTACAGAGGAAATGGGAATGAAGGAGGTCCATATCTGTGACCATTCCAAAGAGAGGTGACCCAATGGAAAATGGACATCATAGGACAATATCATTAATATCCCATGCAAGCAAAATTTTGCTGAAGATTATTCAAAAATGGCTGCAACCATATACTGACAGAGAACTTCTAGAGGTTCAAGATAGATTCTGAAGAGGACGTAAAGTGAAGGATATCATTGCTAATGTCAGCTGGGATCTTGGCTGAAAGGAGAGAATACCAGAAAGATGTTTTTCTGTGCTTTAATGACTATTCAGAGACTTTCGATTGTGTGGATCATGACAAACTATGGACAGCTTTGTGAAGAATGAATATTCTGGAACACTTAATTATGCTCATGAAGAACCTGTACATAGACCAAGAGGTAGTTATTCGAACAGAACAAGGGAACACTAAATGGTTTAAAATTAGTAGAGGGTTTAAAGTACTGATGAAGATCCAAAGAACACAGCCTTCAGTATGGATTGCACCTCAATGTAAGAAAACAAAAATCCTCACCACTGGACCAATATAACATAACAATAAATGGAGAAAGGTTTGAAATTGTCAAAGACTTCATTTTGCTTGTATCAACCATCAACACTCATGGAAGCAATAGTCAATGTATCAAATGATGTATTACATTAGGCAAATCTGTGCAAGACCTCTATAAATGTTGATGAGCAAGATGCTAGTTTGAGGACTAAGGTGTGCCTGAATCAAGCCATGGTATTTTCAGTAACCTCATATGCATGTGAAAGTTGGACAGTGAATAAGGAAGATCATCAAAGAATTAATGCATATGAGCTATGGTGTTGGAGGAGAATATTAAAAGTACCATGGACTGCCAGAAGAACAAATAGATCTGTGTTGGAAGAAGTATAGCCAGCATACTCCCTGGAAGTCACAGAATGGCCCAACTTCCACTCTCATACTTCAGATATATTGTCAGAAGGGACCAGTTCCTGAAGAAGGATATCATGTTTGGTAAAGTGGAAGGTCGGTGAAAAAGAAGAAGACCCCTAAGGAGATGGATTGGCATGGTGGCCCTAGCAATGGGTTCAGATGTAGCAACAATGGTGAGGTTGGCCCAGGACTGGGCAGAGTTTCATTCTACTGCGCATACGGTCGCTATGAGTCAGTACCAATTCAATGGCACCTAACAACAACAACAACAACAAATCTTTAAAGAAGTAAAAATCCTTGCTTTTACCTGTGGACTGACAGCTGGACTTAAACTGCCCATCTTGTAGTTAGCAATTCAGTACTTATATTATTATATTGTTAAGGAGCCCTGGTGGTGCACTGAGTTAAGCAAAGGGTTGCTAACTGAAAATATAGCAGTTCAAGTCCACCAGCTGCTCCACTGGAAAAAGATGAAGCTGTCTGTTCCTGCAAACATTTAGTCTCAGAAACCCTTGGAGCAGTTCTGTCTTACAGGTTCACTATGGGTTAGAATTGACTCAAAAGCAGTGAGTGTGTTAGACTGTCATTTGTATCTGCAAAGATTATCTTTAAACAATGTGTTTTTGTCAAAAAAGATTTGAAGATTAAAGCTGTTACAAGAGATTCAACATGTACTTTTGGCTATAATATACTATATGCTGGTAGACCATTTCTCCCACAGAAGGCTGAATTTTAAAAATTTATTTGAAGACATGAAAGATTTTTGAAGGCAGCCAAGACTCTGAGAAACTAAGATTTCAGAAAGAAGAGAAACTTAACTGAGTTACCCATATTGCAGACTGCCTTTTCCTTTGATACATTAGTTCTTTGATAAGTAGCATGAGAAAGAGCCCTGGTGGTACAACAGTTAAGCACTTGGCTGCTAGCTAAAAGGTTGGTGGTTCGAACCTGCTCAGCACCTCCAAGGGAGAAATACCACGTGATCTGCTTCTGTAAAGATTACAGCTTAGTAAACCCTATGGGACACTTAGTTATTATAGATTTCACTATGAGTTGAAATCAACTTGATGGTACCCCACAGCAACTAGCTTGGGAAGAGCGAATGAGAACTCATGCAGCTAGCAGCTATGAGTCAGAGAAGTTGAACAGAGCACTGTACAGTCTGATAGGGCTGGGGAGAGACCAGTAGGTCACAAACCATGCAGATATCATGTGTTAATAAGCTGAGAAGCTAAGGATAGAAAGGCCTGGAAGACATCTAAATCTTCTTAGTTGGGACTCCCAAAAGACAATGACTAAGAAGTTAGGGGAAATAAAAAATAGGCTTGGTCTGTAAAAAACTGAAGCTCAGTTCCCAGTCTGCTCAGTTATATGCTGAAATTAATGCAATCTGTTTCTATGATAACACCCTAGTAAAAAACAAACAACATCTTTGGAGAAAAGAATGTGATCCAGAGCCACTGTGTTTTTTAATTGAATTGAGTTTCACCAAAATATTTAAATTCTCACCTGCTACCTTGTTTGGAAATAGGGTCTTTAAACATGTTATCAGTTAAGTTAACATGAGGTCATACTAGTGTAGACAGGTCCTTGTCCAATATGAGTAATATTCTTATAAAAGAGACAAAGGAAAGACAGCCATGAGAAGAAGTATCTACAAGTCAAGGAATGTCTGGGTTATCAGAAGCTGGGAAGAACAATAAAGGATAATGATCACTTAGAGACTTTTGAGTGAACACAGCCAAACGGACACATTGGTTTGGATTTTAAGCCTTCAAAACTGTGCGACAGTAAATACCTGTTCTCACAAACCCTCTAGTTTCTAGTATTTTTTTTTTCAGTGGCCCTAGGAAAATATTACAGTGCAATTTATAAAACAAAGCCAACCCAGAACAACATGGGTAAAATATTGAGTGATAAGAAAGCATCAAAAGAAGATGAAAGGAATACAGAGTCACTGTATCAAAAAGAATTTGCCAGCGTTTAACCACTCCAGGAGGCAGAATATGATCAAGAACCAATGGTATTAAAGGAAATCCAAGCTGCATTAGTAAAAAACAAGGTTCCAGGAATTGACAGAATATCAATTGAAATGTTTCTACAAACTGACGCAACTCTGGAAGCACTCACTTTTGTATGCTCAGTAATTTCTAGCCAGTTGACTAGAAGAGATATGTATTTGTGCCCATTCTAAAAAATGGTGACGTGACAGAATGTGGAAGTTATTAAACTTGGTAACACACACAAGTAAAAGTTTCCTGGAGATAATTCACAAATAGTTGCAGTAGTACATCAACAGGGAACTGTCTGAAATAAAAGCTGGATTCAGAAGAGGATGTGAAACAAGGGATATCATTACTTATGTCAGATGGATCTTGACTGAAAGCAGAGCATACCAGAAAGATGTTTACTTGTGCTTTATTGACTATGCAAAGGCATTTGACTCTATGGATCACAACAAACTATGGATAGCATTACCAAGAATGGGAATTCCAGAATACTTTATTGTATTCATTTGGTACCTGTTCATCAATCCAGAGGCAGTTATTCAAGCAGAATAAGGGGATACTGCGTGGCTCAAAATCAAGAAAGGTGTAAGTTAGGGTAGTATACTTTTACTGTACATATTCAATCTACATGCTGAGCAAATAATCAGAGAAGATGGATTATATGAAGAATATGGTATCAGGACTGGAGGGAGGCTCATTAACAATGTGTGATATGCAGATTATATAACTTTGCTTGCTGAAATCAAGGAGAACTTGCAGCACTTTGCTGATGACAATCAAAGAATACAGTATGGATTACAACTCATTGTAAAGAAAGTGAAGATCATTACAACTGGACCATAAACAACATCATGATAAACAGAAAAGACTGACGTTATCAAAGATTTAATTTTGCTTGGACCCTCTATCAATTCTCATAGAAACAATGGTCAAGAATTCAAGTGATGTATTGCATTGGGCAAATGTGCTGCCAAAGAACTCTTTAAAGTGTTAAAGAGTAAAGATGTCACTTTGAAGTGCATCTGACCCAAATCATAGTATTTTCAGTCACCTCATAAGCATGTGAAAGCTGGACAATGAATAACAAAGACCAGAGAAGAATCGATGAATTCGAATAGTGTGGTGTTACCAAAGAATTGAAATTAACTTGGACTGCTGGAGAAAAACAAATCTACCTTGGAAGAAATATGGACAGAATCCTCCTTGGAAATAAGGATGGTGAGACTTTTTCTCATATACTTTAGACATGTCATCAGGAGGAACCAGTCTCTGGAGAAGGATGTCTTGCTTGGTAAAGTGGAAGTTCAGTGAAAGAGGAAGACCCCCCCCCCCCTTCAATGAGATGGATTGACAAAGTGCAATAATGGGCTCAGACATAATAATTGTGAGGAGCGCACACGACCGGGCAGTATTTTGTTCTGTTGTATGTAGGTGGGGTTGTTGCTGATGCCACAGCACTAAACAACAACTACGGCAACAACGAAGGCTGACAGTTGACTTCTCAATGGAAATCATGTAAGCTAGAGGAAAATAAAATGAAAATTCTAAAGTAGGGAGAGAAAAAACAACGACCACCACAGCTGTGTCTATATATATATAAATATAAAAAAAACAGACCCACTACCATAGAGTGAATTTCAACTCATAGGTTTTCTGAGGCTGTAAATCTTTATGGGAACAGAAACCCTTTATCTTTCTCCTGGGGAGTGGCTAGTGGATTTGTACTGACAACCTTGCTGTCTTGGACTCTTATCTCTATATAGAAAGTTTTAAAAAATTATGTAACCAGTGAAAATATTGACAGAAGTAAAATGATTCCAATCAGAATCATGGCTGTGCATAAGAGAATAAAGAGCAGTGAAAAAATATAAATATGTAGGTAAGCATAAATGAATGTTGGTTATATAAAATGATACTAGATATATTTGTGAGGTTAAAATATACATAGAAATAGAATGCTGTTTGTTAGGTGCTGTCTACTTGGTTCCAACTCATAGCAACCCTGTGCACAAAATAACAAAACACTGCCATGTCCCACATCATCCTCACAATTATTGTTAATATGTGAGCCCATTGCTGCTGCCACTGTGCCAATACATCTTGATGGGGTCTTCCTCTTTTTCGCTGACCCTCCACTTTACCAACCATGATGTTCTTTTCCAAGGGCTGATGCCTCCTGATAATATGTCCAAAGTAAGGTAGATAAAGTCTCACCAGTCTGTCTTTTAAGGAACATTCTGACTGTACTTCTTACAAGACAGGTATGTTTGTTCTTCTGGCAGTCCCTGGTATTTAAGTATTCTTCTCTGACACCAAAACTGAAATGCATCAATTCCTTTACAGTCTTCCTTATTCATTGTCCAACTTTCAAATGCATATGAGGCAATTGAAAATACTATGGTGTGGGTCAGGTGCACCTTAGTTCTCAAACTGATATCTTTGCTCTTGAACACTTTAAAGAGGTCTTGTGCAACATCATTTGATTTCTATTTTTTCTTTTCTTTTCTTTCTTTTATCCCCATTTCCTTTCGCCAGTCTGGTCCGAACAGATTGGAAATCATTCAGTGGTGATTCCATCTTCCCCCACCCCGTCTGGAACTAGCCTCTCTCTTGAAAGCTTGTAAGCCAGTGACTTCTTGCCTTTATAGACCTCCCCCCCCCCATCTTGGGTAGCCAATGTCTAAGTTGCCCATCCCTGTCAACCCTGTGTACCAAGGGGGTGGGAGTGAGCCTCGCTGTAAAGATTTGTTCCGTTTTTTGAGCTACTGCCTCCGTAACTATAGGTAAAGTTCATCAAATTGTAGCAGGTTACTCTCCCCCCTCCCCCCCTTTTCTTTCTTCTTCTAGTCGAGTTCTGATCATCCAGCTATCGAAGCCAGGTCAAGTGGGTACTATCTGCAAGTATGGGTGTTTTTGTGCATATCCCCTCACTTCATATCAGCTGGATGCTTCACTCTCCGCTCTAGTCCTCTGTGGCCATGTCACTGCCTCTGAGGAGTCCCCAGGTCTTGCCATGCTGCTGGCCATCTAGGTCTCCACCTGGATTCACAGGGGTCTATTGAATGTTGTCGGGCTTAACTCGCAATTTCATTGCTGTTTTTCCCCCTCTTCCTCTTATTGGTGACCAATGTGGTCACCAGCCAGACCACATGCCTGCTCATGTATTCCTCTTGAGTCTCAGTCTTGGAAGGGGGTTTGCTCTGAGGTTTCCTGACCACTTGCCTTGATGGCTACTGGGAAAACAGCTTGCTTGTTCTTATAGTAATCAATCAGACTTCCATTATTGTTTCAGATTTTTCCTGCTGGGTTTTCTTTCACGAAGTATCTTCTGTTCTTCTAGCCATACCCACTCCAGGCTGGTCTACTCATCCTTGCCAGTAGAAATGTCCTACCTCAGTCATTTCTGGATGGGTTTCTGGATTCCATTTATGGTCTTGTGCAATGTAAAGGCTCCACAGGAAGCCTATCATTTGATTTCTTGACTGCTGCTTCCAAGGGTGTTAATTGTGGATCCAAATAAAATGACACCTGACAACTTCAATCTTTCTCCATTTATCATGATGTTATTTATTAGCCCAGTTTTAAGGATTTTTGTTTTCTTTACGTTGAATTGGAACCCATACTGAAGATATTGGTCTTTGATCTTCATCAGTAAGTGTTTTAAGTTCTGTTCACTGCGAGCAAGCAAGGTTGTATCATCTGCATATTTCAGGTTGTTAATGAGTCTTCCTCCAATCCTGATGCCAGGTTCTTCTTCATATAATTCAGCTTCTCAAATTATTTGCTCAGCATATAGGTTGAATAAATTTGGTGATGGAATAACAACCCTGGTGCAAATCATTCTTGATTTTAAACCATTCAGTATTCTTTTGTTCTGTTCAAATGACTGCCTCTTGGACTATATACACTTTCCTCATAATTTTCGAATTACTGACCCTTCTTCTGTGTTTGTAACCTTTACATTCTAATCACCAGTAATTGTTAATGCATTTTGAGTGCATGTTTGATCAATTTCAGACTGAAAAAGTTTATAGAATTTTAGTTTCATCGTGTATAAATTTTAATAATAGTGGTGTTACCTTGTCTTCCTTATGGGTGTGTGGATCTTATGCAATCATAGACAGCATTGTATTTCAAAATAGATCTTGAAATGTTCTTTCTGATGATGAATGCAATGTCATTCCTCTTGAGTTTGTTGTTCCCAGCATGGTAAATCTTGATTGTCAGGATCAACATGGGCAATAACAGCCCATTTAATCTCACTAATACATAGGATAGCGATCTTTATGTGTTCCATGTAATTTTTGACAACTTCCGATTTTTCCTAAAGACCCCTTGTAGTGTAGTAGATTATGAGCTGGGCTGCTAATCACAAGGTCAGCAGTTTGAATCTACCAGTCGTTTCTTGGGAGAAAGATAAGGCTTTCTGCTTCTGTAAAAATTTACAGCCTTGGAAACACAAAACACAGGGTCACTGTGAGTCGGAACGAACTCGATGGTACACAACCATCACCACCACCAATTTTGCTAGATTCATATTTCTTACATCTCATGTTCTGATTATTAATGGATGAAGCAACTGTTTCTCCTCAATTTTAGTTGTGCCCCATCAGCAAATGAAAGTTCCTTGAGATTTACTCCATTCATGTCCTCATGGTCAACTCTACTCTGAGGATACATCTCTTTCCCAATTGTAGTTTGAATGCCTTCCAACCTAAGGGGCTTATCTTCTGGCACTATATCTTAATATTCTGGTGCTGTTCATAACGTTTTTATCTTTTGGCACTATATCTGACAATGTTCCACTTCTTTTCATAAGGTTTTTAGTGGGTAAGCATTTAGACCCCCAGCAAGATGGATTGGCAAAGTTGTAGCATCAGTGGGCTCAAGCGTGACAACAATTGTGAGGTTGGCCCAGGATTGGGCAGTGTTTTGTTCTGTTGTGCATAGGGTCGCTATGAGTCGGTACTGACTCGATGACACCTAACAACAACAACAAGCATTCAGAGGTAGTCCATCTCTCTTTCTATTCTGGCTTAGTCTGGAACTCCACTGAAATCTGACCACCATGAGTGACCCTGCTGGTATTTAAAATTAGTCAAAACATTAGGCAAAATATATAAGACAATTGATTTTCAAGACCTTGACCATTCTACTTTAGTGTTGTATGCTGTTGATTGGGTTCCATTTTATAGAGACTCTGTATAGGGTTTCCTAGGCTTTAAATCTTTATGGGAGCGGAAAAGCTCATCTTTATCCCTTAGACCATCCCGTGGATTCAAACTGTTGACCTTGCAATTAGTAGCCCAATGCATAATCCACTATACTACCAGCTCCTTTGGTACCTGAGTAATAGGGAATAATTTGTTGTTAGGTGCCATCGAGTCCGTTCTGACCCATAGCGACCTTGTATAGGGTTTCCAAGGATCGACTGGTGAGCTTGAACCTCTGACTTTGTGGTTCAAGCGTACTTTGAAGTCCAGTGCATTAACCCACAGTGCCACACAAGGATGCCAGGTAATAATTAGGCCTAGATAAATTCGATCCTTAATCTTAGATGCAAGACCCAAAAGAGAAAAAAAAAGACTATTATCAATCAATTTAATTGTATTGTATACCAAAGCTTAAAAATATTAAGAGGAACAAGAAATTAATGTACATGTAAATGGAGTCCTGTTGTGGCACTGTGGGTTAATGTGTTAGACTGCAGAGTTGTTTGAACTGCAAGGTTGGTGGTTCAAGGTCACCAGTTGCTCCTTGGAAACCATTTCAGGGTTGCTTTGGGTTGGAATCTACTCCACAGCACTTTACAATAACAATTGAAGGACCAGTGGGTGTTGTTGTTAAGTGCCGTCGAGTTGGTTCCGACTCTTAGCAACCCTGTGTAGAGTTTCCAAGGAGCGAATGGTGAGCTTGAACCACCGACCTTGTAGTTCAAATGGCTTTGCAGTCTGGCACATTAACCCGTAGCACCATGGGTGGGTATGGAAAAATATTTGAAGCGATAAGGGTGAAACATTTCCAAGTTGATGAAAACTTTGAACTCACACATCTTATAAGTCCAACAAACCCTGAGTGTGAAAAAAAGAATACCAAAGTAAATCATAATCCAGCTGCTCACAATAAGTGATAAAGAGAAAATCTCCAAAACAGCCAGTTGGAAAAAAGAAGAAAAAATATAAGGATAGCAGAGATTTCTCATCGGAGACGTTGTAGACAAAATGATAAAGTAACGGCATCTTTAATAAAGTAATGAAAGGAAAAAATAAATAAAAGCTTTAATTCAGGTTTCTATATCAACAATATCTTTCAGAAGCACAAAGACTTTTTTAGATATATAAAAGCTGTATGAATTCATTACCAGCAAATGGGTACACTATAAGAAATGTTAATAGAAGTCCTTTCAGCAGACGAAAATAATACCAGAGAAAAACATGGATCTATGTAGGAAAAGATAAACTGGTCACTACATGTGAAAATATGATATTTTTTTCATATTATTTAAACATCTTTAAAAGATAGTTGACTTTTTAAACAAAAATAAAAGCATATTGTTGATTTGTCGCATATGTAAAAGAAAATGTATGACAATGTCAAAACAAAGGCTGGGAGTGAAGGAATAGAAGTATACTGTTACAAGGTTCTTATGCTTTATGTGAATTGATACAACATTGATTAAGAGTGTAGGAGTCCTGATTGGCCCTACAGGATAATGCAGTGGACTACAAGGTCGGTTTGAACTACAAGGTCAGGACCAGCTGCTCCTTGGAAACCTATACAGCATCGCTGTGAGTCAGAACTGACTTGACTGCAATTAATAACAACAACGATACTGTGATAAGTTAAAAATTATACTGTAAACACAGTGACAAGAAAAAGCAACAACAATATTCATTGAAAATAGTAAGGAAATTGATGAAAATCTAGCCAGATTGAAAAGAGGTGACGTCACTACAAATTCTATAGTTATTAAATGATAATTCAAGAATATTATAAACAACTTTATTATGTTTATTTTTACAATTTAGATGAACAAATTCCTTAAAGACACAGACTATCAAAGCTCACCCAAGAAGTATTATTGAACGATGTTGAGTTGGTTCTCAATCATAGCAACTTTGTGGAGGGTTTCTGAGCAGCAGCTAGTAGGTTTGAACTGCCGATCTCAGTTAGCAGTCTAGTAACTGAAAGTGCAGATCTAGTAAAAAAA